>NC_141460.1:42357500-42762500 GCF_015680905.1 Coptis chinensis
CTCTATTAGCATTATAATTATTATAATTACCTTGACCTTGTGCTTGACCTTGTCGAGGTTGCACTTGGTTGTTATAATTATTAAAATTACCCCGACCTCGCCCTTTTTGTCGTGAGTGGAGCTTGGTTAAAGCTTTGCGTGCCTAACATATTGATGATTGTACCCTTGAGGTGTGACGCTTTGGTTATTTCTCCAACCGGTTGGGATTTTGTCTCCAAGGGCTTAGGTTCACTATTAATGGAACAAGCCCGTTCATAGGCTATAGACGTTGATTCGGATGCTCGTGGCTCCAAATGAAACTACATGGATTTGAATTTACATTCATAACGGGATTGGCTTTTGTTGTACGTAAATGGCATCTACCTTTTTGTGAGGGATTCAATTAGAGTTTTAAGCTCGTGATCTGATTTAACCTCAAACATACCGGTAGCCTTTAATCGTGGAAGAAGAACTAGCTGAGCCGGAGTAATCGCCACTACCCCCAATTATTATTACGCTTTAGTTTGGTCCTCTAAAAATTTATAAGCCTCCGAGGCTCCTTTGTTTAAGAAACTACCCCCATTCATTATGTCAAGGACTTCTTTATGGTGATGTTGAAGTCCTTTGAAAAAGGCACGAACTAACGGTCTTTCGCTAAGTTATGATGTGGACACTCTATAAGCAGATCGGGTGAAACGATTCCAAGCCTCAAAATGTTTCATGAGGATTTTGTCGAAAAGAAATGAATCTTAGAAAGCATCTCATCCGTTTTAAAGGGGGTAAAATGTTCCATAAACAAATGAACAAGTTTAGCCCACGAAGTCCACGAATTAGGCGCTTTGCGTTAACCAAGACGCCTTTATCGGCTAAGGTGAAGGGGAATACCCTTAATTTAATTTGTTCAACCAACCGTAGGATGGTGGAATGTTGTTAGGACTTGTTCAATCCTACGATATATAAAGCCGGTAAGGTTTTTCATGGTCTAAACCATGAAAAACGGGTAACAAATTAAAAATATTTGAGGGATTCTCAAATCCCCACCGGGTTTGCTAGAACGATGCAAGATTTGGGGCTATCGCCAAGGCTTTGTAGAAGTCCGAGAGGGAGTCTCTTTTCTTCCCCATTATATCGTATGGGTGTGTGATAGTAGTTAGAGGTGTAGTGTGTGGTATACTAGATAGACTTGATTGTTGATGTTGTTGTATTTACGCTCGTGTTTTTTTGTATGCACACTGCACCTTTAATCTCATGCAAGACTAAGTCGAGCTTAACTACACATGCAACACTCCAAACAATTCGATATACTAGTATAAACCTCTAACAGAGATGCGAGGTGTGGAAGAAAGGAATACCTGATTCGGCCCTGCTTCGCTTTTATGAATAGCGTGCCTTTGTTTACGCTGTTCAAATTATAAGAGAATAGAACACCAAAAAACTTGACAACTCGAAGTTTGAATCAAACCCGCGGGAAATCCGAATTTTCAGAGAAGGGCGCTGGCGCCGCTTCTATCTTGTATGCGCGGCGCAAAGGCAAAGTCGAAGTCCAAAGAAGATAGCGGTCGCCTTTTTTTTTGTAGAAACGTAAACGAAGTCCAAGAAGATAGCTGGTCGCCTTCTTTGATAGCGCGGCCAAGCGCTTTCTCGAATTTTTCCAAAACTGAAACGCAACCACAGATGAATCAAACAAGGGTGGGTGGGTGAAATGGGACTTAAAAATACTAATTCTATTATGAAAACAATGATAAAGTGCAACTAAGATGGCAAATGGAAATTTTGATAAATACTACCCTTTGAAAAAATGAATAGTCTATCCGCATAGTCATTTGATAAACTCAAATGTCTAGTCTACCTACAAAATGAACTACTGAATCCACAACGTAAGTAAACTAAACTTAATGACTGATGCAATCTTGTTTATCAAAGATTTATTCTACTCTCAACCAATTGAGATATAGGGGGAGTAGATAGAGTTCGCTCCACTCCTAGTGCTCTAGCATGGATGTTTTCTAATCTAACTAGTCGCTTTTAAGTCTATGAGAGTTTTACGGGCGGAATTATACTACACGATGCAACTACCCACAAGATGCAACTAGTCGCTTATCACCAACTAAGGGAATGCTACGCTGATTCTATGATAAGGAGTTAGAGGGATTGATTCCACCTTAACTCAACTTAATCCACTAACGATTTAATCGTCAGAATCCGAATTGAATCGCTTCAAGGAACAATTGGTTATTCCTAATCCCTAATCATACATGGCATTTCTACCAATTTATAACTAGCATGTGAACAATTAAACCCATTCTCATGGTGAACTAATCATTTCTAGAGTGGAATGGAAATTACTTAATTTACTTTACGATAATCGAATCAAGCTTTCATCAAGGCTTCACAACCCCCTCTAATGGAGGTTTAGCCTTGAATCATTCCGCAATCATTTCCATTTATATTAAAACTAAACATAATATAAAGCATTGAAATTTATTTAATTAAACAATAATGAAATCTAATTTAATGACTAAATTGAACTAAGGACATGAATTGAAATGAGATCTAAAATTGGAATTGACAAAATCGAAATGGATAAAGAACAACTAATTTATTATCTAATTCAAGGGAGAACAATCATTCAATACTAAATTTAAAACAAGAATAAACTAATTACTTTAATATAAAAACTAGATCTAGAACTAAGGTTTAATGGAGGCTAACTAATCTAATTTATCTTCTAACCTAACTATCTACTATATGCTCCCATTAACAAAGACTTAAGCTTTTGTTCTTATACATTCAGATCCAAAATTCGTGCATGGGCTTGGAGCCAGGGTTTGGGCCAGAGAATCAGGCCCAAAACCCAATTCTTTCAAATTCAAAAGGCCTCTTCAGCTGCAGTTGACTTCCACAGACTTTTCGTCCACTTCTGCTCCTCTGATTGGGTCAAGGCTTGACCATTGCAAAGCTCTTTCCGAGCCGGTCGTTTTGACATAAGGTATGCCCAATTCGGTGTCCGAGTCCAAAGATACGGCTTTCGAAGTTCTCACGACTTTTGCTCCTATATCTCGCTAAAGTGGTACATTTCGCACATAATGGACTTTGAAACCCGAAATGCATAAAAACGCGTGTCGAATCGTTAACTCTTAACTTATTATTCACATAATTGGTCTTGATGATTATTAAGGGGTTAAAACTACAGTTTTTGGGCTCTTATCACATGCCACCCGTGGAGGACTCTCGTTTCAAGTCGAGTCCGAAGCGGGGCATGAGCGCCGTCGCCGGAAGGATCCATGGTTCAAGCCATTCTCCATCCCAGGCCAATCTCCATCTCGTGGTCCATCTTCATCACATAACTAGGTGTTCACCATCAGTTTGTGTTCGCTGTTATTTCATGATTTTGTTTTATTAGTTGGATTTTAATTCAGTTGTTAAATTTAAATATTAAGGTGTTTGTTTTATGTTGTTTGGTTTTAAATTTTAGTTTTAATATAATTCGTTATATGATCATCTGCTGTAAAGTTGTTTTGGAGGAAAGGTTGAGAATTTGGCCGATATCTGCATATCTATGATTTGTGTGGTGGTAGCACGAAATGTAGGAGAGTTTAGAAGTTACTATTCTAAATCCAGTATGAAAGATACCAGGATTTTTAGAAAATAACGAAAATGGTTTGTTTCCGTTTTTGGGTTTGGAATTTTTCTATTTCCGGAAATTGCCTTAAAACAATTTGGGAACTTGCCAATTCGTTTTGGAAGCTCAGAACCTATTTAAACTCCTTTCATTCTACACTAACAAACCACACTACACCCCAACATCATCTCGCACCTTTCACTCCAAGCTTTTCCTTCTTTTTCCTTTAAACTCCTGTTTGAGTTTTCAAGATTCTACGAAGCTATATACTTTCACTTTTAGTTTAAAGTTTAGAGCCAGCGCCCGCCAAACTCTGTAATTCTAAAAACTTCGAAGGCGACCAGCGCCCTCCTTGAGCGACTTCGCTTCAAACACTATAATTCTAAAAACCCACGAGCGCGACCCGCGCCCTGCCATCTGTGAACATGGAAGTTCCAATTTTTTTAGGGTCATTCCAGGATTTTTGGAACTGTTCAAGGAGTCGTTCATATGACATCTCCTATAGTCATACATGAACAGTCTTTCGAAGACGTGTTGGGAACCGAGACCTATAGACATTGGTTCCGGCCGCGGGATCCTCGCGATTAGGATGGCGTCATCTACTGGTAAGTGATAACGATTCATATTCACCACAGCTTACTGCTTATTTCTACGACCACGTTAAATTCTATTGTAATAAGGATGGAGAACAAGAATTCTCCATTGTAGTCGATGACACGACACATAAATTCAATAAACATGTGGTCGCTTTAGTTTCAGGATTACCAATACCTGATCCTGTTCACACATGGGCATATATGACCGATAATGCATATCTTTATGATTATACATATTTCCATGAGTATTATGGGGGAGGGGTATTTCGAGTAATGGACCAGGGTCGATATAACATTGCCCTTGGTAGCCTTTCCCTAAACGTAGGCACCACCATGTTATTCATCCTGATGAATATTTTGGGGGAATGGTAGTTCATTTCTGCAAACAGTACTGCTGGTGACATTTTCCTCGCTTTAGCTGAGGGACGTCGCCGATATGACATTCCCTGAGTTTTAGTCGCTAGTCCTAAGAGAGCCCAAACCATGAGGCGTAAGTATCTTCTTATGCCTGTGTTGGTAAGCCACATCATGCGTAGTTGTTTACCTATATTCTGTGCACAATTCACAGATTGGAAAAGGGTTGAAGTCATGAGACCCACCAATGGGGTGGTTCGCTCATTGCGAATAATGACTTGGCCAAAGATGGCAGCGGTTTTTTTTATTTGGTCGCCCGCACATCCCATCAGACATAATAACACTTAACAGGTTAGCATTAGTAGATGATAAATGGCGGCAAGCTTGGCAAGTTATAATGGACCTGGCAGGATCGCGAAGGAACCTCATCTCTTTAATGAGGAGGAGGATGCTTAGCGAGAGATAAGGTAAGTTTTTAGTTTTGTTATTGTCTGCTTATGTCCCAAGCAATTTAATTCTGTTAACCCCATAATGGGTGGAACTCTTATAGAGTTGCGTCAGTTTTTTTATTTCCTATATTAGTATGTTCTAACCTTGTTTTGTAGATGTTCTAGAATTTCACTCATTTCCATGGTATTTTTCTACCCTCTTTATTTAAATGCTTTGAGGACAAAGCATGCTTCTTGTTTGGGGCATAGAAACACATGTAATTAAGGCATCTGTTAGGATATAAATATGTATAATATGCATTTGTTTTCAAGTTAAAAATTTCAATATACACTTAGGAATATTGGTATTGTTTTCTTTCTCTATGCTCTTAACAATCTAGAAGTCTCACGTAGCTTTTGCATCAGAATAATTGTTAGAAACTTAGGTTAATATGTAGGTAATAATCTTTGCATCTATCTATAAATATATTACATGAGTATCTATGATTGTTAGCAGTAAGTTTCTTAAATCTAGGCTAGAGTACTTATTCTACAAATCTTGTGAGAATATAGCCTAAAGCCTTATATGAGCGAAACATTTGAGAAATGACACAAGGGAGAAGTATATTCCAAATAGAGAAATCACACATCCACTTGCTTGATCACTATGCCATATCCTAAGCGAGAATTTAGGCCCTCTTTGGATCGATATAGCCAGAAATTCAAACCTATGAATTATTTTCCGCTAGTCGCCCCTCTGAGCCTTTCCTTAGCCTTTCATAACCCACAAATCCTTCACCCTATTATAAAAACAAAACAAAATAAAAAAAAAAAAAAAAAAAAAAAAAAAAAAACGTACCGAATCTAGAATAAGTCTGAGAATAGAATGAGGAAGAAAGAAGAAGAGAAAAACCGGTGTAAATAAAAGTTAGTTAATTGCTTTAGAAAATAAAGAAAAGAAGTTTCCATCCAAAGAAAAGAAAAATAAAAATAGAAATAAAATAAAAACTCCGAAAAAATAGAATAAAAGGAGTTAAAAGCCAAAGAAAAAGAAAAAAAAATATGGCTAAGGATGGAAACAAAGTGTAGAAGCAAAAGTAAATAACAAGGTTTTCTCTAAGTTACATAATATGAAGACTCTACTATCTCAGAGTTGTCCTTTTGAATATCCATTTCCTTCCTTCTTAAACCATCTCCTAATCCCCGCAACACCTAATAAAGACCTCTAGCTCAATTAGGAATAGGTTAGTGTGATAGTAAGTGGCAGATGTGTTTGATCGACTCCGGCTTCCTTGTTGTCATTGAGATTGTAAGGTAAAGTGTGCCCACTTGCATTAATCGGAGTAGCTTAAACTTGAGCGGAAAAATCAGAGTGGTTTTCGTCTTGACATTTATGTGAGGACCTACTTAAGGACGCTATTCCGAGTTTTCAGAAACGAACCTGCTAGGCATTTCATAGTATTACTCATAGTATTTATATTTGTATCATAGATGATTGATTATTATGCATATATTAGCTTAGGTTTTTGACTTGGTTATTCTTATTCATTTGCTAGTGAGATGTATAGATAGTTGGGACATGAATGAGGAAACAATAGTTTTATTTCTTAGTCATTGTAGTATAGTTGAAGTTTGTGAGTACGTTCACTGGAAAACTCTCACGAGGCTATAGCTCGTCCACTAGGGAATTCCTAGTGGTTTAAGGCCTTGTTGCATATGGTCAATGCAATCGCACTAACGAAACGAGAGTAGTTAGAACTCCATTTTTGGTCACTTATTCTAATTTCTCATCTTTGCTTGAGGACAAGAAAAATGCTGTTTGGGGGT
Source organism: Coptis chinensis (assembly GCF_015680905.1). Lineage (NCBI taxonomy): Eukaryota > Viridiplantae > Streptophyta > Magnoliopsida > Ranunculales > Ranunculaceae > Coptis > Coptis chinensis. The sequence goes on from NC_141460.1 coordinate 42,364,307, forward strand.
GATTTGATAAGAGCCCAAAACTGTAGTTTTAACCCTCAGAATAGATCATACTTTTAGACCAATTATGTGAGTAATAATTAGGAGTTAACACCGATTCGTGTTTTATGCATTTCAGGTTTCAAAGTCCATTATGTGCAGAAATGTGCCACTTTAGCGAGATAAAGGAGCAAAGGTCGGTTACTAAGGAGTTCCGTGATTAAAGGCCAAGATTCAAGAAGACAAAGCCTTTCTAAAGCCCGGTCAAAAGCTGAAAAGTCGACGCGGGTAGAAACAAAGACACAAGTCGCCAGAACTTCCGGCGGCCGTATCTTTGGACTCAGACCTCGGAATGGGGCCTACCATATGTCAAAATGACCGGCTCGGAAAGAGCTTTCCAATGGTCTAAGCCTTGATCCAATCACAAGAGCAGAAGTGGACGAAAAGTCTGTTGAAGCCAACTGCAGCTGAAGAGGCCTTTTTGTACTGAAAGAATTGGGTTTTGGGCCTGATTCTCTGGCCCAAAACATGGCTCCAAGCCCATGCACGATTTTTGGATCTAAAAGTATAAAAACCAAAGCTTAACTCTTTGTTAATGGTAGCTAGTTAGACCTAAAACTATATAGAACTCTAGGTCTAGTTTTTCAGTAGAGTAATTAAGTTTAAGTTCCATTTCCAATTCTTGTTTTAGATTAAATCTTTGAATCATTGTTCTTGATTGATTAGATAAATAAAATTGTTATTTCTGTCAATTTCGATTTTGGTTATGTCAATTTATAGATCTAGTTTTAATTCTTGTTGATTATCATTTCGTAGTTTAAGTAGATTGAAGCATTGTTAGTTAAATTAGTTAAGTTAGAATTTTAATATGATGTGTAGTTATAATTCAATGGGAAATGATGGGTTGATGACTCAAGGCTAAAACCTCCATTAGAGGGGTTGATGAAGCTTGATGAAAACTTAGTGGTATAGTGTAGAAGCATTGTAGAATCTATTCCACTCTAGAAGGTCGTGATTCGCCATGAGAATGGGTGGATGACCTCACATGCTAGTTAGTATTTGGTAGAAATGCCATGAACACTATGGATTAGAACTCGAAATTCTTGCCGTAAGAACGTAAGAATCGAGATACAAGAATCTATGCTAGGTTATTAAGTTGGATTCGAGGTGGATTCAATTCCCCTATAATCTTTTATCTAGATTCAAAAACAATCATATTTCCATAGCATTCGTAGTTTAAATTCAACATAATAAATTTCATATTGTATCGTAGTACAACACCCTTCGTAAATCTCTCATTAGACTTCAGACCGATTAATTAGATTAGAAAACATTCCATGCTAGAGAACTAGGAGTGGAACGAATTTGTTACTCCACTCTATTTTGATAGAATTGAGAGTAGAAACTTTGATAAATATATATAGACATGTAAATAGTTTTAGTTTACTTACGTTTTGAGTTTTATCGTTCATTTCGTAGGTAAACTATTCAATTATCATTTATCAGAGGACTCGATGATGTCTAGCTTCCTGTGCTCTATAAAGATACCCACGAGGGATATCAGCGATGTGGAAGTAGTGAGAGACTTCGAAGATGTTTTTCGGGAGATTCCAGGGTTACCACCCAAGAGGGAACTGGAGTTTCGTATAGACTTGTTACCGGGGACTACACTAGTTTCAAAGTCGGCTTACCGGTTGGCACCTAAGCTTTTGGATGAAATGAAAGTGCAAGTCGAGGAATTACTCAAGAAGTGGTAAGAGTTTAAGTTTTAGTGTTTTTGTTTGTGGCTTCACCATATCTTTAGAGTATAGGGGTTTGAATCTTTTAAGGTCTGTATGACAGGTTCATACGACCGAGCAACTCACCATGGGGTGCGCCTGCTATTTTTGTTTCAAAGAAGGATGGTACTTTGAGGATGTGTATTGACTTCAGGGATTTGAACCAAAGACTATAAAAATAAGTATCCGCTTCCTAGGATTGATGATCTGTTGGACCAGTTGAAAGGGGCTAAGATATTTTCAAAGTTTGATTTAAGGACTAGTTATTATCAGATGGGAGTTGAAGAGAAAAGTATTCCTTTGACTGCATTTAGAACTTGGTATGGGTTGTATGAGTTTTCTGTGATGCCTTTTCGGTTGACAAATGCACCTGCATTCTTTATGGACCTGATGAATCGTATTTTTAGGCCCTATTTGGATAAATTTGTGATTATTTTCATTGATGACATTTTAGTGTATTCACAAAACACAGAAGAACATAAGATGCATTTGAAGATAGTGATGCAGACACTCAGAGAACAGCAGTTGTATGCTAAGTTTAGCAAGTGCCATTTTTAGGAGGAAGAAATTCGTTTCATGGGACATGTGGTATCTAGTGAAGGGATTGTTGTAGACCCTGAGAAGGTTGCTGCAGTGAAAGAATGGAAACAACCAACCACTGTTACAGAGATTAGGAGTTTCCTGGGGTTAGCAGGATATTATCGGAGATTTATTGAGAAGTTCTCGCTTATTGCAGCTCCACTCACGAAGTTAACTAGGAAGGACGTGAATTTTATGTGGACTAATGATTATGAGAAGGCTTTCTTAGAATTGAAACAAAGGTTGACTACAACTCCAATTCTAGTAATCCCGACTAGAGGCGGAAAACTAGTGGTTTTTACAGATGCTAGTGGAACTGTTTTGGGTTGTATGTTAATGCAAGACTAGAAGGTGGCGTCGTATGCTTCACGACAGTTGAAGATACACGAGAGACGTTATCCTACTCATGACTTGGAGTTAGCGGCAGTGGTTTTTGCTTTGAAAGTGTGGAGATATTATTTATATGGTGAGAAGTTTGAGCTTTACACAGATCACAAGAGTTTGAAGTATCTTTATTCACAGAAAGAGTTGAATATGAGACAGCAGAGATGGATGGAGTTCATAAGTAGTTATGACTTCGAGATTCAGTATCACCCATGCAAGGGCAATGTAGTTGCGGATGCACTTAGTCGATTGCCTGGTGTTTTGACCACTCATATGGTGTAAGAGTGGAAGAGTTTAGAGACTATAGCAGCTTATGATGTCCGGACTACACCAGATACAAATGAGGGGTATATATGCAGTTTGGAGGTTAGGCCGGTGATTTTCAGTAGAGTGATTGCCATGCAGCATAGAGACCGATTTCTTTTGAGTTAGTTAGATGATCTGGTCATTGATATTTTAGATGATTGTCCGTCTGATTGGGCAGTTGATTCTGAGGGAGGATTGAGATTTCATGAGAGATTATGTGTACCAGATGATGCAATGTTAAAGAAGGAGATATTATATGATGCTCATCATTCTCGGTTTACAATTCATCCTGGAGGAACGAAGATGTACCAAGACTTGAAGAGGACCTTTTGGTGGGAAGGAATGAAAAGAGATGTCGGAGAATATATTTCTCAGTGTTTAACTTGTCAGCAGGTTAAGGCAGAACATCAGAGGCCTTCTGGATTATTGCAGCCATTAGAGATACCGATGTGGAAATGGGAGCACATTTCTATGGATTTCATTGATGGCTTGCCTAAGTCTCGGAGAGGTAATGAATCTATTTGGGTTATTGTTGATCGTTTAACGAAGTCTGCTCATTTCATTCCTATTGACATGTGTAGAAATACAGATAAGTTGGTTTCCTTGTACATTCGGGAAGTAGTCAGGTTACATGGGATTCCAGTGAGTATTGTTTCAGATCGAGATCCTTTGTTCACTTCCGAGTTCTGGAAGAGTTTTCAGTGTGCTATGGGCAGTAGTTTGGTGATGAGTACTGCTTATCATCCTTAGACAGATGGATAGACAGAGAGGGTGAATCAGATATTAGAAGATATGTTACGGTCTTGTGTAATGGATTTTAGTGGAGGATGGGAGGAGCATTTACCTTTGGTGGAGTTTGCATATAATAACAGTTTCCAGTCGAGCATCGGTATGGCACCCTTTGAGGCTTTGTGTGGGCGTCCATGTCGATTACCTACTTGTTGGGCAGATGTGGGAGACCGAGTATTGCTTGGGCCTGAGATAGTGAGAGAGACATTTGAACAGATTAAAGTCATTAGAGAAAGGATTAAGACAACACAAAGTAGGCAGAAAAGTTATGCAGATTTGAAGAGGAAACGAGTTGAGTTTTTTGTAGGCGATTTTGTGTTTTTGAAGGTTTCTCCTATGAGAGGAGTTATGAGGTTTGGCATGAAAGGAAAGTTGAGCCCACGATATATTGGACCATATGAGATAGTAGCCTCCGTTGGTAGTTTGGCGTACCGTCTTGCTTTGCTGTCTAACTTAGCGATAATTCATGATGTCTTCCACGTGTCTATGCTACAGAAATGTGTGGAAGATCCTACTGAGGTTGTTCAGTCAGCAGAGCTAGAGTTGAAGGATGATGTAACTTTTACAGTGAGACCTATCACGATAGTAGATAGGGATGTGAAACACCTTAGGAGGAGGATTGTAAACCTGGTGAAAGTGCAGTGGAGTGAAAGGGAGAATGACGTGACTTGGGAACTTGAAGATAAGATAAGGCAGATGCATCCTGAGCTCTTCTCTAACATTCTATCTTGAATCTCGGGACGAGATCCTTTTAAGGTGTGTATATTATAACACCCCGTGTTTTTATTTGTTTTCATATAATAATAATAATAATAAAAATAATAATAAAAATAGATAAAACGGTTATATGATAACTATCAGCTTAGGGATAAAAGTCCCGTATGTAAGTAGATAACTGTTACCCTTGTGTTTCGGTAAGGTTTTTAAAAAAAAAAAAAAAAAAGGTGTTTTCTCATGTAGAGTTTCTTGGGGAAAAACACAGCGAGAGTTTTAGAGAAAAAAAAAGAGTTTTACTGAAAAGGTTTTGAACGAAGAAGATCGTCTTTTCACGCGACAGTCGACGTTGGTCTTTCGGGGTTTTGCTTTCGGGAAGTTGTTCGGTTTTAAAACAGTGAGTAGTCTGAAGATGATTTTTTAATATTTGTTTCTGCTAATCATATCCGACATGTTGTTTTCCATATTTGAGAGCTTGTAAACTCTGTTAATGGTGCCGGCTGTTAGATACAAATTTTGAAGTACTACAATATATAAAACTCTGACGAAGTAGAGCATTGAATTTGATTGTCGAAGCCTTGACACCGGTTGTCAATGGCTCAACCTCAGAACCAAAACGTCCTAATTTTTGTTATGTTGGAATGATTGTTTTGTTGGAAATTTGTTGGGATGTTATACTGTTAGTTTAAATTTGATTGTTGGTGTTTGATTGTGCGCTGGAGAGTGGAGTTGAAGCTTGGGAATAGGGCGTTAATGGAGGTCGAAAATCTAGATCCAGTTTGAGGGAGGAATTTGGGGAATCACTGAACTTGGTTTTTGTATGAACTAAAGAAGTAGGGGTTCCGATGTACGTTATTTTCGGTTAGATTGGGAGGTGAGTGGTGGTCTGGCGAGCTCTACAGTGGTGGTGGAGGCGCTGGAAGAGGTGACCTAGCCTAGGATTGGGAATTGAGATTTGTTAGTATAGGTATGTATGGATTTGCAAAAGGAACCAAACCGCTAGGTTAACTAGTGGTGGCTAGCTGTGGCTGGTGGTGGTTGAATGGTGGTGGATGCGCTGGACAAGTGTGAGAGAGGAAGATGAACAGCGTTTTTGTTGTTGTTGGGCTTGGGCCGAATTTCGTGGGTGGGCTTGAATGTTTAATTTTTGAATTTTCTCTTTTTGGACTTAAGTTTAGACTTTGGGCCTTAGGAGTTGGGCTTTTAGGTTAGAAGAGTTTAGGTCTGGTTGACTTTGACTGTTGACCAATTGACCCAAATTTGACTTTTACCTCGGATTATGATTCGGTCTATTAAGATAGGTCTAGGATTATTAGCATGCTTGATTTTAGGCTAAGACCTTTCTAAATATACTTGTGTACGTACTTACTACTCTGTGATATATCAGTCTTTTATGATACACAACGTTATAACACTTATACATCCATGAAATTAATAATGCGTAAACCAAAAATACATGAATCAAGATACTCCGTCGTTCTCTAAAATAATATATGCAATAAAGTTCAATAATGCGTAAACAAATTTACCGCACCCTTTTAGAACTCTCCACGCCTCAAGTTTTGGAATTGAGTTTTATGACTGATGATGTCATATGTTAGGTGGGCATTTATTGAATGTGCCATAAATGGCCCGTTAGCATTAAATATGGGTATTCATTGAATGTGCCATGAATGACCAGATTGTTTGGACTGCCCTAAAGAGGAACTAAGGTATTCGCCTTACAGGTTAGTTGTATTCCTTGAGTGTACGGAATGTAGGGTTGGGTATTCCTTGAACGTGGCGGGAATGACCCAGGGCATTCATTGAATGTGCCATGAATGGCCCATTAGTTATATGATAGGTATTCCTTGAATGTGGCGGGAATGACTTATGGTATTCATTGAATGTGCCATGAATGACCTGAGTTTTGTGCCCAAAGAGGCTGTGAAATATGTGTATGAAAGCCCAGAGGTGGCTATGATATTGAGGTATTCGGTGGGAGAGAGGCACATAGGAATGTGTGATTTGGCAAATGTGTAGAGTGCAAATCGTGGAGTAGGTACTAAAGGGTGGGTGTATAAGAAAAGTAATTGATTAATTGATAAGAGAAATTGATTTGATTATGCGAGTGTGTTTGGGCTTACATTTGAATACCTATAGGAGATCTACATATGTTATATAAGATTTCTAACTTTCTTTTGCAAGAGGGTAGGACTTAATAATATTTTGTGCAGTGACGCAGTCCTACCCTAATACAACAGTGGATATCGGTAAGTTTTAGTTCAATTACTTAGTTATCAAAACAAGTTATTATAACGAGTTAATAAGATGGGAGACTTGCTTGGGAAGAAACTATGCCGGTTGAAATGACTGAACTACCTGTCTTCCAAGCTGAGAATGATTATATTATGATATATTTAAGGTGTTAGTTGGATAAGTAAAGATTGGAAATGTTTATATGTGGTCAATCTACTCATACCAGCAAATTCCATTTTGCTGACCCATGTTTGCTTTGTTTTGGCAACGTGGGTGTGTTCTTAGGAACATAGGTGGAAGGTAGTGGAATCGCGGTGTGTGATTTTGATTCTTGTCTGGAGCAGTCCGTTAGTTCTTTTTTTAGTTCTTATTCTTATTGAAAGGATGTAATAACATAGTTTATATTTTTTTAGCATGACATGAGAACATGGTAGTGAGGACTATTAGCATGACATGAGAACATGGTAGTTGTTGGGACTATTTTATTAAGTAGATTCTTGTATTTGATTTTAGTTTCTTTGGTATCCACGGATAAGAGAAAATTGTAGTTTAATAAAGTCTTTAGGTGGAAAAAGAGTTAACACCGACATGGGATTATTTTAATTTAAGTCCAGATTCTTGTATGATGTGGGTTTTAGGTTTTGATTAAAGTGATTCAAGATCCAAAGCCCGGTCGCTGATAAGAGCCCAAAATTGTAGTTTTAACCCCCGAGGCGTATTTTTGGACTCATACTATTAGACCAATTATGTGAGTAATAATTTCCAAGGTCTTAACTAATCAGAGGAGCAAAAGTGGACGAAAAGTTGTTGAAGCCAACTGCATTGAAGAGGCCTTTTGAATCAAAGTCCATTATGTGCGAGAAAATGTGCCAAGCTTTAGTTTTGGATAAAGGATAAAACAAAGGTTAACTCTTTGTTACTAAGGAGTTATAGATAATTATAGATCTAGTTTTCATGATTAAGTTTAGTTTAAATTCAATTCTTGTTTTAGATTAAACTCGTAGAATCATTATTCTTAATTAGTTTGATTAATAAATTAGCTAGTTTGTCAATTTCGATTCTTGTCATTTACAATTGTGTAGATCTAATTTCCCTTATTACGTATATAGCTAGACTTAGATTAGTTAGATTATTAATTGAGTATTTGAATCATTGTTTTATTATTCATTAGATTAATAAAATAGTGTTCTCCATAAGTTAGTTTCATTTCCATTAATTGTTTAGTTTCAATTCGTAGATTCAAGTAATTGTCATTATTAGTTTAATTCAATTATTGCATTAGTAGTTTTGAATTGGGTTTAAACAAGCAAAGTTTCAATCTTTATATCATGTCTTGTTTGAATTCCATTGGGAATGATAGCGTGATGATTCTCGGCTAAACCTCCATTGAGGGGTTGAGAAGCCTTGATGAAAGCTTGATTCGATTATCGTAGAGTCGCCGTAATTTCCTTTCCACTCTAGAAATGATTAGTTCACCATGAGAATGGGTTCAATCGCTCACATACTAGTTATGAATTGGTAGAAATGCCATGTGTAATTAGGGATTAGGAGTAACCATATTGTTCTGCTAGCAGATTCATTCGATTACGATTAATTTATTCGTTAGTAGGATTAAGTCGAGTTAAGGTGGAATCAAACCCCCTCTAACTCCTTATCATAGAATCAACGTAGCATTCCCATAGTTGTTCTGATAGTTGACTAGTTGCATCTTGTGGGTAGTTGCATCGTTGTCTAGTTGCCATTTCGTAAATCTCTCATTAGACTTTAGAGTTAAGAGTACTTATACGTAGAGAACACAGCATGCGGAAGGACTAGGAGTGGAACGAACTTCCTACTCCACTATATCTCATAGGATTGAGAGTAGAATTCTTTGATAAACTAGGCACATAACATAGTTTTAGTTTACTTATGTTTTGAGTTTTATCGTTCATTTCGTAGGTAAACTATTCAATTTTATGTTTTATCAAATGGCGCCGCTGCCATCTTAGTTTCACTTTCGCATTGTTTTTGTAGTATAAGTACTTTTCTTAAAGTCCCATTAAACCCACCCACCCTTGTTTGATTCATACTGTGGTTGTCCGTTTCATCATTGAAAAGTTCGCTAAAAATACACGTAAGCGACCCAGAGCGAAGCGCACTTAACCCATAAGCCTGGAACACTGAGCGCGACCCGCCCCCATGTGGAGCACGACCCGCCCTAAATCACTGTAACTTGAAGTTACACGGAGCGTGACCGCGTCCTAAGCAAATTCAACCACCGAAATGATTTTTGCCGAATTTCCACAGCTTGATTCAAACCGATTTTTCAAGTTTTTCGTTAACTAACTATTTATATACACTGAACACGCGTAAAACAAGACGCTATTCATAAGCCGAAGCAAGGACGAATCAGGTATTCCTTTCTTCCGCACCTCGTGATCTCTGTTAGAGGTTTATACTAGTATATCAGAATTGTTTGGAGTGTTGATGTGTTTAGCTAAATTTGGTCTTAGCCTTGTATGAGATTAAGGTCTGGTCGAACAAAAACACAACAACGTCAACAAACGACTCTATCTAGTATACCACCCACTACACCTCTAGCTACTATTTCACACACACCACCTAACACAATGCTCGACGAAGGAGGGACTCCTCTCTCGGACTTTTACAAAGCCTTGAGCGATAGCCCTAAATCTTGCATCGTTCTAGCAAACCCAGTGGGGGATTTCTGAATCCCCCCAAATATTTTTAATTTGTTACCCGTTTTTCATGGTTTAGACCATGAAAAACCTTATCAGCACATGCGTAGGATTGAACAAGTCCTAACAACATTCCACCATCCTACGGTTGGTGCGAACAAATTAAACTAAGGGTATTCCCTTTCACCTTAGCCGATAAGGCGGCATCTTGGTTAACTACCCAAGCGCCTAATTCTGTGGACTCGTGGGCTAAACTTGTTCAGCTGTTTATGGAACATTTTTACCCACCCCTAAAGACGGATGAGATTCTTTCCAAGATTCATTTCTTTCGACAAAATCCTCATGAATCATTTTCAGAGGCTTGGAATCGTTTCACCGATCTCCTTATAGAGTGTCCACATCATAACTTAGCGAAAGACACGTTAGTTTGTGCCTTTTTCAAAGGACTTCTACACCACCATAAAGAAGTCCTTGACATAATGAATGGGGGTAGTTTCTTAAGCAAAGGAGCCTCGGAGGCTTATAAATTTTTAGAGGATCAAACTAAGCGAAATAACAACCGGGGTAGTGATGATATCCCACCGCCTCGCTAGTTCATCAAATATAGTTAAGGCCGCCGATATGCTTGAAATTAAACACGATCCCGAGCTAAAAACTCTAATCGAATCACTCACTAAAAAGGTAGAGGCCATTTCTGTTCAACAAAAGCCTATCCCCGTCATGAACGTAAATTCAAATCCATGTAGTTTCTATTGGAGCCCTGAGCATCCCGACTCCCACTGTCCTATAGCCTATGAACAGGCTTGTTCCATTAATAGTGAACCTAACGCCCCTTGGAGACAAAATCCCAACTTCGGTTGGAGAAATAACCAACACGTCACACCTCTAGGGTACAATAATCAATACGTTAGGCCAACGCACAGTTTTAACCAAGTTCCACCACGACAAGGACAGGGTCAGGGTAATTTTAATAATTATAACAACCAAGTGCAACCTCGACAAAGTCAAGCACAAGGTCAAGGTAGTTATAATAATTATAATGCTAATAGAGGTATCGTTCCGGTAAATAATAATTATCAAAATCCACCCATAAATAATTCACGTGAAATAGTTCCAAATCACACCACCCGTGACTACTACACCCACACAACCGATCGTCTTGACACCTTCATACAAGTGAGCCAAAAACTTTTCCAAACCATGGCTCAATCTAACCAACAAAATGTACAATCCGTTAATAATTTAACCCAACAGTTGGCTCAAGATAAAGCCTAACCCAAAGGTGTGTTTCAGTGTCACGAAATACCTAATTCTAAAACAACAAACACAGCCTTTTTGAGGTAACCGATAATACTAGTAATGAATATGAAAATGTAGGTGAGCTAAAGGCCATCACCACTCTCCGTTCTGGCAGAGTGGTTGATAACAAAGTAACTATGTCTATAGTTACCCCACCAGTAACCCCTACACCTGCTATTTTACTAGATACCGAAATAGAAACTGAATAGCCTACAACTGTAGAGGTACCAGTTACAACACAACCTAAGAAACAGAAAGCCACGGTTAAACATCCAGGTGATACCATTGCTAAATATAGACAGAAACCACAGTTTCCACAAAAATTAGCCGTGTTAACTAGGGATACTAATTATGAGGAGATTAGGGACGTTTTCAAGAATCTAACTATAAATCTTCCCTTCCTCGAAGCTATTAAAATGCTACTACACCATGCTAAGTTTCTTAAGGAGTTGTATATTACTAGGCGTAGGACCAATATACCAAAAGACGCCTTTTTAACAGAACAATTCCCAACTCTATCTGAACATAATGGAATTGTTAAGTATAAGGACCCTAGTCGTCCTACTGTATAATGCACCTTAGGAGATTCTTATCTACGACGACGTTATTAGACACGGGGGCTAGTGTTAACTTACTCCCATTTTATTTGTATAGACAAATAGGTCTAGACGAGATGCAACCCACTAAAATGACGCTTGCAATTAGCTGACGGTCTATTAAGTATCCTAAGGGTGTGGTCGAAAAAAAATGCCGGTAAAAGTTCAGGATTTTTACTATCCGCTAATTTTGTCATCCTCGATCGATAAGTCGATTACGACTGGCTCCCGATCATCTTAGGGCCCTTTCCCGGCAACTACCAATGTGCTCATTAATTGTCACGATGGTTCAATGTCCATGTCTTTTGGCCATCTTGTCATTGAAGTCAATGTTTTAAAACAAAGACCGCGCTTACCCGATTAGCCTATGGATGGAGAGGTTAGCATGATCGAGAGCTTTGCTCGAGATTATTTCAACAACACGCGTCCCCGATAATCATATGCCCAAATTTCTTTCCTTTGGAAGTTCAGACTCCAACATTTTCATCCCTACACTAGTCGATACACATATTACGGATGAGGATGAGATAGATGACTTTCTCAAAGATGTAGAGGACTATCATAGTAACGAGGATATGACCAATCTAGATGAGGAATTCGATGAGTTTCTTAGAGCAGGTGATGATTCACCCTATCAAGAACTACTTTGCACAACATCCACCTTGACTCCCCTCCTTCCACCCTTTCAAAGGAATCTCGAGTTTGCACTCGATCCTATTGTTTCTTCAGTGCTTCATAATTTTTTAAATCCACCTAGTAAACAAATATTTCAGAAGAACAAAGCATTTGACACCTTCATTTTCAGACTTGAAACAGTCCCTACACACGCCATGAATGAGTTTTGTGCTAAACCCACATCCTCATTGTTTACATGTTGTCCTTCTACAACTTATCCATATCCACCATATTCTCCACAACCATTCACTTTTCCACACTTATTTACTAGAACACCCTCTAGTTCAAAAATGAAAAAGAAGGTGCATGCTAGGTTACGTAATAGGGTTATCCGACTTCGCTTTCATTTCACTAGGTTGCGTCATAGGAAATCTTGGTGCTTGATTGTGTTTGGATATATTTTCTTTGATATTTATTTATGGAATGATCCACAACTATTTCGGTTGTTGATATATGATAAACTGCATATTCATACATATGTTTAGATAAAGTCTCGAGTATCTGACTATAAACGACTCAACTTTTGTGTTTGGTGCATTTCCTTTCATTTCCATATATTGGTGAGTGCACCATTAAGGTAACCGGGCCCTCCCTACGGAGTGTGTGGCTATAAGTATCGGATCCTAAGTCCACGTTTAACATAATTCACGTTTTCCACTCTTGCATGTTTTCTCGGATTTTTGAGTCATGTTTCTCTATGGGGTGAATTATGTCTTTCTTGTTTAATATTTTTCATTATAAAAGTAAATATATATATATATATAAGTCTCGGAAATCTGACTTTAAAAGACCCACTGCTAAAAAACAAATTTTCTAAGCTTTGTTGTAAAAAATTTGTTTGGGGGTGGAGTGTTCGTGTTTCCGTCCCAGAATGTTTTATGTCCGAATAGAGTTGCTTAGGCCGTTTAATGGTATTTCGATCCGGGTTGATATAATCATGAATTTAGAGTTCAGTCCTTCGCATAACGTACGTCATGCACGCACTACGAGGCATTTTCCACTATCTTATATGTCATCCACGGTCAGAATAGAGTGTTTTATGGATCATTGGATTGGAAATTCTCTCCTGATCATTTCCATATCTCATTCGCAAAAATTGGACCGGTAACGAAGCGACAATTTTGATTTGAAGTTTCACAAAAAATTGAAAAATTGAAAAATTTCGAATTAGGCTTGGGTCCAACCAGCGCCAAGACCGGCAGCAGCACCGCCACTACCTTTTTGCCAACAAATGCGTTCATCCTTCCAAACCGCCATTAACGCCCACCAAAGCTCCAAAACCTAAAAAAAAAAAATTAAAAAGAAAACCAAATTAACTTACACCCACAGTTCAAATCCACTTCCAATCTAATCTAAAATCTTTCCACCACCACCTACACCAAATTAAATCATCAAAAACCACCGGGAAATAAAAAAATTTGAATTGCCGATCCACCACCACGCCACCACCGCACCACCACCACTGTTTGCTTCAGTCGGTCGATTCAAATTCCAACACCACATTCCATTTAAACCCCCACTACATTCCAAACACTAAAATGGCTCAACAACGTCGAATTTTGCCGGAGCAAGCTTTTACTGGCGACCACTTCGCGCCGTTTTAAAGTGACGAAATGATCAGTAGAGACTGGAATAGCTTGTGGTACTCGACCGAAGCCTTTTACCACGACGACTTAGTCCGACGGTTCTACAACACGAGGGAGTTGGAGGGGACTATAATTTTTGTTATGGTGGCAAAGAGGAGGAAGGAAGTAACTACGGGGTTGTTGGCCGAGATTCTAGGCATTCCGCCTAGAATCCATCTGGATGTCATGTTACAGGAGTCCCAATATAATGGGGTAGAGCCGTTGATGCACGTGGATTACGATCGGTGGAACTACAATGCGAGATCGCATTGTGTTCGCCAGCATCCCTCGAACCAACCACCGGGGCCGCGCTTCGATGGATTGGTCGAACGCCCCGGCAAGGAGAAGGTCACGACATCGGTCCGAATCGCCTCCATATTTTATGGATACTCTAGGAGCGAAGTACGAAGTTCTGTATCTTGGAGTTTTGCTTAGCATGATTAGGGGGAGTAGGGAAGGTCTGTTGCACCTCTCCCCGTGTTGATAACCAAGATCATGCCGAAGTTGAGAAGCGACTCCGCCCGATCGGTCTTACATCACGCTGCACCAAAATCCTCGCATTTATAAGGATTGTGTCCAACGAGTTTGGAGGTTGCCTGAGGATAGGGTAGAGGACGAGGAGGATGGGGGAAATGAGAATGCCTCGGAGGATGAGGAGGACTTGACTTGTTTTGATGCGGATGCCCTGGAGAGGTGTTGGTCAGATGCAGAACGCATGGCCGTAATTCATCGTGGCATGCGTTCACTCAACACTATCTGCGAAGACCTCCGGACTCGACAGGCTACTATCCATCATAACTTCGAGATCCGATCCCAGCCGAGGACGAAGTGGGAATAGATGAGGGCGAGCTAGAAGCTTTCGGCCCCGATTCGGGCCGACATGCTTGCACGATTCCCACCTCACGGGGATTCTCCTTCTGAGGACACACCATCGAGGCACGAGCGTCGTCGCCGAAAGACGAATGGTGTTGGCCCATCGGGAGCTCAGGAGCCATCTCCTGAGCGTGTGCCCTCCGCTACCAGTACCAAAGTGGTTAGGGATAGTATCGTTTGATGTTTATTTGTAGTTTCATTATTGTTATTTATTTTAATGTAAGTTTACTTCCGTAATTTGAATTTTGTAGTGAAATATACTTCGAATGAAAATTTTAATATAATGAGGTTATTTTCATTGTGCGTGGTTTTTAATATTGATCCCACCTTCCCAAATTGTTTGGGGGTGGTGTTATCTATTCCAGCATGATTTTTATATGACCGTTGTTTTAGAATTTATTGTGGAGTCAAGGTGAAAATATGGCCGTTTAGGCAAATCTATGAATAAGTATATGAAATCTTGATTAAATGGGTAGATTCTATCCTAAATTCAACCTAAAAGATACTAGGTTTGTTTTAAATCAAGGAAATGAGTTATTTCCGTTTTCGGGTTTGGAAAGTTTAGGATTTCAGGAAACTGCCGTAAAAACTTTTTGGCAACTTCCCGATCCGTTTTAGCAACTTTAAACCTATATAAACTTCATTCATTTTACACTCACAACTCACACTACACCTAACCTCCATCACTCACCTTTCACTCCCACGATTCCCACGTTTCGTCTCAATTTTCGATCTTCAGCACCTCGGAGTGCGCCTGCGCCCCAGAGGAGCGCACTCACGCCCTGACTTCCGTGGACCAGAAAAATTCCAGTTTTTCTGCGGGGTGTTCCCGGATCATTCGCAGCTATTCCAGAGCGTAATTTTGAGATGACATCTCCTACATTGATACCGAAATAGTCTTTCGAAGATTTGTTCCAAAGCACTACTTATGGTGCTTGGTTTCGCGAGGCAATCACATACGTTGGCTGGGAACCGCTTATGGTAAGACCTGATGCACTTTATTCTCCAACACTAGCATCTTATTTTTACGATAACTGCATTTTCTTTGAGAGACCAGATGGAGAACAAGTGTTCTCCATCAACATCGATAATGAACTAATGGAAATTACCAGGTTCTTGCTAGCATTTGTGCTTGGACTTGCAATGCCCGCTGAAATACAAAACCCATGGTGTTATTGGGTAGATAATATGTATGTCTACACTTATGAGTTTTTGCATGAGTCGTATGGCGCAGGCATTTTCCGTATAGAGGACCAGGGGGAATATAACGTCGCCTTTGGTAACCTGTCCATGAACATAGGAACTGTTATGTTTTGGATCATGCTAAATATTTTAGGGGAATGGCGTTTTTCTTCTGTGAATGATGCCACTTGCAGCGTCTTCCTTGGTTTAGCCACGGGACGTATGTGTCATGACCTTCCCCGAACCTTGATGTCTAGTTTAGCTCGATCCCATAAGATGAGGCATAAGTACCTTCTTATGCCTGTTCTAATTTCCCGTATTATGCTATGTTTCTTTCCTGTTATTTGTACACGTTTCACGGATTGGATTACGGTCGACACTGTATGACCCACCAATAGTATTATTTGATATTTTCGTGCAATGACTTGGCAAGGGTGGAGGATACAACCTTATCAGGTTGCACCCTACACCCCGTCAGACCAAGTGACTCTTAATAGGTTAGCAATAATAGATGATAAATGGCGGGAAGCCTGGCAAATTATCATGGAATGGCAGGACGCGAAGGAACCTCACTTCTTTATAGAAGAAGAGGATGAGGAAGATGATGAGTAATGCGGAAGATAAGGTCAGTTTTAATTCTAGTTTGTGTCTGCTTATGTCCCAAGCAATTTCATTCTTGTTAACCCCATAATGGGTAGAACTCGTATAGAGTTGCATCAGTTTTTATTTCCTATATCAGTACGTTCTAACTTTGTTTTGCAGATGTTCCGGAATTTCACGCGTTTCAATGGTATTTTTCCTACCCTCTTTATTTAAAATACTTTGAAGACAAAGCATGCTTCTTGTTTAGGGGGGGGGCATAGAAACACGAGTAATTAAGGCATCTTTTAGGATATAGATATGTATAATATGCATTTGTTTTCTAGTCAAAATTTCAAAAAAAAAAATTCAAAAATATAAATAAATAAGTTCATGCTATACACTTAGGAATATTGGTATTGTTTTCCTTCTCTATGCTCTTAATAATCTAGAAGTCTCACGTAGATTTTGCATTAGAATAATTTTTAGAAACTTAGGTTAATATGTAGGTAATAATCTTTGCATCTATCTATAAATATATTACATGAGTATCAATGATTGTTAGCAGTAAGTTTCTCAAATCTAGGCTAGAATACTTATTCTACAAATCCTGTGAGAATATAGCCTAAAACCTTATATGAGCAAAACATTTGAGAAATGACACAAGGGAGAAGTAAAATCTGGATAGAGAAATCACACGTCCACTTGCTTGATCACTAAACCATATCCTAAGAGAGAATTTAGGCCCTCTTTGGATCGATATAGCCAGAAATTCAACCCTATGAATTATTTTCCGCTAGTCGCCCCTCTGAGCCTTTCTTTTGCCTTTCATAAACCACAAATCCTTTACCCTGTTACAAAACAAAACAAAATAAAAAAAAATTAAACCTACCCAATTTAGATAAGTTGAGAATAGAATGAGGAAGAAAGAAGAAGAGAAAAACCTGTGTAAACAAAATTTAGTTAATTGCTTCAGAAAATAAAGAAAAGAAGTTTCCATCCAAAGAAAAGAAAAATAAAAATAGAAATAAAATAAAAACTCCAAAAAAATAGAATAAAAGGAGATAAAAGCCAAAGAAAAGAAAAAGAAAAAAAAAATATGGCTAAAGATGGAAACAAAGTATAGAAGCAAAAGAAAATAACAAGGTTTTCTCTAAGTTACATAATATGAATATCCATTATCTCGGACTTATCCATTTCCTTCCTTCTTAAACCATCTCCTAATCCCATACACCTAATAAAGACCTCTAGCTTAATTAGGAATAGGTTAGTGTGATAGTATGTGGCAGATGTGTTTGATCGACTTTCAGCTTCCTTGTTGTCATTGAGATTGTAAAGTAAAGTGTGCCCACCGCATTAACCGGAGTAGCTAAAACTTGAGTGGAAAAATCAGTGTTGTATCTTGACTATTATTGTGAGAACCCTTGGGGACGCTATTCGAAGTTTGAAACTAACCTGCTAGGCATTTCATAGTATTACTCATTGTATATATGTTTATTATAGATGATTGATTATTATGCATATATTAGCTTAGGTTTCAACTTGATTACTCTATATGCATTGCTAGTGAGAGGAATAGTTAATTTAGAGCATGAATAAGGAAACAATAGTTTTATTTCTTAGTCGTTGTAGTATAGATGAAGTTTGTGAGTACCTTCATTGGAAAACTCTCACAAGGTTATAACTCGTCCCACTAGGGGAATTCCTAGTGGTTTAAGGCCTTGTTGATAATGGTCAATGCAATCGCGACTCAGTAAACGAGTAGTTAGAACTCCATTTTTGGTCACTTATTCTAATTTCTCATCTTTGCTTGAGGACAAGCAAAATGCTGTTTGGGGGTGGTTTGATAAGAGCCCAAAACTGTAGTTTTAACCCTATAACAGTCATACTATTAGACCAATTATGTGAGTAATAATTAAGAGTTTTTATGCATTTCAGGCTTCAAAGTCCATTATATGCAGAAATGTGCCACTTTAGCGAGATAAAGGAGCAAAAGTCGGTTACTAAGGAGTTCCATGATTAAAGGCCAAGATTCAAGAAGACAAAGCCTTTCTAAAGCCCGGTCAAAAGCTGAAAAATCGACGCCTTGGCGTAAACAAAGACACAAAGTCGTGAGAACTTCCGGGGGTCAGATCTTTGGACTCAGACCTCGGAATGGGACCTACCTTATGTCAAAACGACCGGCTCGGAAATAGATTTCCAATGGTCTAAGACGTGATCCAATTAGAGGAGCAGAAGTAGATGAAAAGTCTGTTGAAGCCAACTGCAGTTGAAGAGGCCTTTTTGGACTGAAAGAATTGGGTTTTGGGCCTGATTTTCTGGCCCAAAACATGGCTCCAAGCCCATGCACGATTTTTGGATCTGAAAGTATAAAAACAAAAGCTTAACTCTTTGTTAATGGTAGATAGTTAGGTTAGATAGTTAATGGTAGCTAGTTAGACCTAAAAATATAGATAATTATAGATCTAGTTTTCATGTAATAAAATTAAGTTTAGTTTAAATTCAATTATTGTTTTAGATTAAACTCGTAGAATCATTATTCTTAATTAGTTTGATTAATAAATTAGCTAGTTTGTCAATTTCAATTCTTGTCATTTACAATTGTGTAGATCTAATTTCCCTTATTACGTATATAGCTAGACTTAGATTAGTTAGATTATTAATTGAGTATTTGAATCATTGTTTTATTATTCATTAGATTAATAAAATAGTGTTCTCCATAAGTTAGTTTCATTTCCATTAATTGTTTAGTTTCAATTAAGTAGATTCAAGTAATTGTCATTATTAGTTTAATTCAATTATTGCATTAGTAGTTTTGAATTGGGTTTAAACAAGCAAAGTTTCAATCTTTATATCATGTCTTGTTTGAATTCCATTGGGAATGATAGGCGTGATGATTCTCGGCTAAACCTCCATTGAGGGGTTGAGAAGCCTTGATGAAAGCTTGATTCCAATTATCGTAGAGTCGTCGTAATTTCCTTTCCACTCTAGAAATGATTAGTTCACCATGAGAATGGGTTTAATCGTTCACATACTAGTTATGAATTGGTAGAAATGTCATGTGTAATTAGGGATTAGGAGTAACCATATTGTTTTGTGAAGCAGTTCAATTCGGATTACGACAATTCGTCGTTAGTAGGATCAAGTCGAGTTAAGGTGGAATTAATCCCCCTCTAACTCCTTATCATAGAATCAATGTAGCATTCCCATAGTTGTTCTGATAGTCGACTAGTTGCATCATGTGGGTAGTTGCATCATAGTCTAGTTGTCATTTCGGAAATCTCTCATTACACTTTAGAGTTAAGATTACTTCTACGTAGAGAACACAGCATGCGGAAGGACTAGGAGTGGAACGAACTTCCTACTCCACTATATCTCTTAGGATTAAGAGTAGAATTCTTTGATAAACTAGGAACATAACATATTTTTAGTTTACTTACGTTTTGAGTTTTATCGTTCATTTCGTAGGTAAACTATTCATTTTATGTTTTATCACCCGTCATAGCCTGGGTTTTTAGACAATTGAACCGAGTGATGTTTGAGATTTTTATATTTCAAATATTCACTTTGTAATTGTTTAGAAATTCGGGCTGTGACATTTTTGGTATCGGAGCCTAGGTTAGCTTAGATTGAAAAAATATAAGTGATCCTCAGATATGGAATATGGGTTATAGTGTTGAGAGTTTTGGATATATGTGAAGATTAATGGGAGTTTTGTTTGAACTGTAGATCATGGTTGAGACAAGTAATGGTAATACTACTGGACTTGCAATGAACACTCCAGTACGGATGTCAGGTGGACAGTTGAATCAGTTGTTGCAGGTTATGTAGAATAACCATCTTGTTCAGGGAGATCCTTTTGCTAAGCGTAATAAGGTGTTTGGTACTCTTGGTGGGCAGCGATTTACTGGTGTTGGGAATACGATTGCAGCGGAGTCTTGGATTCAAAGTTGTGAAAATGTATTTGAGCGTATGCATATTACTAAGGTTCAGAAGCAGGAGTTGGCAGCTCACTAACTTGATGACGCTGCTAGGTTTTGGTGGCGAGCTCTCACCCCTAGTCTGGACACTAGAACTTTGACTTGGGAGGACTTCAAGGTTAGATTTGAGAGTAAGTTCATTCCTGAGGCAGTAAAAGAGCAGTTGGCTCAACAGTTCTCTGAGTTGACTCAAAGCGGGAAGTCTGTGACTGGGTATGTGAACAAGTTTAATGAGTTATCAAGGTTTGCTCCCTATCTTGTGGATACTGACAAGAAGAAAAACCAAAAGTTCATACGTGGGTTTGCTCCCTATCTTGTGGATACTGGAGTTCCTGCTTTGATGAAAGACACTCTCATGGAGGGTCAATACAATATGAATTCTCATTATGCTCGACAGTCATCTCTGCGAACCAACCAACTACTTGTAGCTCAGTGGATTGGTAAGAACATCATTGGGAAGGAAAAAGTGAACGACATCAGTTTGACATGTCTGCACATTATCTTGATATTGTAAGAGGAGGTATGAATTCTGTATCCTCGAGTTTTTGATAAATATGATTAGAGGAGTTGGGAAGAGTATTGCATCATTTCCTACTTTAATTACGAAGATAATGTTGCCTTGGAGGGGGGGGGGGAAACCAAGAACTGAGCGGTTTATGTTGAAATTGCATTCAAATGAAACTATTTATACGGAGTGCATCCAAAAGACTTGGATGTTGCCGGAAGATAGGGTGGTTGATTCGGATAAGGAAATGGAGGACATGACATGTTTGGATGAAGATGCCTTGGAGAAGTGTACGTCTAATTCAGAATGCATGACAGTGTTGCATACTGGGATGCATTGCATTTATGCTATTTGCGAAGATGTACGGGATAGGCAGATTATAATTCGAAATAAACAAAAGAACCTCCGAACGAGTTTTGAAAACCTTGAAAATGGTCAGGATGATCTCTTGTGTAACATGGAGACACTCCTTCAGCGTCACCATGTGCAATATACAGAGATGAAGGTAGAGATGAAATCAGCAATGGAAGCATAACGCCTGTTCCAAGTAGAGATTCTATGACGCATGCCACCCCTGGAGGGTTCTGTTTCAGATGAGTCTAAGAGGCATGAGCGTCGTCATCAAAAGACGGATGGCTTGGGCCCTTCTTCATCTCAGGCACCATCACAATCCCCGGCCCAATCTCCATCTCAGGATCCATCTTCATCACGTGGCTAGGTGTTTCGAAAAATTTGTTGTTTCGATGTTATTTAGTTGTCTTTATTGTTTTTATTAGTTCGGATATTAAGATTTTTCAATGCAGTAGTTAAATTTGAATTCGGTAGTTAATTGTATTTGCATTTCAAATTTTAATATAATGTGGTTCTTTTCAAATTGTGCATTGTTTTTATTATTAATCCCACCTTCCCGAATTGTTTGGGGGTGGAATTATTTACTATAGCATGATTTGTTATATGATCCTCACTTTTAGAAGTTATTTTGGAGTGATGGTTAAGAATATTACCGATATGGGCATCATTAGATGTTGTGATAGGATGAAATCTTAAAAAGTTTAGAAGTTACTATTCTAAATTAAATCTAAAAGATATTAGGGTTGTTTTAGAATCAAGAATATAGGTTGTTTCTGTTTTTGGTTTTGGAAATTTTTTGTTTCCGACAATTGCCTTAAAACTTTTTGGTAACTTCCCGATTCATTTTGGAAACTTAAAACCTATATAAAATTCCTCCATTCTACACTCACAACCCACACTACACCTCACATTCATCTCTCACCTTTCACTCCCAACTTTTCCTTCTTTTTCCTTCTCACTTCCGCATTTCAGCACCTCGGAGCGCACCTGCGCCCTAGTGGAACGCCACCTGCGCCCTAGGCACTACAAATCAAAATTTCTTCGGAGTGCGACCTGTGCCCTACCAAGCCCAAACTTGAGCGCGACCTGCGGCCACAACACTGGAATACCAGTTTTCATCCTAAAGGCGACCCGCGCCCTTCCAAGACAAAAAGTGAGCGCGCCCTGCGCCCAAGTGCCTGGAACTCAAAATTCACCAAGGAGCCCCCTGCGCCCTACCCAGGCATAGCTTGAGCGCACCCCGCGCCCTGACCCCCGTGGGCACAAAAAATTCCAATTTTTTGTGGGTTGTTCTAAGAACGTTTGCAGCTATTCTAGGGAGTAGATTGGTGATGACATCCCCTCGTATCATACCGAAACAGTCTTTTGAAAACTTGTTCCAAAGTGACACCTATGGTACGTGGTTTCGCAAAGTGATCATTCTAGCAGGCTGGGAGCCTCTCCCGCTCTTACATCTTATTTTTATGACAATTGTAAGTTCTTTGATAGACCAGATGGAGAACAAGTGTGTTCTCTATCACCATCGGGGATGAACCGATAGAAATTTCCAGGTTCTTGCTAGCCTTTGTGCTTGGACTTGCTATGCCCGCTGAAATACAAGACTCATGACCCTATTTGGTAGATAATATGTACATGTATAACTATGAGGATTTGCATGAGCATTACGGGGCAGGAATCTTTAGGATAGAAGACCAAGGGGATTATAACGTCGCCCTTGGTAACCTGTCTATGAACGTGGGCACTGTTATGTTTTAGATCATGCTAAACATTAGAGAGGAATGGCGTTATTCTTCTGTGAATGACGAAACTTGTGATATTTTCTTTGCTTTAGCTGGGGGACGTACACTCTATGATATTCTCCAGACCCTAATGTCTAGTTTAGCCCAAGCCCATAGCAAGAGGCATAAGTACCTTCTTATGCCTGTTTTAATTCGTATAATGCTATGTTTCTTCCCTATTTTTTGTGCTCGTTTCACAGATTGGGTTGGGGTCGACATTGTGAGACCCACCAATTGTATTATTCGATCGTTTTGTGTAATTACTTGGCAAGGGTGGAGGATACAACCTCATCAGGTTGTGCCTTACACCCCATCTGACCAAGTGGCGCTTGACAGGTTAGCTATAGTAGACGATAAGTGGTGTGAAGCCTGGCAAATTACCATGGCGTGGCAGGATGCGAAGGAACCTCATTTCTTTATTGAGGATGAGGAGGAAAATGATTAAATGAGAGTTAAGGTTAGTTTTTATTTCAATTAGTGTGTGCTTCTGTCCCAAGCAATTTATTTCTCATTAACCCCATAATGGGTGGAACTTTTATAGAGTTGCGTCAGTTTTTCTTTTCTATATTTGTATGTTTAACCTTGTTTTGCAGATGTTCTAGAATTTCACACGTTTTCATGGTATTTCTCTACCCTATTTATTTAAATACTTTTAGGACAAAGCATGCTTCTTGTTTGGAGGGGGGGGGGGCATAGAACCACGTGTAATTAAGGCATCTGTTAGGAAATAGATATGTACAGTATGCACTTGTTTTCTAGTTAAAAAAATCAAAAATTTTAAAAATATTAATAAAAAGTTTATGTTGTATACTTAGGAATATTGGTATTGATTTCCTTCTCTAGGCCCTTGATAATCTAGAAATCTCACGTAGCTTTTGAATTAGAATAGTTTTTAGAAACTTAGGTTAATATGTATGTAATAATCATTGCATCTATCTATAAATATGTTACATGAGTATCTCTGATTGTTGGCAGTAAGTTTTTGAAATCTAGGCTAGAGTACTTATTCTACAAATCCTGTGAGAATATAGCCTAAAGCCTTGTATGAGTGAAACATTTGAGAAATGACACAAGGGAGAAGTAAAATCCGGATAAAGAAATCACACGTCCACTTGCTTGATCACTATACCATATCCTAAGCGAGAATTTAGGCTATCTTTGGATCGATATAGCCAAAAATTCAAACATATGAATTACTTTCCACTAGTCGCCCCTCTGAGCCTTTCTTTAGCCTTTCATAACCGCAAATCCTTTACCCTGTTACAAAACAAACAAAATAAAAAAAAAAAAAAAAAAAAAAAATCAACATACCCATTCTTTGAATTAGTCTGAGAATAGAGATGAAGAATAGAAAAGAGAAAGACCTTTGAAATCAAGAATTTGTTAGTCGCTTCAAATAAGAAAAGAAAGTTTCCATCCAAATAAATAAAAAAATAAATAAAAGAAAATAAAGAGTTAGAACTCCAAAAATAGAATCAAATGAGTCAAAAGCAAAACAAAAAAAAAAAAAAAAAAATATATATATATATATATATATATATATATATATATATATATATATATATATATATGGATGAAACAAAGTGTAGAAGCAAAAGTAAAGAACAAGGTTTTCTCTAGTTACTTAATATGAAGACTCTATTATCTCAGACTTGTCCATTTTGAATATCCATTTCCTTCCTTCTCAAACCATCTCCTAATCCCCGCAACACCTAATAAAGACCTCTAGCTCAATTAGGAATATGTTAGTGTGATAGTAAGTGGCAGATGTGTTTTATCGATTCCGGCTTCCTTATGTGTCATTGAGGTTGTAAGGTAAAGTGTGCCCACTGCACACTGGAGTAGCAAAACTTGAGCGAAAAAATCAGAGTGGTTGTCTTGACATTTATGTGAGGACCTACTTAAGAACGCTATTCTGAGTTTTCATAAACGAACCTGCTAGTGCATTTCATAGTATTACTCATTGTATATATGTTTATTCGTAAATGATTGATTATTATGCATATATTAGCTTAGGTTTCGACTTGATTATTCTTTATTCATTGCAAGTGAGATATATAGATAATTGGGAGCATAAATAAGGAAACAATAGTTTTATTTCTTAGTCGTTGTAGTATAGATGAAGTTTGTGAGTACTTTCACTGGAAAACTTTCACGAGGCTATAACTCGTCCACTAGGAAATTCCTAGTAGTTTAAGGCCTTGTTGCATATGGTCAATGCAATCGCACTCGGCGAAACGAGATTAGTTAGAACTCCATTTTTGGTCACTTTTGCTAATTTCTCATATTTGCTTGAGGACAAGCAAAATGTTGTTTGGGGGTGGTTTGATAAGAGCCCAAAACTGTAGTTTTAACCCCTTAACAATAATACTTTTAGACCAATTATGCAAGTAATAAATAAGAGTTAATGCTGATTATGTGATTTTATGTATTACAGGCATTGAAGTCAATTATGTGTAGAAATGTGCCACTTTGGCGAGATAAAGGAGCAAGGGTTGGTTGCTAAGAAGTTTTGTGATTAAAGGCCAAGATTCAAAGAGAAAAAGCCTTTGTAAATCCCGGTCAAAAGCTGAAAAGTCAAAGTCAACGCGGGCAGAAACAACACACAAAAGTCAGCAGACCTTCCAAAAACTGTATCTTTAGACTCAGGCCTCGGAATTGGGTGTACCTTATGTCAAAACGACCGTCTCGGAAAGAGCTTTACAATGGTCTTAATCTTGACCCAATCAGAGGAACAAAAGTAGACAAAAATTCTGTTGAAAACAAAGCTAGCTGAAAAGGGCCCTGTGGACTGAAGAAATTGGGCTTTGGGCTCGATTTTTCAGCCCAAAACAAGGATCCTCAGCCCATGTACGAAAATGTGGATCTGGTCTCCTCGATTTCCACACACAAGACTTAGCTCTTAAGCATGAAGTAGATTAGATAGAAGGTAGCCATTAGAGCATAGTTTTTAGATCTAGTTTTTCATTCCATTAATTAGTTTTCCATATCTTGTTTTAGATCTAGTTTTATATTCCATTAATTAGTTTTTCATATCTTGTTTTAGATCTAGTTTTATGTTCAAGTAATTAGTTTAGAACAAGTAGATCATTAATTTATTTATTTGAATCAATGTTTATTATTCATTAGATCAATAAAATAGTTAGTTCTTCATAATTTCGATTTTGTTATTTAATCATTTCTTAGTTGTTAATTTAGATTTGAATTATTGTTTAGTTCAATTTAATAAAGTTATAATCTTTATATTATGTCTTGTTCAATTTCATATGGGAATGATAGTTTGATGAATCAATGCTAAACCTCCATTAGAGGGGTTTGATGAAGCCTTTTCGAAAACTTGATTGTGTAGTGTAGAATTGTTGTAAGAGTCTATTCCACTCTAAAAGGTTGTTGATTCGCCAGGAGAATGGGTTGGACTTCCTCACATGCTAGTCATTATTTAGTAGAGATTGCCATGATTGATTAGGGATTATAACGACCAATTCTTATCGTAAGAACGTAAGAATTGGATTACAACAATATATGCTTTTTTATTAAGTTGGATTCAAGGTGGATTCAATCCCCCCTAATTTTTTATCTAGATTCAAACCTTAGTATTCCATAGCATTCCGTAGTTAAATCATTATAGTTAGTATCTTGTTATTTGAATTCACATCGTTGTATAATTCCCTTCGTAAAACTCTTATTGACTTTGGTAGGATTGATAGTCGTAGAAAACATCGAATACTAAAGAACTAGGAGTGGAACGAATCTTTTACTCCATTCTATTTTGATAGATTTGAGAGTAGGAATCTTTGATAAACACTGTCTTCGTAAAAGTTTAGTTTTACTTGTGTTTGAATTTCATCATTTATTCATTAGTAGAATTATTAAAAAAAAAATCATTTATCATCTACCCTATTTCTGATAGTCAATGGGTTAGTCCAGTTCAAGTTATATTGAAGAAGTCTGGAACCATAGTGATCGAGAATGAGAACAATAAGTTGATCCTAACCAGGATTCAAATTGGATGGAGAGTTTGCATCGATTATAGAAAGTTGAATAGCGCATCGAGAAAAGATCATTTTCCATTGCCTTTCATCGATTAGATGTTAGAAAGATTAGATGGACAAGCTTACTACTGCTTTCTTGATGGTTACTCAGGATATTTTCAGATCCATGATAAGTGCTCAAAAAGTGCTATTTAACCCTCGATTATGCCTCTTGTTTATCCATCTTAGTGGACTAATAGTGTTTATAAGTTGTGTTTTAAGATTCTACAGGTGAAAAAGAGAGTTTTGTAGAATATTAGAGAAAATGGGGTAAAACGGCAATTCGAGCATTAAGGATCACATGGGAGGCCCGTGGACAATCATGGAGAAGGCCAAGGAATTAGAGCTGTTAAAGATGCGACTTGGACCTATTTTAAAGTCTATTTGGAAGCCCAAGGCCAAAGGATTCGTTGTTTGGACCAAAGCCCGCAAAAGAGGATAGAAGGATAGAGCAGAAGAGAGAAAATCGGGCTTATGCGTCGGGACGATGTATCGAAAGGCCCAGACACGATTGAGTGCGTCTGGGACGCATAAATCGAGTGTCCAGACGCATTGATTAAGTCTGGGATGCATGAATAATGTGTCCAGACGCATGAATCGACACTGTAGCCAATTCCTTCTCAGTTTTGAAGACGAAGTCGGACTCTGGAAGAAGTCTATTTGTATTAGGAAACAAATGACGGTTTGGAATGCTTCTAGAGCTCATTGTAACCCCTATAAATAGAGGACCTAAGTGCCTCATGTAATTTGCCAATTCACTTATATTCTTGTCTCCAGAACTTGAGGCAGAGAGAGATTAATAATAAAAGATCGGTTTTAACTAGCTGAGTCTTAATAAATTAGTCTTTCTAGTCTTATGTTCTTCAACTTTTCTTCTTCTTGTTCTTCCTTCTTTATGGAAGGCTAATCTTCTCCTTCAAGGGAGAAGATGAAGCCAGTGCTTAAGGTTTAATGATTCTTCTAGTTCATGGTGTTCTTCAATCAGGTTAGTTCTTTATGTTTGTAGTTATTAGTTCCATTGCCCACACCAGGGGATGGAAATATAGAATAGGGTTTATATTTTGCAATATTAATATCATGCTAGTGTTCTTTACTTTTCTTCTAGTAGTATAGTTCTTTAGAGTTAGGGAAGTATTCTTTGTGTTGCCTTAGAAGGGGTAGCTCAGGGAGTGGCTGCCTAGGGGAAGTATTCTTTTTGTTTTGCCTTAAGTGCCGATTCATTGAATGGCACTCTATTAGGAAGTACTCCTTGATGTTGCTCTTGGTAATACATTGAATGGCTGCCCGAGCTTACATAAAAGGAAAGAAGATATTAATAGCATAAACATAGGAACAACCTTAAGTAGAATTAATTGTTAACGATGTTTCGTCCAAGAGGGCATAGGCACTCGCTCGATTGCCTAATTGTAGTCTACTTGTAAGAAAAACCATGAAGCAGAAGGTCATAGATCAAAAGTATTGGTGGATTCTAATCTCTTGAATTCCCTCTCTTATAAATTCTCAACAGTTTAGTTAGTTTAGCTTAGTTTAGCATTAGAATCTACAATCTCTACAATATTAGTTTTTAATCCCTCAAACCCCCTTTCTAGTCCTGTCCTTCACATAACATACACTTAAAAGTGGAACAATACCCTACTCATCCTTTACTTATTGAGGGATAATTAGGTTTTGATACGCTTCTATTTGTTCAATGATCATCATCTATCTACATCACCCATCATCTCATCTACACACACAAAAAGAGGAAGTGTCAATCCATATTCACCCTGAGGACCAAGAGAAGACCACATTCACATGTCCATTTGGAACATTCGCCTATCGTCGTATGCCTTTTTGGTCTATGCAATGCACCGGCCACTTTTCAGTGATGAATGATGAGTATTTTTGACGACATGGTAGAGAAATACATGGAAGTTTTTATGGATGATTTTTTAGTTTTTGGATCATCTTTTAAGGATTGCCTGCACCATCTCTCATTAGTCCTTAAACGTTGTTACGATACCAACTTAGTTCTGAACTGGGAAAAGTGTCACTTCATGGTAAAGGAAGGGATAATGTTGGGTCACCAAGTTTTGAAGGAAAGAATTCTAGTAGATTGAGCAAATATTAATATTATAAAGGATCTACCTAAGCCGAGCACTGTCAAAGATATCCGTGCCTTCCTCGGTCACGCGGGATTCTACCGTCGATTTATGAAAGATTTCAGCAGAATTGCAAGACCCCTGTCACAACTATTAGGGAAAGATGTTGTATTTGATTTTGATACCTCATGTGTTGAAGCTTTTATGAAATTGAAGGAAGCACTCACTTCAGCACCTATCATTTGTGCACCCCGATTGGAGCTAGCCGTTTGAGATCATGTGTGATGCATCTGATTATGCTATAGGAGTCGTTCTAGGACAAAGAGACAAGAATGTGTCGTACGTAATCTATTATGCTAGCACGACTCTAAATGGAGCTCAAATTAATTATTCTACCACTGAGAAGGAACTCTTAGCCGTCGTCTATTCTCTTGACAAATTTTGTCAATATCTGATAGGTTCAAAGGTAATAGTCTATACTGACCATGCTGCCTGATAACTGTAAAATGAATAGTTTTACCTACGCATAAGAAACAAAGAACTCAACGCAAGTAAAACTAAAACTAAACTTGTGTCTCTAATTATCAAAGTTTTTCTACTCTTGATTCTATCGAAATAGAGTTGGAGTAAAAGATTCGTTCCACTCCTAGTTCCTTAGAATTCGTGTTTCCTAAGATTATCAATCTATCCAAAGTTAATGAGAGTATGATGGGAATTATACTACGATGCAAATTATGCTAACAAGATACGAATAAGTCAACTACGAAGTGCTAAATTGACTATATGATAAGGAATTAGGGGGGACTGATTCCACCTTAATTCGACTTAATTAACTAGCGAAGATTCGTCGTAATCCGAATTGCAATGCTTTCGCATAGCAATTGGGTGTTCCTAATCCCTAATTGTTCATGGTAATCTCTACCAACTAACAACTAGCATGTGAAGTATTCAAACCCATTCTCATGGTGAACTAATTACTTTCTAGATTTGAATAGATAATTATGACTATTCTACGCTAACAACAATCAAGCTTTCATCAAGGCTTCTTCAAACCCCTCTAATGGAGGTTTAGCCTAGAGTCATTAAACTATCATTTCCACTTGAATTTAAACAAGACATCATATAAAGATTGTAAATTTACTAATTTGAACTACAATAGTAATGATTTCAATCAAATTTAACAATACTAAAACTAAATAAGAATTAAATTGATAAACTAAATTGAGATGAAAATAAATACTTTATTATGAAACTAATATTTGATTCTAAAATAATAATCTACTTGTTCTAACACTAATTAATTGAAAGGTAAAACTAGATCTAAAAACAATATATGAAATCTAATTAATGGAATGTAAAAACTAGATCTAGAACTATTCTCCAATGGCTACCTAATTTCTACTTCCTTAAGAGTTAAGTCTTGTTTGTTAAAATGGAGGAGACAAGATCCACATTTTCGTGCATGGCCTAAGGAGCCATGTTTTGGGCCGGAAAATCGAGCCCAAAACCCAATCTCTTCAGTCCACAGAGCCTTTTTCAGCTGGATCTGACTTCAGTAGGCTTTTTGTCCAATTTTGCTCCTCTGATTGGGTCAAAATTTGCTCCATTGGAAATCTCTTTCTGAGTCGGTCATTTTAATATAAGGTAGGCCCAATTTCAAGGTCCAAGTAAAAACATACGGTCTACGGAAGTTATGCTGACTTCTGTGCGTTGTTTCTGCCCTCGTTGACTTTGACTTTTCAGCTTTGACCGGGATTTAAAATGGTTTTTTCTCCTTGAATATATGCCTTTAATCACAGAACTTTTAGCAACCAACCCTTGCTCCTTTATCTCTCCAAAGTGATATATTTCTGCACATAATTGACTCCAATGCCTGAAATACATAAAAGCACGTAATCAGCATTAACTCTTATTTATTACTCGCATAATTGGTCTAAAAGTATTATTGTTAGGGGGTTAAAAGTACAGTTTTAGGCTCTTATCAAACCACCCCCAAACAGCATTTTGCTTGTTCTCAAGCAAATATGAGAAATTAGCATAAGTGACCAAAAATGGAGTTCTAACTAATCTCGTTTCGCCGAGTGCGATTGCATTAACCATATGCAACAAGGCCTTAAACCACTAGGAATTCCCTAGTGGACGAGTTATAGCCTTGTGAGAGTTTTCCAGTGAAGGTACTCACAAACTTCATCTATACTACAATGACTAAGAAATAAAACTATTGTTTCATTATTTATGTCTCAACTATCTACACATCTCACTTAGCAATGAATACAGAATAATCAAGTCGAAACCTAAGCTAATATATGCATAATAATCAATCATCTACGAATAAACATATATACAATGAGTAATACTATGAAATGCACTAGCAGGTCCGTTTCTAAAAAATCATAATAGCGTCCTTAAGTAGGTTCTCACATAAATGTTAAAACAAAAACCACTCTGATTTTTCAGCTCAAATTTCGCTACTCCAGTGCGCAGTGGGCACACTTTACCTTACAATCTCAATGACACACAAGGAAGCCGGGTTCGATCAAACACATCTGCCACTTACTATCACACTACCCTATTCCTAATTGAGCTAGAGGTCTTTATTAGGTGGTGCGGGGATTAGAAGATGGTTTAAGAAATAAGAAAATGGATATTCAAAAAGGACAAGTCTGTGATAATAGTGTCTTCATATTACGTACTAGAGAAACTTTTATTCTTTTCTTTTGCTTCTACACTTTGTTTCCATCATTAGCCATTTTTTTTTTCTTTTTCTTTTGCTTTTGACTCCTTTGGTTATGTTTTTGGAGTTCTAACTCTTAATTTTCTTTTATTTATTTATTATTATTATTTTTATTTGGATGGAAACTTTCTTTTCATTATTTGAAGCGACTATAAATTCTTGATTTCAAAGGTCTTTCTCTTTCTATTCTTCATTCATCCTATTCTCAGACTCATTCTATAATAGGAAGGTTGATTATTTTTTTTATTTTGTTTTGTTTTTTATAACAGGGTAAAGGATTTGTGGTTTATGAAAGGCTAAAGAAAGGCTCAGAGGGGTGACTATCAGAAAATATTTCATAGGTTTGAATTTCTGGCTATATCGATCCAAAGAGGGCCTAAATTCTCACCCAGGATATGGTATAGTAATCAAGCAAGTAGACGTGTGATTTTTCTATCCAGATTTTACTTCTCCTTTGTGTCATTTCTCAACTGTTTCACTCATATAAGGCTTTAGGCTATATTCTCACAAGATTTGTAGAATAAGTACTCTAGCCAAGATTTTAGAAACTTATTGCCAAACAATCGTAGATACTCATGCAATATATTTATAGAAAGATGCAAAAATTATTATCTATATATTAACCTATGTTGCTAAAAACTATTCTAATGCAACGCTACGTGAGATTTCTAGATTATCAAGGGCATAGAGAAATAAAACAATACCAATATTCCTAAGTGTATAGCATAAAATTTTTATTTATATTTTTGAAATTTTTGAATTTTTACTAGAAAACAAGTGCATACTTTACATATCTATATCCTAACAGATGCCTTAATTACACGTGTTTCTATGAACCCCCAAACAAGAAGCATGTTTTTTCCTCAAAGTATTGAAACAAAAAGGGTATAAAAATACCATGGAAACGCGTGAAATTCTGGAACATCTGCAAAACAAGGTTAAATCATACTAATATAGAAAAAGAAAAACAGACAACTCTATATGAGTTCCACCCGTTATGGGGTGAACAAGAATTAAATTGCTTGGGACATGAGCAGCCACCAACTGAAATAAAAACTTACCTAAACTCCCGGGTTTAAGCATCATCCTCATCCACTTCAATAAAGTAATGAGGTTCCTTCGCATCCTGCCATGCCATGGTGATTTGCCAGGCTTCACGCCACTTATCATCTACTATTGCTAACCTGTCAAGCGCCACTTGGTCGGATGGGGTGTAAGGTTCAACTTGATGAGGTTGTATCCTCCACCCTTGCCAAGTCATTGCACGAAATGATCGAATAATACAATTGGTGGGTCTCACAATGTCGACCCCAACCCAATCCGTGAAGCGGGCACAAAAAATAGGGAAGAAACATAGCATAATAGCACAAATTAAAACATGCATAAGAAGGTACTTATGCCTATTGCTATGGGCTTGGGCTAAATTAGACATTAGGGTCTGGGGAATATCATAGAGTGTATGTCCCCCAACTAAAGCAAGGAAAATATCACAAGTTTTGTCATTCACAGAAGAATAACATCATTCCCCTCTAATGTTTAGCATAATCCAAAACATAACAGTGCCCACGTTCGTAGACAGGCTACCAAGGGCGACGTTATATTCCCATTGGTCCTCTATCCTAAAGATTCCTGCCCCGTAATGCTCATGCAAATCCTCATAGTTATACATGTATATATTATCTACCAAATAGGCCCATGAGTCTTGTCTTTTAGCGGGTATAGCAAGTCCAAGAACAAAGGCTAGCAAGAACCTAGAAATTTCCATCAGTTCGTCCCCAATGGTGATCCATCCAGTCTATCAAAGAACTTACAATTATCATAAAAATAAGATGTAAGTGTAGGAGAATAAAGTTTATCAGGACTTACCAATAGCTGCTCCCAGCCTGCTAGAATGATCACTACGCGAAATCACGCACTATAGGTGTCACTTTGGAACAAGTCTTCAAAAGACTGTTCTAGTATGATATGAGGGGTTGTCATCACAAAACTATTCTCCAGAACAGCTGCAAATGATCCTGGAACAACCCACAAAAAATAAGAATTTTTCGTGCATAAGGAGGTCAGGGTGCGGGGTGCGCTCTGACTAAGCCTTGTATGGGCGCGGGTCACGCTCCAGAGAATTTGGAATCACAGTGTTTTGGGCGTGGGTCGCGCTCAGGTTTGGTCCTGTGAGGGTGCGGTCGCGCTCAAGGGAAAACTGGACTGACAGTGTTTTGGGCACGGGTGGCGCCCATCGAAGCCTTGCAAAGCCTCGAAATGCTTGAGTCTTTGAAGTGAGAAGGAAAAGAAGGAAAATTTGGGAGTGAAAGGTGAAAGATGAAAGTGAGAGATGTGAGTTTTGTGTGGAGAATGAATACAGTTTATATAGGTTTTGAGTTTCCAAAACAAATCGGGAAGTGGCCAAAAAGTTTTAAGGCAATTGCTGGAAATAAAAAATTTCCAAAACAAAAAATGGAAACAACCCATATTCTTGATTCTAAAACAAACCTATTATCTTTTAGATTGAATTTAGAATAGTAACTTCTAACTCTTTTAGATTTCATCCTACTACAACATCTAATCATAGGTATGCCAATATCGGCAATATTTTTAACAATCACTCCAAAACAACTTCTAAAATTGAGGTTCATATAAAAATTATGCCAGAATAAATAATATCACCCCCAAACAATTCAGGAAGGTGGGATTAACAATAAAAACATCGCACAATTTGAAAAGAACCACATTATATTAAAATTAAAATTCAAACAATATTTAACTACCTAATTCAAATTTAATTGTGGAATTTAACAACTTAACATCCAAACTACTAAAAACAATAAAAACGACATCAACACAATAAATAACAAAAAATCTAGCTACGAGATGAGGAAGGGATAAGAATAGGAATTTGAGTGATCAAGAATGGAAAAACCAAACACCCCACCTCCAATCAATTTTTGAAAATAGGGTTTTGAAAATTTGTTTTAAAACGTGGGTCTTTTAAAGTCAGATTCCCGAGACTTCCTAGATTACTATTTTATGATTTTGAAAATTTGTTACTTTTTATGAATAAGATGTAATATAAGAAAAATGAAAAGTCATAAAGACATAATTCACACCATAGATGAACATGACTCAAAAACCGAGAAAACATGCAAGAGTGGAAAACGTGAATTATATGAAACGTGGACTTAGGATCCGGTACTTACAGCCACACACTCTATAGAGAGGGCCCGGTTACTTGAATAGTGCACTAACCAATATATAAAATTGTATGAAAGTACACCAAACAACAAAATGAGTATTTTATAGTTAGATACTCAAGACTATATTTAAAACATATGTATATATTTAACATGTCGTTTACCATATTTTAACAACCGAAATAGTTGTGGGTCTGTCCATAAATAAATTACATGGAATGCACCCCCAAACAGAATCAAGCACCAAGATTTTCTACGACGCAACTTAGTGAAATGAAAGCGAAGTCTGATAGATCTAGAACGTAACCGAGCATGCACCTTCTTTTTCCTCCAACGAAAAGGTGGCCAAGTGAAGGAGTTTGAAAAAATGGATGGTTGTGGAAGATATGGTGGTTATAGATGAATTTTAGAAGTAAGGAATTGAAAAAATGAGAATATGGGTTTAGCATAAAACTCATTTGTGGCATTAGTTGGTATAATCACACAACTGAAAATGAAAGTGTTAGGTGGCTCTTTAGGTAGTATTTTCTTAATAGGAGAGTTTAGAAAATCATGAAGCACAGGAGAAATAAGAGGATCAAGTGCAAACTCCAAGTTCCTTTGAAAGGGTGGAAGGAGCAGAATCGAGGCGGATGGTGCGCAAGGTAGTTCTTGATAAGGTGAATCATCACCTGCTCTAAGAAACTCGTCGAATTCTTTGTCTAGCTTGGTCACATCCACATTACTTTGGTATTCCTTTGTATCTTTGAGAAAGTCATCAATATCATCCTCATCCATAAGATAGGTATCGACTAGTGTAGGGACGAAAACGTCGGAGTCTGAACTTCCAAAGGAAAGAAATTTGGGAATCTTATTATCAGGAAATGTGTTGTCAAAATAATGTCGAGCGAAGCTCTCGATCATGCTAACCTCTCCATCGACAGTCGTATCTGGGTACTGTTGAATCGTCTTTAAAAATATTTACCTCAACAGAAAGATGGCTAAATGATAAGGACATCGAACCATCGCGACAGTTTATGAGCGCTTTGGTAGTAGCCAAGAAGGGACGCCTTAAATTGATAGGAACAGAGTCGTTAGCGACTTCTGTGTCAAGGATAACGAAGTCGGCTGGGTAGTAAAAATTTTGAACTTTAACTAGCACGTTTTCAACCACACCCTGAGGATACTTAATAGAACGATCCTCTAATTGCAACGTCATTTTCGTTGGTTGCATCTCTTGTAGACTGATTTGTTTATATAAATAATAAGGGAGTAAGTTAACACTCGCCCCCAAGTTTAATAGAGCAGTTGTTGTGTGATTATCCCCCAAGGTGCATTGTACTGTAGGACAACCAGGGTCCTTGTACTTAACGATTCCATTATTTTCAGATAGAGTTGGGAACTATTTAGTTAAAAAAACGTCTTTAGGAATATTTGTCTTACGCCTAGTAGTGCACAACTCTTTAAGAAATTTAGCATGGTGAGGTAACTTTTTTATCGTTTTAAGAAAATGAAGGTTTATCGTTAGATTTTTGAAAACTTCCCTAATCTCATCGAAATTCGTATCCTTGGTTAACATTGCTAATCTCTGGGGAAACGGTGGTTTCTCTCTATATTTAGCGTAAGGATCAATAGAATGTTTAACCTTGGCTTTTTGTTTCTTAGGTTGTGGTTTAACTGGTACCTCTACAGGGGTAGGATCTTCAGTTTCCAGTGCGGTATCTAGTAGATTAACAGGTGTAGGGACCACTGGTGGGGTAACCACAAGCATACTTACGGCGTTATCAACCACTCTGCCAGAACGGAGAGTGGTGGTAACATTTAACTCACCTACATTTCCATTTTCATTACTAGTATTACCGATTACCTCAAAGGCTGTGTTTGGTGTTGTAGGATTATGTAACGCTTGACCTGGAAACATGCCTTTTGGTTGGGATTTCTCTTGGGCTAATTGTTGGGTTAAATGATTAATGGATTGTAAAACCTGTTGGTTAGATTGAGCCATGGATTGGAAAAGTTGTTGGCTAACATGTATGAAGGCGACAAGACGATCTAGTTGTGTAGGTGTAGTGGTTACAGGTGGTGTGACTGGAACTATCTCACGTTGATTATTAATAGGTGGGTTGTGATAGTTATTATTAACCAGAACGATACCTCTATTAACATTATAATTATTATTGTTATAATTATTATAATTACCTTGTCCTTGTCCTTGTCTCTGGGGAGCTCGGTTGTAATTGGGTGCTGGCCTAACATTTTGATTATTATACCCTAGAGGTGTAACTTGTTGATTATTTTGCCAACCGAAATTGGGGTTTTGTGACTTTGTCTCTAAGGTCCGTTAGGTTCGCTATTAATGGAATAAACATTGTCCGGCTATGCGGATGGATGTTCATAGACTATAGGACAATAGGAGCCGGGATGCCCAGGACTCAAACAGAAATTATAGGGAATAGAGTTAACATTCATGACAGGGGTAATTAAGCTTTTGTTGAACAGCAATAGCCTCTACCTTTTTAGTGAGAGATTCGATTAAATTTTTAAGCTCAGGATTGGGTTTCATCTCAAACATACCGGCGGCCTTAACTGTTGAAGAAGAACTAGCGGAACGGGGGATATCGTCACTACCCCCCCCATTATTACACTTTGTTTGATCTTCTAGAAATTTATAAGCCTCTGAGGCTCCTTTACTGAGGAAACTACCCCCATTCATTATGTCAAGCACCGCTTTGTGGTGGTGTAACACTCCCTTGAAAAAGGCATGAACTAACGTGTCTTTCGCGAGATTATGGTGTGGACACTCTATAAGAAAATCGGTAAAATGATTCCAAGCCTCTGAAAATGATTCATGAGGATTCTGTCAAAAGAAATGAATCTTGGAAAGCATTTCATCTGTCTTCAGTGGTGGGTAAAAATGTTTCATAAATAGTTGAACAAGTTTGGCCCACGAGTCCACAGAATTAGGTGCTTGGGCAGTTAACCAAGACGCCGCCTTATCGGCTAGGGTGAAAGGAAACAGACTTCGGTTTAATTTATTCAAAGACCAACCGTAGGATGGTGGAATGTAATGGGGACTTGGTCAATCCTACGATGATAATAAGGTTTTCATGGTCTAACCCATGAAAAACCGGTAACAAATTAAATATATTTGGGGAGATTTGGAAATCCCCCACTAGGTCTGATAGAATGATGCAAGATTTTGGGCTATCGTTCAAGGCTTTGTAAAATTCAGAGAGAGGAGACTCTCTTTCTTCAGCCATTATTTCTTGTGTGGTGTGTGGAATACTAGTTAGAGGTGTAGTGATTGGTATACTAGATAGGCGTGTGTGTTGACATTGCCGGTTGATTACGTTAGGCGTTTTTCTTCTGCCTGACCTTAATCTCATGCAAGCCTAAGACCAATCTTAACTAAACACGACAACACTCAAAACAATCCTGATATACTAGTATAAACCTCTAATCGGAGATGCGAGGTGTGGAAGAAAAAGGTACCTGAAAGCCTCCTTGCTTCGCTTATGAATAGCATCTTCTTTACGCGAGCTCAGTGTATATAACAAGTTAGAAACACTGAATAACTTGAAGAAATAGAAGTTTGAACTAACCTGCAGAAATCTGGCGTTTTCAGAATAACACGTGGCGCGCTCTTGTTAAGCCTTGGGAGGGCGCGGGTCGCACTCCAGTCCAGATCGAGGTCCAGTGATTTGGGCGCGGGTGGGGCTCTAAGTTTGCCTACGAAGGGAGCGGTCGCGCTCCGTACTTCACTGATGTCCAGTGATTTGGGCGCGGGTGGCGCTCCAGTTTAGCCTACCAAGGGCGCAGTCGTGCTCCGTGTAATCCTACGAGGTAAATTTCAGTTCTGAAATGGATCGGACAACCACAGTTAGAATCAAACAAGAGTGGGTGGGTTTAATGGGACTTTGGAAAAACTAATTATACTAATGAAAACAATTCTAAAGGGAACTAAGATGGCAGCGGCGCCATTTGATAAAAGTAAAATTGATAAACGATAAAATATAGAATATAGTTTTACCTACGAATAAGTAATTAAACACAACGCAAGTAAAACTAAAACTTGATTTTACGTGTGATGTTTATCAAAGTTATCTACTCTCGTTATCGTTATATATATTTAGAGTAGAAGATTCGTTGTACTCCTAGTTCTTTAGAATTCCTGTTTCTTAAGCTTATCAATCTATCCAAAGTTAATGAGAGTTTTACGAAATTTATACTATGATGGAAATTTAACTAACAAGATATGATTTTATACGACTACGAAATACTAAATTGATACTATGATAAGGAATTAGGGGGGATTGATTCCACCTTAACTCAACTTAATCAACTAGCAAAGAAATGTCGCAATCCAAATTGAAATGCTTTCGCATAACAAATTGGTAATTATAATTCCTAATTATTCATGGCAATCTCTACCAAATAATAACTAGCATGTGAACCAATCAAACCCATTCTCATGGTGAACTAATTACTTTCTAGAATTTAATAGATTATCACGATGATTTCTAAGTTAACAAAGATCAAGCTTCATCAAGGCTTCTTTAACCCCTCTAATGGAGGTTTAGCCTAGAGTCATTAAAATATTATTTCCACTTTAATTTAAAAAAGACATCATATAAAGATTGTAAATTTACTAATTACAATCTAATTGTAATACTTTCTATCCTAACTCATTTCCTCGGCAGCGGTGCCATTTGATAACCCGTAAAAACTCAACTAGATTACTCTAACCTTATTCTTATAGTATCAATTATTTATTTCCTACTCTCACATATATATTCATTCAATATATAGAGTACGGAATCGTTCCACTCTTGATCTATCTAGACTTAAACGAATTCAATTAATCAAACACAAGGAAACAATGGTGAGAACAATGAGAGTAGTGTTGTGATTTATTTAAACTAAAACTAATTATAAATTAAACTAATTTAAATAAGTAATTAAAAGGTGAATTTAATGAATTGGAAGAACATAGAGAGGGAAAATTCCACCATGTAATTCAATTGGCTATTAGTTAGTTATCAAATCGAATATTGATCCCTAGTGAATACCAAGTCCTCTCGAATCAAGGTTCCACTAGCATGAGAGTTTAGGTCCACCACAAATCTCTTTGATGGTGGTTCTAAACTCTAGTTCATCATTATGAGGTTTATCTCTAAACACTTATAATAATGAACTTGAAATTCTATTCTCAATAACAACTATTCTAACAAGCAATCATCCTCACATGGCTTATTTGACCTCCTCTAATAGAGTTTTTAACCTAGTTTCATTGGATTCATTGACAATAAACAATAATAGGAAGACATAATTAAATTAAACTAAACTTGATTAAAATAAACTTGAAATAAACTTGATTAAACGAATAAAACAAATAGTCTAAGAACCAACATGAATTAAAACTGAAATTAAAACTAATATAGAACTAAGATTATTAATAACTAATTATAAATTTAAGACAAACTAAATCTATGAATTCAATATTAAATTAGAAACTAAAACTTGAAATACAAAATAATTATTGATTCTAAAAACTAAATCTTGTTCTAAAAACTAATTTGATTGTAATTACCTAGATCTAAAACTAACTATTAGATCTAGCCTAAGTAAAACTAATTTAAAACTAAGTAACTTAAGAGCTAAGCATTTGTCTCTTTATATGGAGGAGACAAAATCCACAAATTCGTGCATGGGCTGAGGAGTCATGTTTTGGGCTCGAAAATCGAGCCGAAAACCTCATTACTTCAGTCCACAAAGGGGATTACAGCTGGAAATAACTTCAACAGCCATTTCGTCCACTTATGCTCTTCTGATTAGGTTAAGTCTTAGACCATTAGAAATATTTTTTCAAGCCAGTCGTTTTGATGTAAAGTACGCCTAATTCCGAGATCTGAGTCCAAAGATACGGCCTTCGGAAGTTCTGCTGACTTTTGTGCGCTGTTTCTGCCCGCGCTAACTTTGACTTTTCAGCTTTGATCGGGCTTTAAAAAGGCTTTTTCTCCTTGAATCTTGGCCTTTTATCATAGAACTTCTTAGCAACCAACTCTTGCTCCTTTATCTAGCAAAAGGGGTGCATTTCTATACATATTCAACTCCAATGCCTGAAATACATAAGAACACGATAACAGTACTAACTCTTACTTATTAATCACATAATTGGTCAAAAGCAATATTGTTAAAG
The DNA here is from genome assembly GCF_015680905.1 of Coptis chinensis. Classification (NCBI taxonomy): domain Eukaryota; kingdom Viridiplantae; phylum Streptophyta; class Magnoliopsida; order Ranunculales; family Ranunculaceae; genus Coptis; species Coptis chinensis. The sequence goes on from NC_141460.1 coordinate 42,405,401, forward strand.
GGGTTAAAACTACAGCTTTGGGCTCTTATCAAACCACCCCCAAATGGCATTTTGCTTGTCCTCAAGCAAATAAGAGAAATTATAATAAGTAACCAAAAATAGAGTTCTAACTAATCTCGTTTCACCGAGTGCGATTGCATTGACCATATGCAATAAGGCCTTAAACCACTAGGCTATAACTAATCTCGTTATAGCCTCGTGAGAGTTTTCCAATGAAGGTACTCACAAACTTTATCTATACTACAACGATTAAGAAATAAAACTATTGTTTCCTTATTTATGTCTCAAAGATCTATACATCTCACTAGTATTTAAACAAGAATGATCATTCTAAAACTTAAACTAGTACATGCATAATAATCAAATCATCTTAAGATAAACAACTATACAATGAACTATGATATGAAATGTAATGGCAGGTCCATTTCTGTAACTTTTGGGTAGCGTCCTTAAGTAGGTTCTCACAAGGAATGTGTCAAAACACATAACACTCTGATTTTTCCACTCAAGTTTGCTAACTCCAGTGTGCAGTGGGCACACGTTTCCTCATAATCTCAATGACAATCCGAGGAAGCTGAGGTCAATCAAACACATCTACCACTTACTATCACACCAATCTATTCCTAATTGAGCTAGAGGGTTGTATTAGGTGATACAGGGCATATGTATTGGTTAAAGAAGGAAGGAAATGTATATTCAAAAAGACAAGTCTGAGAAAATAGGGTCTTCATATTATGTAATTAGAGAAAACCTTGTTCTTTTGCTTCTACACTTTGTTTCCATCCTTAGCCTTTTTATTTTGGCTTTTTGACTATTTTTATTCTATTTTTGGAGTTTTTATTTTTCTTTTCTTTTCTTTGGATGGAAACTTCTTTTCTTTTTCTTTTCTTTTTTGAAACAACTAACTAATTTTTGTTTACATAGGTTTTTCTTTTTTTTTTTTTTTCATCCTATTTCTTAGACTTATCTAGATAGGTAGGCTGATTTTATTTTTTATTTTCTTCTATTGAGTAAAGGATTTGTGGTTTATGAAAAGGCTAATGAAAGACTTAGTGGGGCGACTAGCGGATAATAAATTTCATATAGGTGTGAATTTCTAGCTATATCGATCCAAAGAAAGCCTAAATTCTCGCTTAGGATATGGTATGGTGTTCAAGCAAGTGGATATGTGATTTCTCTACTTGGAATTTACTTCTCCCTTGTGTCATCACTCAAATATTTCACTCATATAAGGCCTTAGGCTATATTTTCACAGGATTTGTAGAATAAGTACTCTAGCCTAGATTTCCGAAACTTACTGCCAAACAATCATAGATACTCATACAATATATTTATAGAAAGATGCAAATATTATTACTTACATATTAACCTAAGTTTCTAAAATTAAATCCTAATTCAAGTACTATATGAGATTTCTAGACTAATATCATCATGGAGAAGGGAACAATACTATTATCATTAAGTGCCAAGTATAAATAATATTTATGATTTTTAATTTTTTATAAAGAAAAGTGCATAATTTACATCATAAAAGTTCCTAATTTTTGCAAATGTTTCTATCCCACCCCCAAACAATCGAACGCTTTGTCCTCAAAGTGTAAAGAGATAAGAAAAGAATTTATCATAGGAACGTGACAAAAATTGGAAGTACCTATAACAAAAATATTGTAAAAATGATAGGATAACATAAAGCACAATTAAACTCTTACGTACTAACTAACACAAACTCTACTGGAGTAAACATGACAGGCAAAGGGTGGCAAAAAGATTTGAAATGAAATACCAAAATACGCCACCCCCAAAAAAAATTGGAAAACATTTTTTAAGTTTGAAAATTTTTGTTTGGCCTATACTCCAGAAAGTTGGTATTGTACAAAAACTTGGGTCTGTTAAAGTCAGATTCCCTAGACTTACTGTGATATATATGTATTAACATGCAATTTCCCATATATCAATAATCTAAATAATTGTGGATCTTTCCATAAATAGTTAACACGGAATGCACCATCAAACATAATTAAGCACCAAGATTTCCTATGGCATGGCTTAGTAGAATGGGACTGAATTCTGATGGATCTAGAACCTAATCGAGCATAAAGTTTCTTTTTTTTCTTTGAACGAAAAGGTGTCCAAGTTAATGATTGTGAGAAAATGGATGGTTGTGGAAGATATGTAGGGTATGGATAAGTTTTAGATTGAAGGAATGGAAAAAATGAGTGTGTGGTTTTAGCATAAAACTTATTGGTGGCATGGGTTGGTATTATCACTCATCTGAAAATGAAGGTATCAGGTAGCTCTTTAGGTAGTTCTTGAGAGGGTGGATCATCACAAGCTCTTAGAAACTCATCGAATTCCTCATCTAGGTTGTTCACATCCATATAATTATGGTATTCATCTCCATCTTTGAGGAATTCATCTATCTCGTCTATTCTGAGGTTTACTCCATCTCTTGTAGGGTCGGAAGGCAGGATGGAAAATTCCTTCGTTAGTTCAGTTATGTTCAAGGAGTCAAAATTGTGATCTTTTTCTTCTTCCATAAAAGGGGCATCTACTAGTGTAGGGATGAGATCGTCGGAAGCACTAATGTGATATACAAAACTCTCAATAGACTTAACTTCACCTTCTATAGGAAAACCTAGTCGTCTCTGCTTTTGTTTAAACATGTTAACTTCTACATAAAGATTTCCAAAAGAAAGAGTCATTGAGCCATCCCGACAATTGATTTGGGCATTGGCGGTTGCCAAGAAAGGACTCCCTAAGATGATGGGAATAGAATCATGAGCAGCTTCTGTGTCGAAAATAACAAAGTCAACGGGGTAGTAAAAATCTTAGACTTTAATGAGAATGTTTTCAACTACGCCTTTGGGATACTTAATAGAACGATCGGCTAACTGCAAAGTCATTTTAGTTGGTTGAAGTTTTGTTAGACCTAGTTGTTTATATAAATAAAAAGGGAGTAAGTTAACACTCACCCCCAGGTCTAATAAAGCAGTTGTTATGAAGGTATCACCAAAGGTGCATTGTACAGTAGGACGACCAGGGTCCTTGTACTTAACAATTCCATTATGTTCATATAAAGAGGGATATTATTCAGTTAAGAAGGCTTCATTGGGTATGTTGGTTTTCCTCTTCTTGGTGCACAACTCTTTTAGAAACTTAGCGTGTCCAGGTAGGCTTTTTATTGCATCTAGAAAAGGTAGGTTTATAGTCAAATTTTTAAACACTTCCCTAATCTCATCAAAATTCTCATCCCTTTTAAACACAACTAGTCTCTTGGGATATGGTGGTTTTTTGCTATATTTAGCAGAAGGGATAAAAGTATTATTAGTCTTTGCTTTATCTCTAGCCGTTTTCCATCTAGGTGTCCATATTGGAACCTCTACAGGTGTAGGGTCTTCAATTTCTATTATTGGACCTTGTAAGGTTTTCTCTTTTGGTTGTGGTTTAACTGGTACTTCTACAGTTGTAGGGTCTTTAGTTTCTATTACAGTATTTGGTATGGTTTCATTTTCAGCTTTTGTTTGCGGGTGGTCTTCAGGCATAGTTACTTTGTTATCAACTACTCTCCCTGAATGAAAGGTAGTGACTGCCTGTAGGGTCCCCTTGGTTTATATTACCATTAGAGTGAATATTTTTTATTTCGAAAGCGGTGTTTGTTGACTTAGGATTAGGCACTACTTGACCTGGAAACACGCCTGTTTGGTTATTATTTTGGTTAGGAGACATGTCAATAACCTTTTGGCACAAAGACTGCATCATTTGCATTGTTTCTTTCATCATATTAGAGTTTTGAACATGTTGATCTTCCATCAAGTTGGAGTTTTGTTGCATAAATTGATTTTGTTTTTCCAACAAGGTCACTACTACTTTGTCTGTAAATGGTTGAACTGGAATTAAGGCTTGTTGAACATTCATGTCTTGATGTTGATAGTTCTAGGTCATGGGCACTAAACCTCTATTCTGATTACCTAAGTTTCCTTGTCCTTGATGTTGAGTTAACTGGTTGAAATTTGATGGTTGTGGTGGTGGTTGTGCATAGACAAGAGGATAATAGAAGTCGGAATGCTCAAGACTAAAACAAACATTACAACGAGTAGATTTAATGTTTATGACTGGAGTAGGTTGTTGTTAAACAGAGATGGCATCTACCTTTTTAGTGAGGGCATCAATAAGAGTTTTAAGCTCAGAATCAGGTTTAACCTCAAAAGAAGAAGGAGTGGAGCGGGAAGAGTCGTTACCTCCCCAATTGTTGTTCCTCTTAGATTGATTTTCTAAGAATGTATAAGCCTCCAACGCTCCTTTACTAAGAAAACTACTCCCACTCATGATATCTAGAACCTCCTTATGACGATGTAAAAACCCCTTGAAGAAGGCACGAACAAGCGTGTCTTTCGCAAGATTATGATGCGGGCATTCAATGAGAAGATTAGTGAAACGATTCCAGGCCTCTGAAAAGGATTCATGAGGATTATGGCAGAAGAAATGAATCTTTTGAAGCATTTCATCTGTCTTCAATGGTGGGTAAAACTGTTCTATGAACAATTGAACAAGTTAAGCCCATGAGTCCACAGAGTTTGGCGTTTGGGCAGTTAACCAAGACGCCGCCTTGTCGGCTAGGGTGAAAGGAAACACCATAAGTTTAACTTGATCCGAACTTACGCTAGGATGATGGAATGTAGTGAGAACTTGTTCTATCCCCACGATATGCTTGGTAAGGCTTCTCATGGTCTAAACCATGAAAAACTGGTAACAAGTTAAATATATTAGGGGGAATTCGAAAATCCCCCACTAGGTCTGCAAGAACGATGCACGACTTAGGCCCATCATTTAGGGCTTTATAAAAATCAGAGAGAGGAGTCTCTTATTGTTTAGCCATTGATGCAGGTGTAGTGTGTAAAATTCTAGATAGGCGTGTGGTATTTATGTCTACAAAAAACTAGCCTGATTATACTATAATTAAAACTCCTCTAACAGAAGAGGCGAGGAGTGGAAGAAAGAGTACCTGAATGCCTCATTGCTACGGGTTTGAATAGAGTCTTGTATACGCGATCTCAGTGTTTATATGATGTTAGAAAAACTGAATAACTTGAAGAAATGAAAGCTTGAACTAACCTGTGAAAAATCGGGCTGGTATACAAGAGCGCGTGGGGTGCGCTCTGAATTTGCCTAGGTAGGGCGCGGGGTGCACTCTAGTCTTACTCGAGGTCGAGGCTCTTCAGTGCAGGGTGCGCTCTAATTTTGCCTGACATGGGTGCAGGTCCCGCTCTTGCCTGAGGAGACTTCCAGTGAGTTGAGCGCGGGGGGCACTCACAATTTGCCTGACACGGGCGTATGTCGTGATCTTGCCTTTGGCAAAGTCCAGTAAGTTTATCGTACTCCAAAAAATTTGAAATTTTTACAGTAGTTTTCTAAGACGTCTATCAAGTAGACTGCAAAATTTCAAATCAATCAGAGCTATGAAAGTCCTTCTACTGCCCTTCAAAGTTTGTGAAATAGTTTTCGGACACAATACAAACAACCGAATGGTTAACAAATCAAAACAAAGCCAAAAATCGCCAAACTTTTAGAGCAATTATAGTTCTACAAACCCTCCTTATCGGCTGGTGTTCCAGAAATTAAGTGTTCCCAAAACTGCAGAAGCACACTGAAAACAATCCACTAGTTAGGTAGTCAAAACAAATAAAAAACTCATCAAATTTTTACTACAAATGCTTAACTTATGATAGATACTCCTGTAAAAATTTTAGAATTTTTGGAACTGCATAAGTAACCTTACTCATCTGTTTTTCAAGAACTTATAGTTTGAAACATAAATACAACACTGTAAAGATCGTATTAGTTCACTAGGTAACACAACTAGGAAAAATCTGACAAAATTTCAGTAAATCAATAACACCTTATGAATTATGCCTGTAAATTTTCAGAATTTTTTGAAATTTAGAAATACCTTTACTGCAGTGTTTTCCTCTGTGAAGCCGCAGCCCCTATGCCTAAAACAGTGAACAATACCGAAAATTCAAGAAATAAGAAGGAAAAATTAAAAGGGTGGGTGGGTTGAGAATGGGGGATTGCCCCTTGGTTTCAAGCAATTGAATTCTTGTCCAGAAAGAGTTTAAGATGGCAGCGGCTCCATTTGATAACAATTAAAATCTCAATTATATTACTTAGATTGTGTCCTTGTAGAAATATTCTGTACAAGTTAAAAACTAGGCACGCAATATAAGTAATCCGAAAACCATTGGAATCAATCCCAGGCAGCGGCGCCATTTGAGAAAAAATAAAATGATAGTTTTACCTATGCATAAGTAACGAATGAAACTCGAACACAAATAAAACTAAAACTTTTTTGTATGCTAGGTTTATCAAAGATTTCTACTCTCGATTCTAACGAAATAGAGTTGGAGTAAAAGATTCATTCCACCCCTGGTTCTTTAGAATTTGCGTTTCCTAAGATTATCAATCTATCCAAAGTTAATGAGAGTTTTACGAAATTATACTACAATGCAAATTATACTAACGAGATACGATAATTTAACTACGAAATGTTAAATTGAATCTATGATAAGGAAATAGGGGGGATTGATTCCACCTTAACTCGACTTCATTTACTAACAAAGAATCGTCGTAATCCGAATTGAACTGCTTTCACATAACAATTGGTTGTTCCTAATCCCTAGTTGTTCATGGTAATCTCTACCAACTAACAACTACCATGTGAAGCAATCAAACTCATTCTCTTGGTTAACTAATTACTTTCTAGATTGGAATGGAAAATTACGACTATTCTATGCTAACAACAATCAAGCTTTCATCAAGGCTTCCTCAAACCCCTCTAATAGAGGTTTAGCCTAGTGTCATTAAACTATTATTTCCAATTGAATTTAAACAAGACATCATATAAAGATTATAACTTTCCTTATTTCAACTCGAATGGAAATCTAAAATTGCTAGATTTAATTGAAACTAATAATGATAAATAACTAAATCTATGAATTGAAACTATAATGATTTAATGAAAATAAAACTGGATTATCAACAACTAATTAACTTTATTGATCTAATGAATAGCAATAACAATGATTCAATAACTGAAGTTAAAACAAGGTAAAATGAAAACTAATTAATTTAAAATCTAAATCTATATCTAAAAAACTATTCTCTACTAGCTACTTTCTACCCTAAGCTAAGAATTGCTTAGGAGTTAAGTCTTGTGTGTTGAAATGGAGGAGACAAGATCCAAATTTTCGTGCATGGGCTGAGGAGCCATGTTTTGGGCCGGAAAAATAAGCCCAAAACCCAATCTCTTTAGATCTGACTTCAGCAGGTTTTTCATCCACTTTTGCTCCTCTGATTGGGTCAAGGTTTGAACTATTGGAAAGCTCTCTCCAAGTTGATCGTTTTGACATAAGGTAGGCCCAATTTCGAGGTCTGAGTCAAAACATACAGTCTTCGGAAGTTCTGCTGACTTTAGTGCGCTGTCTCTGCCCGCGTTGATTTTGACTTTTCATCTTTGACCGTTCTTTAAAAAGGTTTTTTCTCCTTGAATCTTGGCCTTTAATCACAGAACTTCTTAGCAACCAACCCTTGCTCTTTATCTCGCCAAAGTGACACATTTCTGCACATAATTGACTCCAATGCCTGAAATACATAAAAACACGTACTCAGCATTAACTCTTATTTATTACTCGCATAATTGTTCTAAAAGTATTATTGTTAGGGGGTTTAAACTTCAGTTTTGGGCTTTTATCAAACCACCCCCAAACAGCATTTTTCTTGTCCTCAAGCAAATATGAGAAATTAAAATAAGTGACCAAAAATGGAGTTTTAACTACTCTCATTTCGCCAAGTGCGATTGCATTGACCATATGCAACAAGGCCTTAAACCACAAGGAATTCCCTAGTGGACGAGTTATAGCCACGTGAGAGTTTTCAAGTGAAGGTACTCACAAACTTCTTTTATACTACAACGACTAAGAAATAAAACTATTGTTTCCTTATTTATGCCTCAACTATCTATACATCTCACTAGCAAGGAATACAGAATAATCAAGTCGAAACCTAAGCTAATATATGCATAATAATCAATCATCTACGAATAAGCATATATAAAATGAGTAATACTATGAAATGCACTAGCAGATCCATTTATGAAAACTCGGAATAGCGTCCTTAAGTAGGTCCTCACATAAATGTCAAGACAAAAATACTATGATTTTTCAGCTCAAGTTTCGCTACTCCAGTGCGCAATGGGCACACTTTATCTTACAATCTCAATGACACACAAGGAAGTCAGAGTCAATCAAACATATCTACCACTTACTATCACACTAACCTATTCCTAATTGAGCTAGAAGTCTTTATTAGGTGTTGTGGGGATTAAGAGATGGTTTAAGAAGGAAGGAAATAGATATTCAAAAAGGACAAGTCTGAGATAATATATTCTTCATATTATGTAACTAGAGAAAACCTTGCTCTTTACTTTTGCTTCTACACTTTGTTTCCATCCTTAGCCATATTTTTTTTTTTTTTGCTTTTGACTCCTTTGATTCTATTTTTGGAGTTCTAACTCTTTATTTTCTTTTATTTGTTTATTTATATATATATTTTTTTATTTGGATGAAAATTTTCTTTTCATATTTGAAGCGACTAACAATTCTTGATTTCGAAGGTCTTTCTCTTTTCTATTCTTCATCTCTATTCTCAGACTCATTCAAAGAATGGGTAGGCTAATTTTTAAATTTTTTTTATTTTGTTTTGATTTTTGTAACAGGGTAAAGGATTTGCAGTTTATGAAAGGCTAAAGAAAGGCTCAGAGGAGCGACTAGCGGAAAATAAATTTATAAGGTTTGAATTCCTGGCTATATCGATCCAAAGAGGGCCTAAATTTTCCCTTAGGATATGGTATAGTGATCAAGCAAGTGGACGTGTGATTTCTCTATCCAGATTTTACTTCACTCTTGTGTCATTTCTCAAATATTTCACTTTTTCTTTTGCTTTTGACTCCTTTGATTATATTTTTGGAGTTCTAACTCTTTATTTTCTTTTATTTGTTTATTTATATATATATTTTTTTATTTGGATGAAAATTTTCTTTTCTTATTTGAAGCGACTAACAATTCTTGATTTCGAAGGTCTTTCTCTTTTCTATTCTTCATCTCTATTCTCAGACTCATTCAAAGAATGGGTAGGCTGATTTTTAAATTTTTTTTATTTTGTTTTGTTTTTGTAACAGGGTAAAGGATTTGCAGTTTATGAAAGGCTAAAGAAAGGCTCAGAGGGGCGACTAGCGGAAAATAAATTTATAAGGTTTGAATTCCTGGCTATATCGATCCAAAGAGGGCCTAAATTTTCCCTTAGGATATGGTATAATGATCAAGCAAGTGGACGTGTGATTTCTCTATCCGGATTTTACTTCACTCTTGTGTCATTTCTCAAATATTTCACTAATATAAAGGCTTTAGGCTATATTCTCACAGGATTTGTAGAATAAGTACTCTAGCCTAGATTTCAAAAACTTACTGCCAAACAATCATAGATACTCATGTAATATATTTATAGATAGATGCAAAGATTATTACTTACATATTATCCTAAATTTCTAAAAATTATTCTAATGCAAAAGCTACGTGAGACTTCTAGATTATTTAGAGCATAGAGAAAGAAAACAATACCAATATTCCTAAGTGTATATCATAGCTTTTTATTTATATTTTTGATTTTTGAAATTTTAACTAGAAAACAAGTGCATATTATACATATCTATATCCTAACAAATTCCTGAATTATATGGGTTTCTATGCCACCCGCAAACAAGAAGCATGTTTTGTCTTCAAAGTATTTAAATAAAAAGGGTAAAAAAATACTATGGAAACGCGTGAAATTCTGGAACATCTACAAAACAAGGTTAAAACATACTAATATAGAAAATAAAAATTGATGCAACTCTATAGGAGTTTGACCCGTTATGGGGTTATAAGAAGTAAATTGCTTAGGACATAAGCAGACACGAACTGAAACTAAAAACTTACCTTAGCTCCCATTTTTAAAAGTCATCAACCTCTTTTATAAAAGTAAAATTGACAGATGTAATCAACCGGCAACGTCCCTGGCATCGGCGCCATTTGATAACATCTATTCTAAATTACAACTATTCTAACAAGCAATCATCCTCTCATTATTCTCACCATTTTTTCCTTGTGTTTGATTAATTGAATTCGCTTAAGTCTAGATAGATTAAGAGTGGAATGATCCCGTACTCTATATATTGCATAAATCTATATGTGAGAGTAGGAAATAAATAATTAATACCGTAAGAATAAGGTTAGAGTAATCTAGTCGAGTTTTTACTGGTTATCAAATGGCGTCGCTGCCATCTTAATCTCGTTCAAGACAAGAATTCAATTGCTTGAATCCAAAGGGCAATCCCCCATTCTCTACCTACCCACCCTTTTCGTTTTATATTTTTTTTTCTCATATTTTCGTTATTGTTCACTGTTTTAAGCACAGGGGCGCACGCCATCCCTTTTGCCTTGTTCAGAGCGCGCCCGCCCTCCCTTGAGCCTACGGAATAACAGTGAAGAATACTTCGGTAAAGGTATTGTTAAATTTTGAAAAATTCAGAAACTTTGCAGCCATAATCATTAAGGTATTATTGATTTACTGAAATATTTTCAGAATTTTCCTAGTTGTTTTACCTAGTGAACTATTACAATCTTTACACTGTTGTAATTCAGCTTCCACACCGTAAGTGTCGGGAAAACCTGTCGAGTAAGGTTACATTAGGTAGTTCCAAAAAAATTAAAATATTTATAGGAGTATCTATCATAAGTCAAGAGTTTTCAGTAAACATTTGACGAGTTTTTGATTTTTTTTTTACCACATAACTAGTGGATTGTTTTCAGTGTGTTTCTGCAGTTTTGCAAACACTTAATTTCTGGAATACCAGCCTATAAGGAGGGTTTGTAGAACTTCAATTTCTCTATAATATTTACAGAAACACGTAGGATCTGTCAGGAGTCTCCAGTAAAATTTTGGAGATTTTTGGCTCTATTTTGATTTGTTAACCATTCGGTTGTTTGTATTGTGTCCAAAAACTGTTTCACAAACTTTGCAGGACTGTAGAAGGACTTTCATAGCTCTGATTGTTCTGAAATTTTATAGGCAACTTATTGGACGTCTTAGAAACCTACTGTAAAATTTTCAAATTTTTTGGAGAGTGCAACCCGCGCCCTAACAAGGCAAAGTTTGAGCGCGACCCGCACTTAAAACACTGTAACTTGAGCTAGGAAGGAGCGCGACCTGCACCCATACAAGGAAAAGTTTGAGAGCGCCCCGCACCCAAAACACAATAACTCGATTTACACCTGAGCACGACCTGTGCCCTTCCAAGGCTAAATTTGAGCGCCACCCGCGCCCTGACCTTCGTAGCCACGAAAAATTCTGATTTTTTGTCAGGTTTTCCAGGGTAGTTTGCAGCAATTCTAGAGTGCATTTATTGAAATGAACTCTCCTACACTCATACCGGAGCAGTCTTTTGAAGAATTATTCCAAAGTGACACCTATGGTGCGTGGTTTCGCGAGGTAATCATACAAGCAGGCTGGGAACGGCTAATGATAAGACATGATAAACTTTATTCTCTTACACTTACATCGTATTTTTATGATAATTGTAAGTTCTTTGATAGACCGAATGGAGAATAATTGTTCTCCATCACCATTGAGGATGAAATGATGGAAATTACTAGGTTCTTGTTAGCCTTTGCTCTCGGACTTGCTATGCCCGCTGAAATACAAGACTAATGGGCCTATTTGGTAGATAATATGTACCTCTATAACTATGAGGATTTGCATGAGGATTATGGGGTAGGAATCTTTAGGATAGAGGACCAAGGGGACTATAACGTAGCCCTTGGTAGCTTGTCCATGAACGTGGGCACTATTATGTTTTGGATAATGCTAAACATTAGAGGGGAATGACATTATTCTTCTGCGAATAACGAAACTTGTGATATTTTCATTGCTTTAGTTGGGGGATGTATGCTCTATGATATTCCCCAGACCTTAATGTCTAGTTTAGCACGAGCCCATAGCATGATGCATAAGTACCTTCTTATGCCTGTTTTAGTTTGTCGTATTATGCTATGTTTCTTTCCTATTTTTTATGCCCATTTCACGGATTGGGTGGGGTCGACATTGTGCGACCCACCAACTGTATTATTTTTTCTTTCTGTGCAATGACTTGGTCGGGGTGGAGGCTACAACCTCATTTGGTTGCGCCCTACACCCCATCCGACCAAGTGGCGCTAAACAGGTTAGCGATTGTAGATGATAAATAGCGTGAAGCCTGGCAAATCATCATGGTGTGGCAGGATGCGAAGGAACCTTATTTCTTTATAGAAGAGGTTGACAACGCTTTAATGCTGGAGATAAGGTAAGTTTTTAGTTTCAGTTAGTGTCTGCTTATGTCCCAAACAATTTAATTCTTGTTAACCCCATAACGGGTGGAACTCATATAGAGTTGTGTCTATTTTTTTTTTTCTATATTAGTATGTTTTAACCTTGTTTTGCAGATGTTCTAGAATTTCACATATTTCCATGGTATTTTTCTATCATTTTTTATTTTAATACTTTGAGGACAAAACATGTTTCTTGTTTGGGGGTAGCATAGAAACACGTGTAATTAAGGCATCTGTTAAGATATAGATATGTACAATATGCACTTGTTTTCTAGTAAAGATTCAAAAATTTCAAAAATTCAAAAATATAAATAAAAATTTTATGATATACACTTAGGAATATTGGTATTGTTTTCTTTCTCTAAGTTCTTAATAATCTAGAAGTCTCACGTAGCGTTTGCAGTAGAATAGTTTTTAGAAACTTAGGTTAATATGTAGATAATAATCTTTGCATCTTTCTATAAATATATTGCATGAGTATCTATGATTGATTGGCAATAAGTTTATGAAATCTAGGCTAGAGTACTTATTTTACAAATCTTGTGAGAATATAGCCTAAAGCCTTATATGAGTGAAACAGTTGAGAAATGACACAAGGGAGAAGTAAAATCCGGATAGAGAAATCACACGTCCACTTGCTTGATCACTATGCCATATCCTAAGCGAGAATTTAGGCCTTCTTTGGATCGATATAGCCAGAAATTCAAATCTTATGAAATTATTTTCCGCTAGTCGCCCCTCTGAGCCTTTCTTTAGCCTTTCATAAACCACAATTCTTTTACCCTTTTACAAAAATATAACAAAATAAAAAATCAACCTATCCATTATAGAATGAGTTTGAGAATAGGATGAGTGAAGAAAAGAGAAGAGAAAAACCAGTGTAAACACAAATTAGTTAGTGCTTCAGAAAAGAATAAGAAAAGAAAGTTTCCATCCAAATAAAAAATAAATAAATAAATAAAGAGTTAGAACTCCAAAAAAATAAAAGGAGTCAAAAAGCCAAAATAAAAAGGCTAAGGATGGAAACAAAGTGTAGAAGTAAAAGAACGAAGGTTTCACTAGTTACGTAATATGAAGACCCTATTATCTCAGACTTGTTCTTTTTGAATATCCATTTCCTTCATTCTTAAACCATCTCCTAGTCCCAGTAACACCTAATAAAAACCTCTAGCTCAATTAGGAATAAGTTAGTGTGATAGTAAGTGGTAGATATGTTTAATCGACTTCGTCTTTCTTGTGTGTCATTGAGTTTGTAAGGTAAAGTGTGCCCACTGCACACTGCAGTAGCGAAACTTGAGCGGAAAAATTAGAGTATTTTTGTTTTGACTTTTATGTGAGGACCTACTTAAGGACGTTATTCCAAAGTTTCAGAAACGAACATGTTAGTGCAGTTCATAGTATTATTTATTGTATATATGTTTATTCGTAGATGATTGATTATTATGCATATATTAGCTTAGGTTTCGACTTGATTATTCTGTATTCTCTGCTAGTGAGATGTATAGATAATTGAGACATAAATAAGGAAACAATAGTTTTATTTCTTAGTCGTTGTAGTATAGATGAAGTTTGTGAGTACCTTCACTAGAAAACTCTCACGAGGCTATAACTCGTCTACTAGGGAATTCCTAGTAGTTTAAGGGCTTGTTGCATATGGTCAATGCAATCGCACTCGGCGAAACTAGCAAGACTAGTTAGAACTCTATTTTTGGTCACTTATTCTAAGTTCTCAAATTTGCTTGAGGACAAGCAAAATGCTGTTTGGGAGTGGTTTGATAAGAGCCCAAAACTGTAGTTTTAACCTCTTAATAATATAGCTGTTAGACCAATTAGGTGATTAATAATATAGGTTTACCACTAATTACATGCTTTTGAGTATTTCAGGCTTCGGAGTTGAATAAATGTAAATTTGTTACTAACTAGGCACTAAAAAGAGCTAAAATAATTTCTATGAAAGTTCTATGAAGAAAGCCCAAGTTTCATGGAGAAAAAGCTCTTAAAAAGCCCAAGTCAAGCTATTAAGTGAAAGTCAAACCGGATTAAGAAGTTGAAAAAAAGTCAACAGAACTTCAACAGGGCATATCTTTGGGCTCAGACCTCGGATTTGGGCCCATTTTATATCAAAATGACCGACTCAGAAAGCTATTTTTAATGGTCTATACCTTGACTCGATCAGAGTAGTATAAGTTGGTGAAAACTCATGCTACAATAACACAACTAGAATGGGAAGTCTTGGATTCAATGAATTGGGTTTTGGGCTCGATTTTTGGTCCCAAAACATGGCTCCTTAACCCATGCGCAAATTTAAGGATCTAAATCTTCTCTATCAAGAGAATAAAGCTTAGCTCTTAAGATATCTAGATCCAAACCTAGTTCTAGTTCATAAAAATTTAGTTTTGTAATATAGAATTAGTTTTAAACCATTAAATTAGTTTTTATAGATTAATCTAGTTAGTTGTCAATTTCAGTAGTTGTTAGAACAAGAATGAATATTATTTATATTAGCTAGACCTAGATTAGAAAATAAATTAGCTTAGACTCTATTAATTAGTTTTATTACCTTGTTTTTAATTTAGTTATTGAATCATTGATAATTCTTTATTAGATTAATAAAAGTCAAGTTATTGTTCCTTATTATGTTTTCTTATTATTCATATGTTAATGATAGTCTAATAAATTCTAGCTAAACCTCCATTAGAGGGGTTTGATGAAGCTTTGATAAAGACTTGATGTGTTAGTTAGAATTATTTGCATTTAAGAGTCCACTCTAGTAGGTTAGTTGATTCGTCATGAGAATGGGTTGAACTTCCTCACATGCTAATTATTAGTTGGCAGTGATTGCCATGAATAATTAGGGATGACAATTAATCTTAATTGGTTATGATTGCAATAATCTACACTAGCATATTAGGAATTTATTTAAGTGAAATTAAAACCCCTAATCTCTTCTCCATATCTTCTCTATATTTTATTCAATTCATATTCAATTGCTTAGTTAAATTATTATAAGTAAATTCATATAATTAGTTTCATAGTGTAAATTCATCTCTATAAATATTGCTCTCACTATTGTTCCCTTGTGTTGACTAATTGATTTCTTTATGTCTTGGTAGTTTAGGAGTGGAACAATTCAGTACTCCATATATATTGCATAAATCTATATGTCAGAGTAGAAAATAAATAATTGATACCGTAAGAATAAGGTTAGAGTAATCTAATTGAGTTTTTATGGGTTATCAAATCATTTGATAACTGTAAAATGATAGTTTTACCTACGCATAAGAAACGAAGAACTCAAACGCAAGTAAAACTAAAACTATTTTCGTACTAATTTATCAAAGTTTTTCTACTCTCGATTCTATCGAAATAGAGTTGGAGTAAAAGATTCATTCCACTCCTAGGTCTTTAGAATTTGCGTTTCCTAAGATTTTCAATCTATCCAAAGTTAATGAGAGTTTTACGAAATTATACTACGATGCAAATTATACTAACGAGATACGATAATTTAACTACGAAATGTTAAATTGAATCTATGAGAAGGAATTAGGGAGGATTGATTCCACCTTAACTCGACTTAATTTACTAACGAAGAATCGTTGTAATTCGAATTGAACTGCTTTCGCATAACAATTGGTTTTTCCTAATCCCTAGTTGTTCATGGTAATCTCTACTAACTAACAACTAGCATGTGAAGCAATCAAACCCATTCTCATGGTGAACTAATTACTTTCTAGATTGGAATGGAAAATTACGACTATTCTACACTAACAAAAATCAAGCTTTCATCAAGGCTTCTTCAAACCCCTCCAATTGAATTCAAACAAGACATCATATAAAGATTATAACTTTGCTTATTTTAACTCGAATGGAAATCTAAAATTGCTAGATTTAATTGAAACTAATAATGATACATAACTAAATCTATGAATTGAAACAATAATGATTTAATGAAAATGAAACTAGATTATCAACAACTAATTAACTTTATTGATCTAATGAATAGCAATAACAATGATTCAATAACTGAATTTAAAACAAGGTAAAATGAAAACTAATTAATTTAAAATCTAAATCTAGATCTAAAAAACTATTCTCTAATGGCTACTTTCTACCCTAAGCTAAAAATTGTTTAAGAGTTAAGTCTTGTGTGTTGAAATAGAGGAGACAAGATCCACATTTTTGTGCATGGGCTGAGGAGCCATGTTTTTGGCCTGAAAATCGAGCCCAAAACCCAATCTCTTCAGTCCACAGAGCCCTTTTCAGTTGGATCTGACTTCAGTATACTTTTCATCCACTTTTACTCCTCTGATTGGGTCAAGTTTTAGACAATTGGAAAGCTCTCTCCGAGCCGGTCATTTTTCCATAAGGTAGGTCCAATTCCAAGGTCTGAGCCCAAAGATACGGTCTTCGCAAGTTCTGCTGACTTTTGTGTGCTGTTTCTGCCCGCGTTGACTTTGACTTTTCATCCTTGACCGAGCTTTACAAAGGTTTTTTCTCCTTGAATCTTTGCCTTTAATCACAGAACTTCTTAATAACCAACCCTTGCTCCTTTATCTCTCCAAAGTGACACATTTCTGCACATAATTGACTTCAATGCCTGAAATACATAAAAGTATATAATCAACATTAACTCTTATTTATTACACGCATAATTGGTCTAAAAGTATTATTGTTAAGGGGTTAAAACTACAGTTTTGGGCTCTTATCAAACCACCCCTAAACAACATTTTGCTTGTCCTCAAGCAAATATGAGAAATTAGAATAAGTGACCAAAAATGGAGTTCTAACTACTCTCGTTTCACCGAGTACGATTGCATGGACCATATGCAAAAAGTCCTTAAACCACTAGGAATTCCCTAGTGGATGAGTTATAGCCTCGTGAGAGTTTTTCAGTGAAGGTACTCACAAACTTCATCTATACTACAACGATTAAGAAATAAAACTATTGTTTCCTTATTTATACCTTAACTATCTATACATCTCACTAGCAATGAATACAGAATAATCAAGTCGAAACCTAAGCTAATATATGCATAATAATCCATCATCTACGAATAAGCATATATACAATAAAACCATGAAATGCACTAGCAGGTCCGTTTATGAAAACTCGGAATAGCGTCCTTAAGTAGGTCCTCACATAAATGTCAAGACAAAACCACTCTGTTTTTTCCGCTCAAGTTTTCATTTACTCCAGTAAAGCAAAATGTGGGCACACTTTACCTTACAATCTCAATGATACACAAGGAAGCCGGAGTCGATCAAGCACATCTGCCACTTACTATCACACTAACCTATTCCTAATTGAGCTAGAGGTCTTATTTAGGTGTTGCAGGGATTAGGAGATGGTTTAAGAAGGAAGGAAATGGATATTCAAAAAGGACAAGTCTGAGATAATAGGGTCTTCATATTACGTAACTAGAAAACCCTTATTTTTTTGTTTCTACACTTTGTTGCCATAATTAGCCTTTTTATTTTGGCTTTTTGACTCCTTTTATTATATTTTTTGAGTTTTTATTTTGTTTTTATTTTTATTTTTCTTTTCTTTGGATGAAAACTTCTTTTCTTTTTCTTTTCTGAAGCAACTAACTAATTTTTTTTTACACAGGTTTTTTCTTTCTCTTTTCTTCACTCATCCTATTCTCAGACTCATTCTATAATGGGTAGGTTGATTTTTTTATTTTGTTTTGTTTTTGTAACAGGGTAAAGGATTTGCGGTTTATGAAAGGCTAAAGAAAGGCTCAAAGGGGCGACTAGCGGAAAATAATTCATAGGTTTGAATTTCTAGCTGTATCGATCCATAGAAGGCCTAAATTCTCGCTTAGGATATGGTATATTGATCAAGTAAGTGGACGTGTGATTTCTCTATCCTGATTTTACTTCTCCCTTGTGTCATTTCTCAAATGTTTCACTCATATAAGGCTTTAGGTTATATTCTCACAGGATTTGTAGAATAAGTACTCTAGCCTAGATTTCAGAAACTTACTGCCAAACAATCATAGATACTCATGTACTATAGTTATAGATAGATGCAGAGATTATTACGTACATATTAACCTAAGTTTCTAAAAACTATTCTCATGCAAAAGGTACATGAGACTTCTAGATTATTGAGAGCATAGAGAAAGAAAACAACACCAATATTCCTAAGTGTATAGCATAAACTTTTTATTCATATTTTTGAAATTTTTGAATTTTTAACTAGAAAACAAGTGCATATTATACATATCTACATCCTAACAGATGCCTTAATTACACATGTTTCTATGCCCCTGATAAGAGCCCAAAACTGTAGTTTTAACTCCTTAACAATAATACTTTTAGACCAATTATGCGAGAAATAATAAATTTTTGAATTTTTAACTAGAAAACAAGTGCATATTATACATATCTACATCCTAACAGATGCCTTAATTACACATGTTTCTATGCCCCTGATAAGAGCCCAAAATTTTAGTTTTAACTCCTTAACAATAATACTTTTAGACCAATTATGCGAGAAATAAATAAGAGTTAATGCTAATTACGTGCTTTTATGTATTTCAGGCATTAAAGTCAATTATGTGTAGAAATGTGCCACTTTGGCGATATAAAGGAGCAAGGGTTGGTTGCTAAGAAGTTCTGTGATTAAAGGCCAAGATTTAAGGAGAAAAAACCTTTGTAAAGCCCAGTCAGAAGCTGAAAAGTCAGAGTCAATGCGGGCAGAAACAGCACACAAAAGTCAGCAGAACTTCCGAAGATCGTATCTTTGAACTCCGGCCTCGGAATTGGGCGTACCTTATGTCAAAACGACCGGATCGGAAAGAGCTTTCCAATGGTTGAAACCTTGACTCAATCATAGGAGTAAATATGGACAAAAAGCATGTTGAAATCAAAGCTAGCTGAAAAGGACCTTATGGACTGAAGAAATTGGGCCTTGGGCTCGATTTTCCGGCCCAAAACATGGACCCTAAGCCCATGCACGAAAATGTGGATCTGGTCTCCTCTATTTCCACACACAAGACTTAGCTCTTAACTATCAATTAGCTTAGGATAGAAAGTAGCCATTAAAGCTTAGTTCTAGATCTAGTTTTTCAATTAATTAATTAGTTGTTATTCTTGTTTTAATTTCAGTATTAAATCATTGTTTATCATTCATTAGATAAATAAAATAGTTAGTTCTTGTTAAATTCGATCTTTGTTATTGATAAATCATAAAAAGATAAAGTTTACCTACGAAATGAACGATAAAACTCAAAACGTAAGTAAACTAAAACTTATATTACGTGGCTAAATTTATCAAAGATTGTTCTACTCTCGATCTATTGAACAGATATAGTGGAGTAGGAAGTTCGTTCCACTCCTAGTCCTTCCACATGCTGTGTTTTCTAGTCTAATTACTCTACTCTAAGTCTAATGAGAGATTTACGAAATGATAACTAAACTACGATGCAACTACCCACAAGATGCAACTAGTTGACTATTTAAACAACTATGGGAATACTAGGTCGATTCTATGATAAGGAGTTAGAAGGGGATTGATTCCACCTTAGCTCAACTTAATCCACTAACGACGAATCGTCGTAATCCGAATTGAACTGCTTCGCAGAACAATCTAATTATTCCTAATCCCTAATTACACATGTCATTTCTACCAATTCATAACTAGCATGTGAACGATTACACCCATTATCATGGTGAACTAATCATTTCTAGAGTGGAAAGGAAATTATGACGACTCTACGATAATCGGAATCAAGCTTTCATCAAGGCTTCTCAACCCCCTCTAATGGAGGTTTAGCCGAGAATCATCACGCTATCATTCCCAATCAAATTCGAACAAGACATGATATAAAGATTGAAACTTTGCTTATTTAAACTCAAATGGAAACTACTCATGCAAAAATCTATTCAATCTAATAAAGACAAATAATTGAATCTAAGAATTGAACTAAATAAGTAAATGGAAAATGAAACTAGATTACCAAGAACACTATTTTATTAATCTAATGAATAATAAAACAATAATTCAAATACTAAATTAATAATCTACTTTGTTCTAAAGTAATTAATTAAACATGAAACTAGATCTAAAACAAGATATGAAAAACTAATTAATTAACTAATTTAAATTCTAAAACTAAGTTCTAAAACTAATTAATGGAGGCTAACTAATCCAATTTTTAATCTAGGTCTAACAATCTACCCTTAACAAAGAGCTAAGCTTTTGTTTTTATATGTTTCAGATCCAAAAATCATGCATGGGCTTGGAGCCATGTTTTGGGCCAGAGAATCAGGCCCAAAACCCAATTCTTTTAGTCCAAAAAGGCCTCTTCAACTGCAGTTGGCTTCAACAGACTTTTCGTCCATTTCTGCTCCTCTAATTGGGTCAAGGGATAGACTATTGGAAATCTCTTTCCAAGCCGGTCATTTTGACATAAAGTAGGCCCAATTCCGAGGTCTGAGTCCAAAGATACGGCCTTCGAAAGTTCTGCTGACTTTGTGTGCTGTTTCTACCCGCGTCGACTTTTCAGCTTTTGAACGGGCTTTACAAAGGCTTTGTCTTCTTGAATCTTGGCCTTTAATCACGAAACTCCTTAGCAACCGACCTTTGCTCCTTTATCTCGCTAAAGTGGCACATTTATGCACATCATGGACTTTGAAGCCTGAAATGCATAAAAAACACGTAATCAGTATTAACTCTTAGTTATTACTCACATAATTGGTCTAAAAGTATGATGGTTAAGGGGTTAAAACTACAGTTTTGGGCTCTTATCAAACCACCCCCAAACAGCATTTTGCTTGTCCTCAAGAAAAGATGAGAAATTAGAATAAGTGACCAAAAATGGAGTTCTATCTACTCTCATTTTATTTGAAAGCGATTGCATTGACCATATGCAACAAGGCCTTAAACCACTAGGAATTCCCTAGTGGACGAAGTTATAGCCTCGTGAGAGTTTTCTAGTGAAGGTAACTCACAAACTTCATCTATACTACAACGACTAAGAAATAAAACTATTGTTTCCTTTATTCATGCTCTAAATTAACTATACCTCTCACTAGCAATGCATATAGAGTAATCAAGTCAAACCTAAGCTAATATATGCATAATAATCAATCATCTACAATAAACATATATACAATGAGTAATACTATGAAATGCCTAGCGTGTTCGCTTTTCTCAAACTTCTAATAGCATCTTTAAGTAGGTTCTCACAATAATAGTCAAGATACAACACTCTGATTTTTCCACTCAAGTTTCGCTACTCCAGTGTGCAGTGGGCACACTTTACCTTACACTCTCAATGACAACAAGGAAGCCAGAGTGGATCAAACACATCTGCCACTTACTATCACACTAACCTATTCCTAATTGAGCTAGAGGTCTTTATTAGGTGTTGCGGGGATTAGGAGATGTTTTAAGAAGGAAGGAAATAGATATTCAAAAAGGACAAGTCTAAGATAATAGAGTCTTCATATTATGTAACTAGAGAAAACCTTGTTATTTACTTTTGCTTCTACACTTTGTTTCCATCCTTAGCCATATTTTTTTTTTCTTTTTCTTTGGCTTTTGACTCCTTTTATTCTATTTTTTTGGAGTTTTTATTTTATTTCTATTTTTATTTTTCTTTTCTTTGGATGGAAACTTCTTTTCTTTATTTTCTAAAGCAATTAACTAACTTTTGTTTACACGGGTTTTCTCTTCTTCTTTCTTCCTCATTCTATTCTCGGACTTATCTAAATTGGGTAGGTTGAATTTTTTATTTTGTTTTGTTTTGTAACAGGTAAAGGATTTGTTGTTTATGAAAGGCTAAAGAAAGGCTCGAGGGGCTTACTAGCGAAAATAATTCATAGGTTTGAATTTCTCGCTATATCGATCCAAAGAGGGCCTAAATTCTCGCTTAGGATATGGCATAGTGATCAAGCAAGTGGACGTGTGATTTCTCTATCCGGATTTTACTTCTCCCTTGTGTCATTTCTCAAATGTTCCACTCATATAAGGCTTTAGGCTATATTCTTACGGGATTTGTAGAATAAGTACTCTAGCCTAGAGTTCAGAAACTTGCTGCTAACAATCAAAGATAGTCATGTAATATATTTATAGATAGATTTAAAGATTATTACCTACATCTTAACCTAAGTTTCTAACAATTATTCTAATGCAAAAGCTACGTGAGACTTCTAGATTATTAAGAGCATAGAGAAAGAAAACAATACCAATATCCCTAAGTGTATATCATAACTTATTTATTTATATTTTTGAATTTTTTAAATTTTAACTAGAAAACAAATGCATATTATACATATTTATATCCTAGCAGATGCCTTAATTACACATGTTTCTATGCACCCCCCAAACAAGAAGCATGCTTTGTCCTCAAAGTATTTTAAATAAAGAGGGTAGGAAAAATGCCATTGAAGCGCGTAAAATTCAGGAACATCTGCAAAACAAAGTTAGAACGCACTAATATAGGAAATAAAACCGACGACGAACTCTATAAGAGTTCCACCCATTATTGGGTTAACAAGAATAAAATTGCTTGGAACATAAGCAGACACTAACTAGAATTAAAACTTGACCTTATCTCCCGCTTTTATTCTTCATCCTCCTCATCCTCTTCTTCTATAAAGAAGTGAGGTTCCTTCGCGTCCTGCCATGCCATGATAATTTGCCAGGCTTCACGCCATTTATCATCTATTATTGCTAACCTATTAAGCGCCACTTGGTCTGACGGGGTGTAGGGTGCAACCTGATGAGGTTGTATCCTCCACCCTTGCCAAGTCATTGCACAGAAAGATCGAATAATACTATTGGTGGGTCACACAGTGTCGACCATAATCCAATCCGTGAAACGTGTACAAAAAACAGGAAAGAAACATAGCATAATACGGGAAATTAGAACAGGCTTAAGAAGGTATTTATGCCTCATGCTATGGGCTCGAGCTAAACTAGACATCAAAGTTCTGGGAAGGTCATGGCACATACATCCCGTGGCTAAAGCAAGGAAGACGCTGCAAGTGGCATCATTCATAGAAGAAAAACCCCATTCCCCTAAAATGTTTAGCATGATCCAAAACATAACAGTTCCTATGTTCATGGACAGGCTACCAAAGGCGACGTTATATTCCCCTTGGTCCTCGATACGGAAAATTCCTGCCCCATACGACTCATGCAAAAACTCATAAGTGTAGACATATATATTATCTACCCAATAGCACCATGGGTCTTGTATTTCAGTGGGCATAGCAAGTCCAAGGACAAATGCTAGCAAGAACCTGGTAATTTCCATTGGTTCATCATCAATGTTGATGGAGAACACTTGTTCTCCATCTGGTCACTCAAAGAAAATGCAGTTATCGTAAAAATAAGATGCTAGTGTTGGAGAATAAAGTTCAGCAGGTCTTACCATAAGCAGCCTCCCCACCTCTACGATGTGATCACCTCGCGAAACCAAGCACCATAAGTAGTGCTTTGGAACAAATCTTTGAAAGACTGTTCCGGTATTAATGTAGGAGATGTCATCTCAAAATTACACTCTGGAATAGCTGCGAATGATCCGGGAACAACCCGCAGAAAACTGGAAATTTTTATGTTTACAGAGGTCGTATGCCAGTGCGCTTCCACTTGGGCGCAGTGCGCTTATGATTTTCGAAGTTCCAAGTTTTTTAGCCGAAGTCGCGACTTCACCTTGGGCGCAGGTGCGCCGGTGGCAAAATTTCTCGACAGAGACTAGGGGCCGCGGCCCGAGGTGCTGATTTGTGAAAATGGTGAAGAACAACCGGAAACGTGGGAGTGAAAGGTGAGTGATGGAAGTTAGGTGTAGTGTGGGTTGTGAGTGTAGAATGACTGAAGCTTTTACAGGTTTAAAGTTGCTAAAACGGATCGGGAAGTTGCCAAAAAGTTGTTACGACAATTTTCGGAAATACTAAAATTTTCAAACCCGAAACGGAAACAACTCATATTCTTGATTCTAAAACAACCCTAGTATCTTTTAGGTTGAATTTAGGATAAAACTACCTAACTTATCGAGATTTCATCCTAACCAATATTTATTCATAGATATGCCCATATCGGCAATATTCTCATCCTAACTCCGAAATAACTTCTAAAAACTAGGGTCATATAGAAATTATGATGGAATAGATAATACCACCCCCAAACAATTTGGGAAGGTGGGATCAATATTAAACAACCACGCACAATGAAAATAACCGCATTATATTAAATTTTTCATTCAAAGTACATTTCACTACAAAATTCAAATTACCGAATTAAACTGACATTAAAATAACTAACAATAATAAAACTACAAATAAAAATCATCAAGCTATACTATCCCTAAACACTTCGGTACTGGTAGCGGAGGGCACACCCTCAGGAGATGGCTCATGAGCGTCCGATGGACCAGCACCATTCGTCTTTCGGCGACGACGCTCATGCCTCGATGATGTATCCTCAGAAGGAGAATCCTGTGAGGTGGGAAGCGTGCAAGCATATCGGCTCGAAACTGGCGCTGAGATTCCAGCTCAGCCCTCATCTATTCCCACCACTCATCCTTTCACTGGGTACGAATCTTGAAGTTATGATGGATAGTAGCCTGTCGAGTCTGGAGGTCTTCGCAGATAGTATTGAGTGAACGCATGCCCCGATGAATCATAGCCATGCGTTATGCATCTGACCAACACCTCTCCAAAGCATTAGCATCAAAACAAGTCAAGTCCTCCTCATCCTCCGAGTCATTCTCATTTCCACCATCCTCCTCATCCTCTACCCTATCCTCAGGTAACCTCCAAACTTGTTGGATACACTCCTTATAAATCCGAGGATTTTAGGTGTAGTATGAGGTAAATCCTATCAGACATCGGAGTCGCTTTCAACTTTAGCATGATCTTGGTTATCAACACAGGAAGAGGTGCAATAGACTTCCCTACTCCCCTGATCATGTTAAGCAAAAACTCCAAGATACAGAACTCATACTTCTACTCTTGGAGTATCCATAGAATGTGGAGGCAGGTCAGACCGATGTCGCTGACCTTCTCCTTCCCTAGGACGCGTTCGACCAATCCATCGAGAAATGCAGCCACCGGTTGGTTGGTTCGGGGATGCCTGGCGAACACAATGCGAGCTTGTATTGTAGCTCCCATTGGTAACAGTCGCGTTCATCAAAGGCTCTACCCCATTATATTGGGACTCCTATAATGTGGCATCAAGATGGATTCTAGGCGGAATGCCTAGAATCTCAGCCAACAACCCAGCAGTTACTTCCTTCCTCCTCTTTGCCACCGTAACGAAAATTGAATTCCCCTCCAACTCCCTCGTGTTGTAAAACCGTCGGACTAACTCTTCGTGGTAGAAGGCGTTGGTGGAGTACCACAAGCTATTCCAATCTCTACTAATCATTTTGTCACCGTAAAACGGCGCGAATTGGTCGCCAGTAAATGCTTGCTCTAGCAAAATCCGGCGTCTTTGAGCCATTGGAAGTTTGAACTGATTTGGGGTTTGTAGAAGGAGTAGGAAGCAATGAGGACCAACCTCACTGGAACAACAATGGTGGTGGTGCGGTGGTGGCGGGGTGGTGGATCGGCAGTTCCAATCTTTGGATTTTTCGGTGGTTTTTGGTTTTGCAAAAGGATGGAGGTGGTGGTGGAAAGGTTTTTTTTTGAAGATTTAAAATTGATTTGGATGTGTGGCGTGGTGTAGTTAGGTTTCTTTTAATTTTATTTTTAGTTAGGGTTTGAAGCTTTGTTGGTTGTTAATGGCGGTTTGGAGAAGAAAATGCACGAATCGGTGGTGGACACATAGGCGCAGCCGCTTCACGGTCTTGAAGTTAGGCCCAAGCCCAATTTTCGATATTTCGACTTTTGTCGATTTTAACAACTTCAAACTAAATTTGTCGCCGTTATCGGGTCCGATTTTTATAATGAGATATGGAAATGATCGAGAGAGAATTTCCAATCCAATGATCTATAAAACACTCTATTCTGACTATGGATTACATATAAGATAGTGGAAAATGCCTCAAAGTCGTGCATGACCTAAGTTATGCTTAACGAATGAACTCTAAATTCATAGATTATGTCAACCCGAATCAGAATACAATTAAACGGCCTAAGCAACTCTAATGGGACATAAAACATTCTAGGACGGAAACACGAATAACCCACCCCCAAACAAAATTTTTTTTTACAACAGAGTTTAGAAAATTTGTTTTTTTTTTTTTTTTTTTTTGTGGGTCTTTTAAAGTCAGATTCCCGAGACTTCCTAGATTACTATGTTTATTATTTAATATTTTTTAATTTTATAAGGAAAAACAATAAGCAATAAGGACATAATTCACCCCATAGAGAAACATGACTCAAAAATCCGAGAAAACATGCAAGAGTGGAAAACGTGAATTATGTTAAACGTGGACTTAGGATCTGGTACTTACAGCCACACACTCCATAGGGAGGGCCCGGTTACCTTAATGGTGCACTCACCAATATCTGAAATGAAAGGAAATGCACCAAACACAAAAATTGAGTCGCTTATAGTCGATACTTTCGAGACTTTATCTAAACATATGTATGAACATGCAGTTTATCATATATCAACAACCGAAATAGTTGTGGATCATTCCATAAATAAATATCATAGAAAACATATCCAAACACAATCAAGCACTAACATTTCCTATGCCACAACCTAGTGAACTGAAAGCGAAGTCGGATAGACCTATAACATAACCTAGCATGCACCTTCTTTTTCATCTTTGAACGAGAGGGTGTCCTAGTGAATAAGTGTGGAAAAGTAAATGGTTGTGGAAGATATGGTTGATATGGATAAGTTATAGAAGGAAAGCATGTAAACAATGAGGATGTGGGTTTAGCATAAAACTCATTCATGGTATAGGTAGGGACTGTCTCAAGTCTGAAAATGAAGGTGTCAAATGGTTTGTCCTTCTGAAGTATTTGTTTACTAGGTGGATTTAAAAAATTATGAAGCACAGGAGAAACAAAAGGATCGAGTGCAAACTCAAGATTCCTTTGAAAGGGTGGAAAGAGGGGAGTCGAGGTGGATGTTGTGCAAAGTAGTTCTTGATAGGGTGAATCATCACCTGCTCTAAGAAACTTATCGAATTCCTCATCTAGATTGGTCATATCCACATTACTATGGTAGTCCTCTATATCATTGAGGAAGTCATCTATCTTGTCCTCATCCATAATATGTGTATCAACTAGTGTAGGGATGAAAATGTTGGAGTCTGAACTTCCAAAGAAAAGAAATTTGGGTATATGATTATCAGGGAACGTGTTGTTGAAATAATCTCGAGCGAAGCTCTCGATCATGCTAACCTCTCCATTCATAGACGGATCGGGTAAATGTGTCTTTGTTTTAAAAACATTTACTTCAAAAGCAAGATGGCCAAAAGACATAGACATTGAACCATCGCGGCAATTAATGAGCGCATTGGCAGTTTCCAGGAAAGGACGCCCTAAGATGATCGGGACAGAGTCGTTAGCTTACTTTTCATATCGAGGATGACAAAATCAGCCGGATAGTAGAAATCTTGAACTTTTACCAAAGACATTTTCAACCACACCCTTAGGATACTTAATAGACCGATCAGCTAATTGCAACGTCATTTTAGTGGGTTGCATCTCGTCTAGACCTATTTGTCTATATAAATAATACGGGAGTAAGTTAACACTAGCCCCCAGGTCTAATAACGCGGTCGTCGTATAGGAATCTCTTAAGGTGCATTGTACAGTAGGACGACCAGGGTCCTTGTAATTAACAATTCCACTATGTTCGATAGAGTTGGGAATTGTTATGTTAAAAAAGGCATCTTTTGGTATATTGGTCTTACGCCTAGTAGTACACAACTCCTTAAGAAACTTAGCATGGTGTGGTAGCTTTTTAATAGCTTCGAGGAAGGGAAGGTTTATAGTTAGATTCTTGAAAACGTCCCTAATCTCCTCATAATTTGTATTCCTAGTTAACATGGCTAATTTTTGTAGAAACGGTGGTTTCTCTCTATATTTAGCATATTTATCACCTGGATGTTTAACCTTGGCTTTCTGTTTCTTAGGTTGTGTTGTAAATGGTACCTCTACTGTGGTAGGCTCTTCAGTTTCTATTTCGGTATCTAGTAAAATAGTAGGTGTAGGGGCTACTGGTGGGGTAACTACAGGCATAGTTACTTTGTTATCAACCACTCTGCCAGAACGGAGAGTGGTGATGGCATTTAGTTCACCTACATTTTCATATTCATTACTAGTATTATCGGTTACCTCAAAGGCTATGTTTGTTGTTTTAGGATTAGGTATTGCGTGACCTGGAAACACACCATTGGGTTGGGCTTTATCTTGGGCCAACTGTTGGCTTAAATTATTAACGGCTTGTAGAAGTTGTTGGTTAGATTGAGCCATGGTTTGGAAAAGTTTTTGGCTCACTTGTATGAAGGTGTCAAGACGATCCGGTTGTGTGGGTGTAGTAGTCACGGGTGGTATGACCGAACTATCTCGCGAATTATTTAAGGGCGGATTTTGATAGTTATTATTTATCGGAACGGTACCTCTATTAGCATTATAATTATTATAACTACCTTGACCTTGTGCTTGACCTTGTCAAGGTTGCACTTGGTTGTTATAATTATTATAATTACCCCTCGACTCGCCCTTGTCGTGGTGGAGCTTGGTTATAACTGTGCGTTGGCCTAACATATTGATTATTGTACCCTGGAGGTGTCACGTGTTGGTTATTTCTCCAACCGAAGTTGGGATTTTGTCTCCAAGGGGCATGAGGTTCACTATTAATGGAACAAGCCTGTTCATAGCCTATAGTACAGTGGGAGTCGGGATGCTCAGGACTCCAATAGAAACTACATGGATTTGAATTTACATTCATGACGGGGATAGGCTTTTGTTGAACGGAAATGGCCTCTACCTTTTTAGTGAGTGATTCGATTAGAGTTTTAAGCTCGGGATCGTGTTTAATTTCAAACATACCGGCGACCTTAAATGTATTAGAAGAACTAGCGGAGCGGTGGATATCGTCACTACCCCCCCAGTTGTTATTTCGCTTAGTTTGATCCTCTAAAAATTTATAACCCTCCGAGGCTCCTTTACTTAAGAAACTACCCCCATTCATTATGTCAAGGACTTCTTTATGGTGGTGTAGAAGTCCTTTGAAAAAGGCACGAACTAACGTGTCTTTCGCTAGGTTATGATGTGGACACTCTATAAGGAGGTCGGTGAAACGATTCCAAGCCTCTGAAAATGATTCATGAGGATTTTGTCGAAAATAATGAATCTTGGAAAACATCTCATCCGTTTTTAGGGGTGGGTAAAAATGTTCCATAAATAGCTGAACAAGTTTAGCCCACGAGTCCATAGAATTAGGCGCTTGGGAAGTTAACCAAGACGCCGCCTTATCGGCTAAGGTGAAAGGGA
Source organism: Coptis chinensis (assembly GCF_015680905.1). Lineage (NCBI taxonomy): Eukaryota > Viridiplantae > Streptophyta > Magnoliopsida > Ranunculales > Ranunculaceae > Coptis > Coptis chinensis. Next base: position 42,435,271 of record NC_141460.1, read on the forward strand.
ATACCCTCAGTTTAATTTGTTCCACACCAACCGTAGGATGGTGGAATGTTGTTAGGACTTGTTTAATCCTACGCATGTGCTGATAAGGTTTTTCATGGTCTAAACCATGAAAAACGGGTAACAAATTAAAATATTTTGGGGATTTACGGGTGGAAGAAAATGGAATACCAAGGCTTTATAAAAGTCAAGGCCCTTCGCTTAGCTTATGAATAGAAGCTAGATTGGTATACTAGATAGGCGTTTGTTGGCGTGTAATTTATGTTAGGTGTTTTTGTTCGACCAGGACCTTAATCTCATACAAGGTTAAGACCAAACTTAACTAAACACGCCAACACTCCAAACAACTCGACCGTTCAGTGTAACCTATAACAAGTTAGAACACAAAAACTTGAAAAACCGGGTTCGAATCAAACCCGTGGAAATCCGGCAAAAATTCAGCTCGGAATAGCGCTTTAAGTTCAGTTATAACAAGTTAGAACTCGTAAAAAACGAAGTTCGAAGTTACAAGCAAAATTTAACGCAGTCGCTTCGGCTTCCAAAACTTCGAACTTTTAGCGCAGGTGCGCTCCGTGCAATTTTTTTTTTTTCGAGGAAGTTTAATGCTGAAAAAGACAACCACAATTAGAATCGAACAAGGGTGGGTGGGTGAAATGGGACTTTAAGAAGAGTACTTATACTATGAAAACAATGCGAAAGTGAAACTAAGATGGTAGCGGCGCCATTTGATAAACATAAGAAGATAAAGTTTACCTACGAAATGAATGATAAAACTCAAAACGTAAGTAAACTAAAACTTATATTACGTGGCTAAATTTATCAAAGATTGTTCTACTCTCGATCTATTGAACAAATATAGTGGAGTAGGAAGTTCGTTCTACTCCTAGTCCTTCCACATGCTGTGTTTTCTAGTCTAATTACTCTACTCTAAGTCTAATGAGAGATTTATGAAATGATAACTAGACTACGATGCAACTATCCACAAGATGCAACTAGTCGACTATTTAAACAACTATGGGAATACTACGTCGATTTTATGATAAGGAGTTAGAGGGGGACTGATTCCACCTTAGCTCAACTTAATCCACTAACGACGAATCGTCGTAATCCGAATTAAATCGCTCCATGAAACAATGCTGTTATTCCTAATCCCTAATTACACATGACATTTCTACCAATTCATAACTAGCATGTGAACGATTACACCCATTCTCATGGTGAACTAATCATTTCTAGAGTGGAAAGGAAATTACGGCGACTTCTACGATAATCGAATCAAGCTTTCATCAAGGCTTCTCAACCCCTTCTATTGGAGGTTTAGCGAGAATCATCACACTATCATTCCCAATCAAATTCAACAAGACATGATATAAAGATTGAAACTTTGCTTATTTAAACTCAAATGGAAACTACTCATGCAAAAATCTATTCAATCTAATAAAGACAAATAATTGAATCTAAGAATTGAACTAAATAAGTAAATGGAAAATGAAACAAGATTACCAAGAACACTATTTTATTAATCTAATGAATAATAAAACAATGATTCAAATACTAAATTAATAATCTACTTTGTTCTAAAGTAATTAATTAAAATGAAACTAGATCTAAAACAAGATATGAAAAACTAATTAATTAACTAATTTAAATTCTAAAACTAAGTTCTAAAACTATTTAATGGAGGCTAACTAATCCAATTTTTAATCTAGGTCTAACTATCTACCCTGAACAAAGAGCTAAGCTTTTGTTTTTATATGTTTCAGATCCAAAAATCGTGCATGGGCTTGGAGCCATGTTTTGGGCCAGATAATCAGGCCCAAAACCCAATTCTTTCAGTCTAAAAAGACCTCTTCAGCTGCATTTGGTTTCAACAAACTTTTCGTCTACTTCTGCTTCTCTGATTGGGTCATGGCTTAGATCATTGGAAAGCGCTTTCCGAACCGGTCGTTTTGACATAAGGTAGGCCCAATTCCAAGGTCTGAGTCCAAAGATACGGCCCCGAAGTTCTCTTTAACTTTGTTTGTCAAGCTACGCCCAGCGACTTTTCAGCTTTTGAATGGGCTTTACAAAGGCTTTGTCTTCTTGAATCTTGGCCTTTAATCACGGAACTCCTTAGCAACCGACCTTTGCTCCTTTATCTCGCTAAAGTGGTACATTTCTGCACATCATGGACTTTGAAGCCTGAAATGCATAAAAAACACGTAATCAGTATTAACTTTTAATTATTACTCACATAATTGGTCTAAAAGTATGGTGGTTAAGGGGTTAAAACTACAGTTTTGGGCTCTTATCAGTTATTTAATGATTCTTTGGATTAATTTCGATTCTTGTTATTTAATGATTTCTTAGTTGTAAATTTATATTTCAATTATTGTTTATTTAAATTTAATAAAGGTAGAATCTTTATATTATGTCGTATTCAATTTCATATGGAAATGATAGTTTGATGAATCAAGGCTAAACCTCCATTAGAGGGGTTTAATGAAGCCTTGATGAAAACTTGATTGTGAAGTATAAAATTGTTATAAGAGTCTATTCCACTCTAGAAGGTCGTTGATTTGCCATGAGAATGGGTGAACGTCATCACATGCTAGTTATGAATTGGTAGAGATGTCATATATAATTAGGGATTAGAATGACCAATTCTTACCGTAAGAACGTAAGAATTGGATTACAACAATCTATGCTAGTTCTTAAGTTGGATTCAAGGTGGATTCAATTCCCCCCTAATTCTTATTCTAGATTCAAACTTTAGTATTCCATTGCATTTTGTAGTATATTTCGTAAAACTCTCATTGACTTTGGTAGGATTGATAGTCATAGGAAACTTGAATGCTAAAGAACTAGGAGTGGAACGAATCTTCTATTCCAACTCTACTTCAACAGTATCGAGAGTAGAAATCTTTGATAATCACGAGTATAGTTCAGTTTTAGTTTTATTTTTACTTGCGTTTAGAGTTTCATCGCTTTATTCATTAGTAAAACTATCAATTTCACTATTATCAAATGGCGTCGCTGCCATCTTAGTTGCCTTTAGCATTGTTTTCTTTAGAACTGTTAATTTTCCAAAGTCCCATAACCCACCCACCCTTGTTTGATTCTCATTGTGGTTGTCCATTTCAGCACTGAAAATTTTCCTCGAAGAATTACACGGAGCACGACCCGCGCCCAAACTCCTGGAACTCCACTTTTTGGCTGAGCCGACGACTGCGCCTTGCCAAGGCAAAACACGAGCACCCCCCGCGCTGGACCTCGAGGTTTTCCTTGAGCGCTACCCACACCTTACCAAGGCTAAATTGGAGCACGCCCTATGCCAAAGCGCCTAGAACTCCAGCTCAAACATGAGCGCTACCTCCGCCCTACTTAGGCCTATTCTGAGCGCGACCTGCGCCCTCTACTGACACTGCCCGATTTCCACAAGTTTGTTTCAAATTTCCATTTCTTCATAGTTTTCAGTGTTTTAACTTATTATACACACTGAGCACGCGTAAACAAAACGCTATTTATAAGCGAAGCAAGGAGGCATTCAGGTACTCTTTTGTTCCACACCTCGCATCTCCTGTTAGAGGTTCATACTAGCATATCAGGATTGTTTGGATTGTTGTTGTGTTTCGTTAAGATTGACTTAGCCTTGCATGAGATTAAGGTCAGGTCGAAGAAAAAATGCCTAATGTAATCAACCGGCAACGTCAACAAACACGCCTTTCTAGTATACCACTCACTACACCTCTAACTAATATACCACACACACCACTTGAAGTAATGGCTGAAGAAAGAGAGTCTCCTCTCTTTGACTTTTACAAAGCCTTGAACGATAGCCCTAAATCTTGCATCGTTCTGTCAGACCCAGTGGGGGATTTCTGAATCCCCCTAAATATATTTAATTTGTTACCCATTTTTCATGGGTTAGACCATGAGAAGCCTTATCAGCACATACGTAGGATTGACCAAGTCCTTACTACATTCCACCATCCTACGGTTGGTGTTGAACAAATTAAACTAAGGGTATTTCCCTTCACTTTAGCCGAGAAGGCGGCGTCTTGGTTAACTGCCCAAGCGCCAAATTCTGTGGACTCGTGGGCTAAACTTGTTCAACTATTTATGGAACATTTTTACCCACCACTGAAGACCGATGAAATGCTTTCCAAGATTCATTTCTTTCGACAGAATCCTCATGAATCATTTTCAGAAGCTTGGAATCGTTTGACCGATCTACTTATAGAGTGTCCACACCATAACCTCGCGAAAGACATGCTAGTTCGTGCCTTTTTCAAGGGACTGTTACAGCACCACAAAGAGGTGCTTGACATAATGAATGGGGGTAGTTTCCTAAGTAAGGGAGCTTCACAGGCTTATAAATTTTTAAAAGATCAAACTAAGCGTAATAATAACTAGGGGGGTAGTGATGATTTCTCCCGTTCCGCTAGTTCTTCTATAACAGTTAAAGCCATCGGTATGTTTGAGATGAAACCCGATCTGGACCTTAAAAATTTAATCGAATCTCTAACTTAAAAGGTAGAGGCTATTTCTGTTCAACAAACGCCTATCCCCGTCATGAATGTCAACTCCAATCCATGTAATTTCTGTTTGAGTCTAGAGTATCCCGACTCCTATTGTCCTTTCTCCTATGAACAACAACAGTCACAACAAGATAATGTTTGCTCGATTAATAGTTTTCCTATTTCTAACGCCCCTTGGAGACAACATTCTAATTTAAGTTGGAGAAATAATCAACAAGTAACACCTCCAGGGTTTAATAATCAAAATGTTAGGCCAGCAAACAATTATAACCAAGGTCCACCACGACAAGGTCAAGGACAAGGTCAGGGGATAATTATAATTATAGCAACCAAGCTCAACCACGACAAGGACAAGGTCAGGATAATTATAATAATTATAACAATAATAATTATAATACTAATAGAGGTATCGTTCCGGTAAATAATAACTACCAAAATCCACCCATTAATAATCAACGTGACATAGTTCCTGTCACACAACCAGTAACAAATCCTACTCCACAACCGGATCGTTTTGATACCTTTATGCAATCTCAACAACAAATTTTACAAGCCATCCAACTTTCCTTATAGCAGTTAGCTCAAGAGAAAGTACAACCCAAAGGTGTGTTTCCAAGACAAGTGATAGCTAATCCTAAAACAACAAACACATCCTTTGAGGTAAATGGTAATACTAGTACGGAAAATGAAAACGTAGGGGAGCTAAATGCCATCTCCACTCTCCGTTCTGGGAGAGTGGTTGATAACAAAGTAACTATGCATATAGTTACCCCACCAGTTGTCCCTACACCGGAGATTGTACTAGATATCGTAATAGAAACTGAAGAGCCTACCCCTGTAGAGGTACCAATTAAACCACAACCTAAGAAACAGAAAGCAAAGGTTAGACATCCAGTTGATCCATACGCTAACTATAGAGAGAAACCACCATTTCCCCAGAAATTAGATATGTTAAACAGGGATACAAACTTCGACGAGATTAACAAAGTTTTTAAAAATCTAACTATAAACTTACCTTTTCTGGACGCAATTAAAAAATTACCTCACCATGCTAAGTTTCTCAAAGAGTTGTGCACTAAAAGGCGTAGACAAATATTCCTAAAGACGCCTTTTTAACTGAACAGTTTTGAACTTTAACGGAACACAATGGAATCGTTAAGTACAAGGACCCTAGTCGTCCTACTATACAATGCACCTTAAGAGATTCCTACACGACGACCGCTTTACTAGACCTGGGGGCGAGTGTTAACTTACTCCCGTATTATCTATACAAATAAATAGGTCTACAAGAGATGCAACCAACTAAAATGACGTTGCAATTAGTGGATCGATATATTAAGTACCATAAGGGTGTGGTTGAAAATGTGCTTGTTATGGTCCAGGATTTCTACTATCCTGCTGATTTTGTTATTCTTGATACAGAAGTCGCTAACGACTCTGTTCCGATCATCTTAGGGAATCCCTTCTTGGCGACTACCAACACGCTTATAAACTGCCTTGTCTTTTGGCCATCTTTTAGTTGAGGTAAATGTTTTTAAAATGATGAAACAGTTACCAGATTCGTCTATAGATTGAGAGGTTAGCATGATCGAGAGCTTAGCTCAAGATTACTTTAATAACACATTTCCAGAAAACCATATGCATAAATTCCTTTCTTTTAGAAGTTCAGATTTTGTCGATGACTCCTACATAGAGGAAGTCAACACCATCTTCGAGTATACACAAATCGTAGACCCTTTGGTTGCTCCATATATAGAGTTTGAAGACCTGTTGCCTAAGCAAGTATTCATTACTCAAGATGAGGACCCTCCAGAAGCATTTATAGATATTCTTTCCACCCCGATGCTTAAACCTCTTCCTCCTGAGTTAAAGTATATTCAACTTGATCCGGATGGTATTCATCTGGTAATTATATCTTCTTTGTTATCTAAAGAGGAAGAGACATGGTTGATCAGGGTGATTAAGGAACATCGTTCTGCGATTGGTTGGTCCCTAGCCGACATTAAGGGAATTGACCCTAATGTGTGCACTCATCGTATCCATTTAGAGGATAGCATAAAAACTTCCCGGAAACCTCAGCGTCGTTTAAACCTTGCCATGAAAGAAGTGGTCAGGGAAGAGGTCTTACTATTACTCGATGCGGGGATCATATACCCAATATCTGATAGCGAATGGGTAAGTCCCATTCATGTAGCTCCAAAGAAATCAGGGATTACCATGGTACGTAACTCCAATGGTGAATATGTTGCCACGCATGGTCCTATGAAATGGAGGATCTGTATTGATTATAAACGTTTAAATGCCATGACACGAAAGGATCATTTTTCCTTTACCCTTTATAGATCAAATACTTGAACGTCTAGCTGGTCATGCTTTTTATTATTTTTTAGATGGCTACTCTGGCTATTTCCAAATTATTATTGATATTGATAACCAAGAAAAGGCTACCTTCACATGTCCTTTTGGAACATACGCCTATAAATGAATGCCTTTTGGCCTTTGTAATGCTCCTAGTACCTTTCAGCGGTGTATGCTTCATATATTTAGTGACATGGTAGAGCGTTTCATGGAATTGTTCATGGATGATTTTTCTATCTATGGAGACTCTTTCACTGAATGCATGTCTAACCTGTCTAAAGTTTTAACACGATGTGAAGAGAAGAGTTTCGTTTTAAATTGGGAAAAATGTCACTTCATGGTGAAAAAAGGCATAGTACTAGGTCACATTATATCTAGTGATGGCATCGAAGTAGATAAGTCCAAACTAGATAAGATAGTGACTCAACCTATACCACGGACTGTTCGTGATATTAGAGCCTTTCTAGGCCATGCAGGTTTTTATTGGCGTTTTATCAAAGATTTTTTGAAAATAGCTAGACCCTTAACTAATCTGCTTTTAAAAGAGGCCATCTTTGATTTTAATTTTAACTGTAAACAGGCTTTTGAAACTTTAAAAACCGCCTTAACTTTTGCACCCATTATACAGCCTCCCGATTGGTCTAAACCTTTCGAACTCATGTGTGATGCTAGTGATTATGCAGTTGGTGCTGTCTTGGGATAGAAACTAGATAATAAATCCACTGTTATTTATTATGCTAGTAAAACTTTAAACGATGCTCAAAGGAATTATACAACTACTGAAAAAGAATTTTAGTCATTGCTTTATGCTTTAGATAAGTTTCGTCCTTATTTGGTTGGTTCTAATACTCTAGTTTACATGGACCATGCAGCCCTTAGGTACCTTCTCGCAAAGAAGGATGCTAAGCAGAGATTAATCTGATGGATTCTTCTCCTGCAAGAATTCACATTATAAATAAAGGACAAACGAGGGGTCGAAAACGTAGTTGCCAACCACTTATCTAGACTTACAAACGACGATGATAGTGATTCTGACTCCATACCAGACTCTTTTCCGGATGAGCATCTGTATGCTATTTTTTCTGCACCATGGTATGCTGACATTGTGAATTATTTAGCGTCTGATGTTATTCCTTCTGATTGTTCAAGAAATGAACGTAAAAAGTTCTTGGCCAGAGTTAAGCTATACTACTGGGATGAGCCCTACCTTTTCAAGTATTGTGCGGATCAGATTATTCATCGTTATATTCCCCAATGGGAATATAATGAGGTTCTCTCATTCTGCCATGACAAAGAGTGTGGTGGCCATTTTAGTGGTATGAAAACAGCTGCTAAAATTCTTCAATGTGGGTTTTATTGGCCTACTCTCTTTAAAGATGCCCAAGTGCATTGCAAGACGTGCATTCGTTGCCAACAACTTAGGCGAATCACGAAGCGTAATATGATGCCATTGAATCCAATCATGGTGGTAGAAATTTTTGACATATGGGGCATTGATTTCATGGATCCCTTTCCAGTTTCCCATGTTTCATTTATATTCTAGTTGTTGTGGACTACGTTTCTAAATGGATAGAGGTCATGGCTTGTCATAGCAATGACCATAAGACAGTTGTGTTTTTTGTTAAAGAATATATTTTCTGTTGATTTGGCATTCCCAAAGCCATCATTAGTGATGGTGGAACACATTTTTGCAATAGAGTTGTTGCATCTCTAGTGAAAAAGTATGGAGTTACACATAAAGTAGCAACTCCTTATCATCCACAAACTAGCGGATAAGTAGAAGTTTCTAATAGGGAAATCAAAAATATATTAGAAACAACTATAAATCCTGATAAGAAAGACTGGTCAAAACGTCTATCTGATACCTTATGGGCATATAGGATGGCTTTCAAAACTCCTATAGGTATGTCTCCCTTTAGACTTGTATTTGGGAAACCTTGTTACACTACAACAGAAAGGGTTTTCTGCAGCGCCATATACCGTCGCTAAAAGTCTTAAAAAGCGTTGCAATAGACCAATTGCAACGCCAAACAGGGCGTCGCAAAGGCGCTGCTAAAAAGTGGGTCACAAAAGATAAATTGCGACGCAATGTATGGCGTTGCAAAAGCTCCCAGTCTTTTGCGACGCCATTGGTCATTGCTACTATTGTATCCTCGTTGCTACTTCTATTTTTCAAATTTAATTGATATTAAAAATATTTTAACTTTTTAGCAATGCCTAGCGTTGCAAAAGCTAACTTGTAACAATACCATCAAGCGTGGCAAAATGTGTATCTTTACCTACGCTTTGAGGCGTCGCAAATAGCAACCTTTTAGCTACACTTTGTTCGTTGCAAAAGGTTTAAGTCACCAGCTACATCTAGAGCGTTGCAAAAAGGGTGTTTATAGCTTTTAGCCACACCAAAACTATTACTAACGATATTAAATCCTAATTAAAGCACCTCTTCATTGGCGACACATTTAGCATGGCAAATTGTGTCATTCATATACCTGTACAATCTTAACCAATACAATTTATAGAGAAAACAATAATCCCATAACAAATTCGATCACTAGAAATCGTAACAAAATGTATTTCATTAACTAAAATCATTCATTACAAAAGATCTTAAAAAATCCACTTAATTATGTTTTGCAAAAACATCATCTCACATAATCTTAACAACGATCAATTAAATTTAGACAAATTGCTCTATAATATGACGATTTGAGCAGCATCCCCTCAAAGTTTCTTCATCAATCTACTACTTTCGAGTTTCGACCAATCTAGTACCATGAATGAAAAAAAGTCACATAAATATATTTAATTGAAACATCATTAATTAATAAACCTAATACACACTCAAGTTAGCAATGCATGTGAATCCCTTTTTACCAACTCAAACCTATGCACCTATAATATGCAAGTTATATCTAAACCGACCACCCAATTCTTGCTTATAGATTACAAGTCTTATTTACTATGTCAATTCATCTCACATTACGCCTCATCAAATTCAACTGTTAAAGCAGGGAAGTTGATAAAATCACATGGAGAGGTACAAACAATCCACTTGATATTGATTACCAATACGTAAATATTAAATTCATTCAAAAACAATCTTACTAATTAAATTCATGCAATTAATTAAATACTTGACCCCTCCTTAAAGATAAAGCATTTGTTGTCTACTCCCATATCTCGAATTTACATAAACAATGATTACATAAAATCGGTGCATAAAAAGAAAACCTTATAGTAACTTGACGAGTTGAAAATTGAGAAAATGGAGAGTGGGGTTTAAGTTTTACCTTGACGAGGAGCTTTAGGTGAGCATGACTCATCAAATTGGGAAGCAATTCTTTTGGCTTTCTTGTTTTTCCTTTCATAAAATCGATACCTTACACAATACAATCGAATCGACAACAAAATGATCTATCAAGATAAAAAGAACTTGCTTTAACGTGAAAAGATTAATTAATCGAGCTATATTCTAGAAGACTTCAAAATACTTTAGAAACAAAAACACCACTTTTACAAATCTAGGACTGTCCAAAATTTTCTTGATAACTTCATACAGTCATTCATCTCTCATGGACTTGGTGTTGCAGCAAATAGATGAACTATATCAGATTATAGGATTACGTAAAAAAGCACCCATGCTTTATATGTATAAGAATTCCACTTACCTCTAGTTGAAGTTCTCTTTTCCTCTATGTAAACTTGACGATCCCCGAAAGTGATAGGTAAGGCCTTCATAATCACATGATCAATTAATCAGATGAGTGAGCAAGTAAGAATAGCACATATGAGCAAGAACAAAACCATACATATCAAGTTTATGAGCTTTTTAATAAACAACAAGCATAGTCATTTAGTTGGCTTTTTTAATAGAAGTTGTAAATTCTTATGAACAAAACCAAAACAAAGAATTCAAATTCCTTAAATAATGTATAAAAAAAACTATGGGACCTGAATCAAAAGAAACCAAAAGGTTGAGGGCCACTAATCCTCATTCCAAAGAGTTTTATTGCAAAAGGGTTCACATCATCCGAATCAATCTCCATATAGATATAGTAATAAACACATGCTAATCCCTATGAAATGTTTCATAAGTACAATTAACACCAACAAATTTTGCATTTTAATAAAGCAATTTATCCGTAATATATCTAATTGTTCTAGTATAATAATGGTGGCTCAAAAGAAAGGTGGTTGTCATATTTAACCTATATAGGACGAGATGCTAGCTGTTTTCCCTTTGCGTGTCTCTAGTTTCTCTTCCACCTGCAATAAATAATAAGGCAGCTTCATAAGCACTAGATCATCTCCAAAGAACCTTAAGTATTATGTATCTTCAATTAATGTAGCTAATAGAATTATTGAGTAATATAGGTAGATAAAAGGTATTATAACCTAGAGTATCAGTATAATATGTTACTTGATTAGAGTAGCAGACTATCCATTATAATTTGACATCCAAGGGCTAAGAGGTGAATTTTGTCCTTCAAAACCTTAACAGTTACCAGTTGCAACCTTAGGGGATAAGACTATCAAGAATCTTAACTTCCTCAGCTAAATATTAAGAAGTTCCTACCATCTTACTATTAAAGTCATGAGTAAAAAACACAGACAAGAAGAGAGAGATACTTGTTTAAGCTTGTCAGAAGCAGAAGTACAAGTACATCCGAATACATGAAAGTGCAAAAGAAAGAAAAATAAAGGAAAACTTACTTCTTCCATTTCCTTTTTCTGTGATGCCTTTGAATATGATCTCCATACAATATAAAGCAGCCTCAACCCAAAGAATGCATAAAGAACTGTAGTGTAAACCAAGGTAAAATAAATAAGTAAATAACAGATAATATATTCAGTGAAGATGGGTACACATGCCAACAGCCATAGGCTACCCATCCTGTCTCAAGAAATACTTACACCAAAGGACTAAGGCAATTATTTGAGCATTATAGTTACATTGATGTACTTGCACTGTTAGAAACATGTAAATCTAAAGTACTCAACTTGGGAAGGTTTCCCATAAAATAAGAGTGGGGTGTGGATGATCAGGCATACCATTTCCTTAAAACTGATGGGTATTACACAAACAGACCAGAAGCTGAACTAAACTTGTCCAGTGTCATTACATACTAGAGTGGAGTTTCACTCGTGTTTTATAGAAACACATTGCATACATTTACATCCCATACACAATTATGTAGTAAGAGCACGCATGTACGTGGTACAGAGTAAACACATATACTGGTTGATTTACAGCCAGACACTGACTAACATAAGTTTACAAGATGCTAATCTCAATTAGTTTACAGAATATACAGCAGAAGCATTACCCAATACAAGTACTAAAACACGTCTACTGAATGAGAAATTTGTGAACCAATGAGTAAAAGAAACTCCAACAACAAGAAGCTTAAAATGACATGGAATTTTAATAAGAGTAAGCCTATAGAGAAAAATTATTTTTAGTATAAAGATAAATTGTTACCTGTAGCAGCACTATTTGTGTGTTTCCTTGATATCAAATTTGGCACAATTCTACCAAGTCCAGTGGATAGTACCTTTTTCACAAGAACAAAAAGTCTAAACGTGAAATTCTCTCAAATCAGTGGAAGGAATCCTAGACCACAAAAATCTTACCATCATCACAACTAATGCGGAAAGGGCACCAGATAGTAAGATTGACTTGGGATGGCGCATTGCCATCGTCTTTGCAATTATAAATGTCTCATCTCCTATCTAGCATTAAATAAAATATATATCGTATAAGCTATAAAACAAATTCTAAATGTGTTTGGAGGCTTGTCATCTCCCCTAAATCTTTTCCACAGCTGTGAATTAAAACATAGTGAAAAAGAAAGTAATGAGGGCAGAATTGTGAGTAAAAAGAAATGGGAACCTGAATGAGATTGAGCGAAGTTGACTCTCCGCCGTAATATTCATTTCTATCCATGTACAGGACCTGATTTATTATGAAATACAAGAGAGTAGGCATTACAGAGATGGAAATATATTTTACAACATAAGAAGAAGCAGTATAGGGATCTATAGCTTTCAGTTCCTGCATGATCAGCCTGATGCAGCCCTCCATTTGATCTCTATATGGATCTCGAGCATCCACAACATACGTAACTGGTACTCCATGTACGTGCAATGAAGAATATCACCACCTATAATTTTACTATAAGGATTAGGAGCTCGTCCACTAAAGCAAAACACACTAGAACTAATAAGACAAACCTACCTCATCAGGTTTGGAGAAAATCTGCAGTTCTTCCTCAGTCAAGTCAACAAAAAAAAAAGAGGTCAAATCAGAAAATGTAACTGGGACTAGGGCTTATACTCACCTAGCTATAAGTTTAACACTAGTTTCTACCATCAGAAAATGAAGATTGGACTACTCACATATAAGTTTAGTTTTTACCAGAACTATTTACTGACATAAACATGGGGAAAGAAATCAGAAAACCAAAAGTCCACAGCAACACAACATGGGAACCACCAAAACACGAATAGTCTAAATTAAAGTTTTTTAGTGCATGCTGACTCAGATAATCTCCACCATCCATCTCAAATGTTTATTAATCTCAATGTTTGATATCTTTCTTCCTCTTTTTATAACAAAGGGGAACCAAAATTTCACTTTCATTGGAACATGATTACATAGGCTCAACAACAACAAAGATCTTCATGTTCAACTCTTACAAGTGGTGAAGAAGATGAAAAGAAGAAGACCGCTAACACCGAACTAAGACTTGGTTTACCCGGTTCTCAATCACCACCGCATTTAAAAACTACTACTACTAATTTTTTTCACTTTCGGTGAAAGGGGTTGAAGATATGAGTGGTTTATCACTTGGGGTGGCCAAGAATTTTGGAACAAAGAGAGGTTTTTCTGATGCTATTGATTGTAATGGAAAATGGAGTGGTTTAGATGGAGATTTGAGTAAAGGTGGTGTTTTGTTCTCACCTAGAGCTGGAAATAATGCCGGGCGGAAATCTCTTGGGGTGTTGGAAAATAATAATAATAATAATAATAATATTACCCAAGTGACTAGTTCAGATGTCGTTGTTGTTTCAAATTTTGCTTCAAGAAAAGAAATCTCAGCTTGTTTCTTTTTCGTGATCGCTCCCCTCCTTCAAAGGCTCAGTTGTAGGATGGCCACCGATTCGGTCCTTCCGAAAAGAACACTATGGCTGCTAATCCAGCCTAAGAATAGCGGTGATGCCGAGGGTAAATCGGGTCGGGTGTTTGTATGTGAAAGTTAGCATGGACGGTGCTCCATACCTGAGGAAGGTTGATCTGAAAACATATTCCAACTATGTGGAACTTTCAACTGCACTTGAGAAGATGTTCAGTTGTTTTACCATTGGGCAGTGCGGTTCTCATGCCGTCACAGGCAGAGATGGGCTAACTGAGAGTAGACTGATGGATCTTCTCCATGGTTATGAGTGCGTGCTCACTTATGAAGACAAGGACGGTGATTGGATGCTTGTTGGTGACGTTCCATGGGACATGTTCACCGACTCCTGTAGGAGGCTAAGAATCATGAAAGGTTCCGAGGCAATTGGCTTAGCCCCGAGGGCCATGGAGAAATGCAAGAGCCGGAACTAGCAGCACCACCAATGCCACCAACAGATGGAGGATCAACATTATGTGAAGTGAAAGGCGGTCTAAGGTGACCGTTAACCCAATAGTAATATCGTTTATAGGAGTCTAAAAGTAGAAAGACTATTTCTTATCCCATATATTGTTTAAGATATCAAAAGAAGGTTTGCTGCTGCATGAACTGGATAAGTAGACTTAAGCTATCCTTGGAGACAGTTTCAAGTTAAAAAAAAATAAAATGTTGAGGCAAGTTCTAAGACTAGCCAAAATAAGATCTAGAGTAGTGTTGGCTTTGGCTATGTTAGCATTTAAAATGAAGCAAACATCATTTGTGTGTTTAAAACATTCCAGGTTACAACCATCAGACGCATAGAACTTTAGTATAAAAGCAACCTACCCCATGTCAAGTATAAACTAACCTACGTACAATTTAGAACTTTAACACCAATCCAACCACTACATCCACGTAACAAAATGAACTACCGATAAGGCAATGTAACTATCAACCCAAACATTTACCCAGTAGAATATCTCATAATGTAACTATCAACCCATAACTTATAGTACAGCCACACAAAAATTTAAGGAACAACGAAACTGAATTTTATCTATTCTAAAGATTAAAAAGTACACTCAAAGGTCTAGACACAATCTAGTGATATTTTTCCTATTCTAAAGATTAACAAGTACACACTCAAAGGTTTGGACACGCCTAGTGATATTTTTCATAGTTCATAGAAGTGAGGGAACACTTGATTACAACTACAACAAGGTGAAACAAATTCCACCAAACAAATGGCACAAACATTCCATTAATGTATTTATTAACTTAAAGGTTTGTATACAATACATGGTAAAGAAAAAAAATTCAAATCCTACTTCTGTGCAAAAATGGTAAAGAAAAGAGGTTGAGCTGTATAAGTCGGGAGCAGATTTAGTAGCAACTATGGAACATAGAACTTTGGAAGTAAGATCTAATTACTTTAATTGACAACACTTAATCAAGGAAAATTTTCCACTAAAATGGCCCATAACAACAAATTTTCCACTAACAAAAGCTATGTTTTACTAAAGGGGGGAAACAAAGGAACATCGTAACAGAGGGGAAGAACAAAGGAACATCAAAACAACACCATTTTGGAAAGAATCAAAACCATCTACAATCAAACAATTACAAATGAGAAGAATACGAACCTGAAAAATTAAAACATCAAACTTTTTTCCTCTAATAGAAATTTCAGCATCTAACCTGATAAATTAATTAAGAGCCAAAAATGAGAAAAGCTTGTTTTGAGAGGAGAGAAAAAAAAAAGACAATGAAGGTGGTCGCCACATATTTGCTTGCATTGTTGGGTGGAAACAACAAACCTTCTGCTGATCACATCAAGACTATTCTTGCCTTCGTTGGGGCTGATGCTGATGATGATAAGATTGATCTTCTCCTATCGCAAGTCAAGGGCAAGGACATAACAGAGGTGATTGCATCTGGAAGGGAAAAGTTGGCTTCAGTTCCTTCTAGTGGTGGTGGCGCTGCTGTTGCTGTAGCTGCCTCCGATGGTGGTGGTGCCACAAAGACTCTTCTTCTTGAATCAAAGAAAGAAGAGAAGGTTGTAGAGGCAGAGGTGTCTGACGATGACATGGGATTTGGTCTCTTTGATTGAGGGGTTTGTGACCACACATCCTTTGTAGAAGTCGGAGATGCTGGTGAAATGTTGGTGTTCACTGTCTGCTGGGTAGATCTGCTTTTCATGTTTTGAGGAAGTTATTGAGTTTTAAACTTTTTTGTAGAAAGGAGTTTGATGGGATGAATTTGAAATATCCTTGGTGTACTCAAAGTATGTTGACTTATTCAAATTAAGAGCCAAAGATAATTAAGGCAACCTGAAATTTTTTGAAGCTCAACCCAAAAGTCTAAGCTTTGAAGGAAACCTAAAACCAAAATTAGGCTTTGCAATACACCCACAATTTGAAGCTTCTCAAGCAAAAAGAGATAGAAAAAAAAACTTACTCACTGCAAAAAGAGAGAGAGAAATAAAGTGTGGTCAATTTTGTTGCTTTGGTGGTTGGAGCAAAAGTTTGAGAAAAGAAAGTGTTTATGGTTTTTCAATTTTTAGTTTTTTGTTCGAGCGCCAAAAAAATGAAAATACCCTGCTCTTAAGAATGCCCAAGAGCAACACCATTCTCGTCATAATAAAGGATATACCAAATACCCCTTTTAGATTGGTACAACCTTGTAACAACGAAGAAGGCGCGGTAAATTATAAGTTGTAACATTAGCAGCGAAAGTGGCGTCCTAATTGATAAAGTCCCAATAAAAAAAATTGCATTTATTTTTTTCTAAAAATTTAATTACACTAGTTGTCATGCACGAGGTGTTGCAATTGATAAATTCAAACTTATAACAAGGTGAAATTTTAGCAGCCCCTAGAGGCGTTGCAATTGGTGACTTGTAACAACAATTTTTTGGCGTTGCAAAAGAGTGCGCTGCAAAAAACCCCTTTTGTTGTAGTGTTATTTGCCCGTTGAATTGGAGCACTGTGCTATGTGGGCTATAAAAAGCCTTAACTTCAATGTCGATGAGGCGGGTGTCAAGCGCAAGTTGCAATTGAATGAGCTTGAAGAAATCCGTAGCGATTCTTATGATCTCGCAAAGGATTATAAAGCTAACATGAAACGTGTTCATGATAAGTAAATCTTGCGCAAAGAGTTTGTGGTAGGTCAAAAAGTCTTGCTTTACAACTCCTGTCTACATATTTTTCCAGTGAAATTAAAAACCCATTAGTCTGGTCCTTTTCTGGTTACTGAAGTCACCCCTCATGGGGCAATCACCTTGGTAAATCCCAAGGACAATAGTACCTTCCAAGTCAATGGCCAACGGTTGAAAGATTTTCATAAGGTATTGTCCAATGATGTAGAGGAAGTCCTTTTACAGGACCTTGTTTATGAGGACTGACCTTTTTCATTGGTGTACTTCCTTTCATTTACACATATTGGTAAGTTCACCATTCAGGTAACCGGGCCCTCCTTATGGAGTGTGTGGCTGTAAGTACCGGATCCTAAGTTCACGTTAAACATAATTCATGTTTTCCACTCTTGCATGTTTTCTCGGATTTTGAGTCATGTTCTTCTATGGTGTGAATTATGCATTTATTGCTTTATTATTTTTCTTATATTAAATCTTAATCATAAAAAATAAAAATTGTTAAAATCATAAAAATAGTAATTTAGGAAGTCTCGAGAATCTGACTTTAAAAGACCCGCTTTTAAAACAAATTTTCTAAACTTCATTGCCAAAAATTTGTTTGGGGGTGGGGTGTTCGTTTCTGTACTAGATTGTTCAACTTTCTATTTGTGTTGCGAAAACCGTTTAATTCTATTTCGATTCGGGTTAACATTATCTGTGAAATTAGAGTTCATTTGTTCGCATAACTTACATCACGCACGCATTTTGAGGCATTTTCTATCTTCTTATATGTCATCCATAGTCAAAATAGAGTGTTTTATGGATCATTGGATTGGAAATTCTCTCCTGATCATTTCCATAGCTCATTCGCAAAAATCCGATTGGTAAAGAAGCGGCAAATTTAGTTTGAAGTTGCGCGAAAAATTTAAAAATTCGAAAAATCAAATTGGGCTTGGGCCCAATCTCGTGCACATGTGCAACGCACGTGTGGCTCCATCTTCAACATAACAGTTGCGATTTCACCTTCCAAAACCACCATTACCAAATTCAAAACCTAACCTAAAAAAAAAACCTAATTATACCCACGCCAAACATTTAAATCAATCCCAATTCCTCTCCAAATCATTCCCCCACCACCAAAACATTAGAAAAAACAAAATAATTTGTGGAATTTGAACTGCTGCGCCACCACCACTGTTTGGTTAATGAGGTTGTCTCAAACTTTATCCACACATTCCATTTAAACCCCCAAATCGTTCCAAAGTTTCAATGGCTCAAAGACGCCGGATTTTGCCGGAGCACGTGATAAGAGCCCAAAACTGTAGTTTTAACCCTATAACAGTCATACTTTTAGACCAATTATGTGAGTAATAATTAAGAGTTAATACTGATTACGCGTTTTTATGCGTTTCAGGCTTCAAAGTCAATTATGTGCAGAAATGTGCAACTTTGATGAGATAAAGGAGCAATGGTTGGTTGCTAAGGAGTTCTGTGATTAAAGGCCAAAATTCAAGAAGACAAAGCCTTTCTAAAGCCCGGTCAAAGCTAAAAAGTCAAAGTCAATGCGGGCAGAAACAGCACACAAAGTCAGCAGAACTTTTGAAGGCCGTATCTTTGGACTCAGACCACGGAATTGGGTCTACCTTATGTCAAAACGACCGGCTCGGAAAGAGATTTCTAATGGTCTAAGCTTTGGCCCAATCAGAGGAGCAGAAGTGGAAGAAAAGTCTGTCGAAGCTAACTGCAGCTGAAGAGGCCTTTTTGGACTAAAAGAATTGGGTTTTGGGCCTGATTCTCTGGCCCAAAACATGGCTCCAAGCCAATGCACGATTTTTGGATCTGAAATATATAAAAACAAAAGCTTAGCTCTTTGTTAAGGGTAGCTAGTTAGACCTAAAACTATAGATAATTCTAGATCTAGTTTTCATTAAATAAAATTAAGTTTAGTTCATTTCAATTCTTGTTTTAGATTAATCTTTAGAATCATTGTTCTTCATTAGTTTGATAAATAAAATAGCTAGTTTATCAATTTCAATTTATAGATCTAATTTTAATTCTTGTTGAGTATCATTTCTGAGTTGTTAAATTAGATTGAAGTATTGTTAGTTAAATTAGCCAAGTTAGAATTTTGGTATGATGTTTAGTTATAATTCAATGAGAAATAATGGTTTTATGAATCAAGGCTAAAACCTCCATTAGAGGGGTTGATGAAGCCTTGATGAAAACTTAGTTGTATAGTGTAGAGTCGTTGTAGAGTCTATTCCATTCTAGAAGGTCGTGTTTCGCCATGAGAATGGGTGGACGACCTCACAAGCTAGATATAATTGGCAGAAATGCCATGCTAATTAGGGATTAGAATGAGCAATTCTTACCGTAAGAACGTAAAAATTGGATTACAACAATCTATGCTAGGTGATTAAGTTGGATTCGAGGTGGATTCACTTCCCCTTTAATTCTTTATCTAGATTCACATTTCAGTATTCCGTAGCATTTCGTTATTCGTAACTTGTCAATTGAATCCACCTCGTAGTATAGAATTCCCCTCGTAAATCTCTTACTAGACTTATGATTGATTAATTAACACGAAAACATTGCATGCTAAAGAACTAGGAGTGGAACGAATTTGTTACTCCACTCTATTTCGATAGAATTGAGAGTAGAAAACTTGATAGCAATTAGTAAAACAAGTATTTAGTTTACTTACGTTTTGAGTTTCATCGTTCATTTCGTAGGTAAATTTTATCTTTTTACATTTATCAAATGGCGCCGCTGCCGTCTTAGTTACCTTTAGCATTGTTTTCTTACTATAATTAGTCATTTTTTAAGTCCCATTAAACCCACCCACCCTTGTTCGATTCTAACTGTGGTTGTCTTTTTCAGCATTAAACTTCCTCGGAAAAAAATTGCACGGAGCGCCTTGCGCTATAAAAGGAGCGCACTGCGCTTAAAGTTATCGAAGCCGAGCGACCAGCCAAACACCAGTAACTTCGAAGTTTACACCGAAAGACTCGCTCTAAGCTGAATTTTGCCGGATTTCCACAGTTTGTTTCAACTTCGATTTTTAAGTTTTTCAGGTGTTCTAACTTGTTATATACATTGAACACGCCAAACAAGACGTTATTCATAAAGCGAAGCAAAGATGCAATCGGTATTCCTTTCTTCCTTACCTCGCATCTCCGCTTAGAGGTTTATAATAATATATCAAGATTGTTTGGAGTGTTGTCGTGTTTAGACTTAGACTTGCATGAGATTAAGGTCCGGTCGGAGAAAACACCGAACGTAATTAACCGTCCAACGCCAACAAACAAGTCTATCGAGTATACCAATCACTACACCTCTAGCTACTATCCCACCCACCACACCCGACATAATGGTGAAGAAAGAGAGACTCCTCTCTCCCGACTTTTACAAAGCCTTGAGCGATAGCCCTAAATCTTGCATCGTTCTAGCAGACCTCCAAGGGGATTTTCGAATCCCCAAACATATTTAATTTGTTACCCGCTTTTCATGGTTTAGACCATGAAAACCTTATCGGCACACGCGTAGGATTGAACAAGTCCTTACAACATTCCATCATCCTACGGTTGGTGTGGAACAAATTAAACTGAGGGTATTTCCTTTCACCTTAGCCGTTAAGGCGCAAATAGTTTTGGTTAACTACCCAAGCCTAACTATGTGGACTCGTGGGCTAAACTTGTTCAAATTGTTTATGGAACATTTTTACCCAAAATTTAAAGACGGATGAAATGCTTTCCAAGATTCATTTTTTTCGACAGAATCCTCATGAATCATTTTCTGAGGCTTGGAATTGTTTCACCAATCTGCTTATAGAGTGTCCACACAATAATCTAGCAAAAGACACGTTAGTTCGTGCCTTTTTCAAAGGACTTCTACATCACCATAAAGAAGTCCTCGACATAATGAATGGGGGTAGTTTCCTAAGTAAAGGAGCCTCAGAGGCTTACAAATTTTTAGAAGATCAAACTAAACACAATAATAATTGGGGGGGTAGTGATGATATCCCCGCCTCGCTAGTTCTTCTTCAACAGCTAAGGTCACGGTATGTTTGAGATGAAACCCGATCCGTAACTTAAAAATTTAATCGAATCTCTAACTAAAAAGGTTGAGGCTATTTCTGTTCAACAAAAGCCTATCCCCGTCATGAATGTAAACTCCAACCCATGTAATTTCTGTTTGAGTCCTGAGCACCCTGACTCCTATTGTCCTCTCGCCTATGAACAACAACAATCAGAGCAAGATAATGTTTGCTCCATTAATAGCTATCCTATTCCTAATGCCCCATGGAGACAAAATCCCAACTTTAGTTGGTGAAACAATCAACAAGTTACACCTCCATGGTTTAATAACAAAAATGTTAGCTAGGCAAGCAAACAACTATAACCAAGCTCCACCTAGACAAGGACAAGGTCAGGGGAATTATAATAATTATAACAACCAAGCGCAACCACGACAAGGTCAAACACAAGGTCAGGGTAATTATAATAGTTATAATACCAATAAAGGTATCGTTCCGGTTAACAATAGTAACTATCACAACCCACCCATAAATAATCAACGTGAGATAGTTCCAGTCACACCACCTGTGACTACTACACCTACACAACCGGATCGTATCGACGCCTTTATACAAATTACCCAACAACTTTTTCCAAACAATGACTCAATCAAACCAACATATCTTACAATCCATAAATCAGGGCATACAACGCTTAGCCCAAGAGAAAGCCCAACTAAAAGGCGGTTTCCGGACAAGCGATACCAAACCCTAAAACAAAGAACACAAATTTTAAGGTAAATGGTAATACTAGTACGAAACTACAATCGTAGGTGACCTAAATGCCATCACCACTCTCCGCTCGAAGAGTGGTGGATAACAAAGTAATTATGCCTATAGTTACCCCATCAAGATTCCCTACACCGGATATCGAACTAGATAATCGAAAATAGAAACCCAAGAGCCTACCACCGTAAAGGTACCAGCTTAAACCACAACCTAAGAAACAAAGCCAAGGTTACACATCAAGTCGAAGCTATATATCGCTAAATATAGAGCTAAACCATCGCTCCTCGAAATTAGCCATGCTAACCAGTGGATACAAACTTTGAGGAGATTAGGAACGCCAAAAAATCTAACAATAAACCTTCCTTTTCTCTCGGCTATTAAAAAGCTACCTAATCACGCTTAAGTTTCTTAAGGAGTTGGCACTACTAGGCGAAGACCAACATACCTAAAGACGCTTTTCTAACCTCGAACCGCTTCCCAACTTTATCCGAAAATAATGGAATTGTTAAGTACAAGGACCCGGGTCGCCTTATCAGAAAATGCACCTTAGAGATTCCCACACGACGACCGCTTTATTAGACTGGGGCGAAAGTGTTAACTTACTCGTGATATTTGTATAAACAAATAGGTCTACAGAAATGCAACCTACAAAAATAACGCTTGCGCTTAGCGACATGTCAATTAAGTATCCTAAGGGTGTAGTGGAAAACGTGCTTGTTATGGTTCGTGATTTCTACTATCCCGCTGATTTTGTTATCCTCGATACGTAAGTCGCTAACGACTCAGACCCATCATCTTAGGGCCCCTTTCTGCCAACCGCCAACGCTTTATAAATTGTCAGCGATGGTAAGATGTCCTTATCTTTTGGCATCTTTTCCGTTGAGGTAAATGTTTTTAAAATGATGAAACAGTTACCGCCTATAGATTAGAGGTTAGCATGATCGAGAGCTTAGCTCAAGATTATTTTAACAACACTTTTCCCAAAAACAATATGTACAAATTCCTTTCTTTTAGAACTTCAGATTTTGTAAATGACTCCTACTTAGAGGAAGTCAACACCAATTGTAAACCCGCCGGTTGCTCCATATACTGAGTATGAAGACTTGCTACCTAAGCAAGTATTCATTATGCAAAATGGGGACCCTGATGAAACATCTATTAACATTCCTTCCACCCCAGTGCTTAAACCTCTTCCCCCGGAGTTAAAATATATTCAACTTGATCCGATGGTAGTCATCCGTAATTATATCTCCTCGCTAACTAAGGATGAAGAGACACGCTTTAATCGTGGTGATTAGGGAACATCGGTCTCTGCGATTGCTTGGTCCCTAGCCGACATTAAGGGAATTGACCCTAATGTTTGCAATCATCGCGATCCATTTGAGGATAATGCGGAGACTTCTCGCTAACCTCGGCCGTTCGAACCCTACCATAAAAGAGGTGGTTAGGGAAGAAGTCTTACGACATTCGATAGCGAATGGGTAAGCCCCATTCATGTAGTTCCTAAGAAATCGGGAGTTACCATGGTACGTAACGGAAAGGGTGACTATGTTGTCACACAAGGTCCTATGAAATGGATGGCTACTCAAAGTTAACTGATGGCTACTCGTGCTATTTTCAGATTATTATTGATATTCATGACCAAGAAAAGACTACCTTCACATGTCCCTTTGAACGATGCCTATAAACCAATGCCTTTGGCCTTTGTAATGCTCCCCGTACCTTCCAAATGTGTATGCTTCATATATTTAGTGACATGGTAGAGCTTTTATGGAAGTTTTCATGGATGATTTTTCTATCCATGGAGACTCCTTCACAGACCGCTTGTCTAACCCGGTTTAAGGTTTTGACACGGTGTGAAGAAAAGAGCCTCGCTTTTAAACTAGGAAAAGTGTCATTTCATGGTGAAAAAGGGCATAATACTAGGTCACATTGTATCTAGTGATGGCATCGAAGTAGATTAGGCTAAACTAGATAAGATAGCGACTTACCTAAACCACGGACCGTCCGCGATATTAGAGCCTTTCTAGGCCATGCAGTTTTTATAGGCGCTTTATTAAAGATTTCTAAAAATAGCTAGGCCTTTAACTAATCTGTTTTGAAGGATGCAATCTTTCATTTTAATTTTAACTGTAGCGTGCTTTTGAAACTTTAAAAGTCGCCTCTAACCTCTGCACCAATTATACATCCTCCCATTGGTCTAAACCTTTCAACTTATGTGTGATGCTAGTGATTATGCAGTTGGTGTCGTCTTTGGGATAGAAACTAGATAATAAGTCCATTGTTATTTATTATGCTAGTAAAACCTTAAACGATGCTCAACGGAATTATACAACTACTGAAAAAGAATTCTTAGCTGTCATTTATGCTTTAGATAAGTTTTGTCCTTATTTGGTTGGTTCTAAAACTTTAGTTTACACGGACCATGCAGCCCTTAGGTACCTTCTTGCAAAGAAGGATGCTAAGCGAGATTAATCCATGGATTCTTCTCCCCGCAAGAATTCACATTAGAAATAAAGGACAAACGAGGGGTCGGAAACGTAGTTGCCAACCACTTATCTAGACTTACAAACGACGATAATAGTGATTCCGAGTCCATACCGAAACTTTTCCTAATAAGCATCTCAGATGCTATTTTTTCAACACCATGGTATGTCGACATTGTAAATTATTTAGCAACCGATGTTATACCTTATAATTGGTCAAGAAATGAACGTAAGAAGTTCTTGGCCGAGTTAGGTTATACTACCGGGATGAGCCCTACCTTTTAAGTATTGTGCGGATCGATTATTCGTCGCCATTCCCCCCGGGAATATAATGAAGTTCTATCGCTCGCCATGACAAAGAGTGTGGTGGCCATTTTAGTGGAATGAAAACAGCCGCTAAAGTTCTTCAATGTGGATTTTATTGGCCTACCCTTTTTAAAGATGCTCAAGTGCATTGCAAAGACGGTATTCATTGCCAACAACTTAAGCTTAATCACGCCGCAAATATGATGCCATTAAATCCAATCTTGATAGTAGAAATTTTTAACGCTTGGGGCATTGATTTCATGGGTCCCTTCCCCTGTTTCCCACGGTTTCATTTATATTCTAGTTGCCGTGGACTACGGTCTAAATGGATAGACTCCATGGCTTCCTCGTAGAAATGACCACCATAAGACAATGGTATTTTTTATTAAGGAGTATATTTTCTCGTCGCTTTGGCATTCCTAAAGCCATCATTAGTGATGGTGGAACACATTTTGCAAAAGAGTTGTTGCATCCCTAGTGAAAAGTATGGAGTTACACACAAAAGTAGCAACTCCTTATCATCCACAAACTAGCGGACAAGTAGAAGTTTCTAATAGGGAAATCAAAAAGATTTTAGAAACAACTATAAATCCCGATAGGAAAGACCGGGTCGGTTGCCTATCGGATGCCTTATGGGCGATAAGACGGCTTTCAAAACTCCTATAGGTATGTCTCCCTTTAGACTTGTATTTGGGAAACCTTGTCATTTGCCCGCTGAATTAGAGCACCGTGCTCTGTGGGCTATAAAAAGCCTTAACTTCAATATTGATGAGGCGGGTGTCAAACGCAAGTTGCAATTGAATGAGCTTGAAGAAACCGTGAGCGATTCTTACGATCTCGCAAAGGATTATAAAGCTAACATGAAACGGTTCATGATAAGCAAATCTTTAAGCAAAGAGTTTGTGGTCGGTCAAAAGGTTTTGCTTTATAACTCCCGCCTACATATTTTCCCTGTGGAAACTAAAACCCGCTGGTCCGTTTTTTCTCGTTATCAAGTCACCCCTTACGGGCAATCACCTTGGTAAATCCCAAGGACAACAAGACTTTCAAGCCAATGGCCAACGGTTAAAACATTTTAACAAGGTATTGTCCCCTCGATGTAGAGGAAGTCCCCGCTACAGGACCCCATCTCTCGAGGACTCCACCTTTGTCATTCGTGTGTACTTCCTTTCACTTCCATATAGTGGTAAGTGCACCATTCTCGATAACCGGCCCCTCCTTATAGAGTGTGGTCAGTAAGTACCGGATTCTAAGTCCACGATCACATAATTCACGCTTCCACTTTTGCATGTTTTCTCGCTTTTGAGTCATGTTCCTCTATGGGTGAATTATATATTTATTGTTTTTCGCTTTTCTAATAATAAACTAATAATAATAATAAAATAATAATAATAAAATAAAAAAATAAAAAATAAAAATTCTAAAATCATAGAAATAGCAATCCAACAAGTCTTGGGAATCGACTTTAAATCCACCCGACGCTTAAAACAAATTTTGTGTTTAAAAATTTGTTTGGGGTGATAAATGTAATGTATAGTTTACCTACTTAAATGAACGATGAATTCACAACGTAAGTAAACTAAACTAACTTTCGTGGTCTATTATCAAAGCTTCTACTCGATGCTAATTGCACTAAGTGGAGTAGGAAGTTCGCTCCACCTCTAGTTCCCTAGCATGGATTGTTTTCTAAGTCTAAGAAATATCTCTTAAGTCAATGAGAGCTTTACTTAAATGTTATGCTAACAAGACGCCAAGTATTTTAAATAACTAGATATAATAAATAACAAGATAAAATATAACTAAAGATAATCTACTTAAGCTACGGAAATAATGCATTGTTTGACTCTAGATAAAGAAATAGAGGGGAATTAAATCCACCTCGACTCCAACTTAATAACCTAGTATAGATTGTCGATCTCTCGATTCTTACGCTTTAACGGCAAGAATTTCGAAGTCTAATCCCTAGTGTTCATGGCATTCCTACCGGATACTAACTAGCATGTGAGGTCGCCCACCCATTCTCATGGCTTAAACACGACCTTCTAGAGTGGAATAGATTCTACTACCAAATTCTATACTAACCACTAAGTTTTCATCAAGGCTTCATCAACCCCTCTAATGGAGGTTTAGCCTTGAGTCATCAAACCAACATTTCCCATTGAATCTAAACTAAACATAATGTAAGAAATTGAGATTTACTTAGTTAACAATAATGAATCTAATTTAATGGCTGGAATGGAATAATAACAAGAATTTAATTTAGATCTAGAATGGAAATGACAAAATTCGAAATTGACAACTAACTATTTTATTAATCTAATCAATCAAGAACAATCATTCAAAGATTTAATCTAAAACAGGAATTCAAATGGAACTAAAACTTAATCTATTAATAAAACTAGATCTAGAATTCTATATATTAATTTAGGTCTAACTAGCTACCATTAACAAAGAATGAAGCTTTTGTTTTTATACATCCAGATCCAAAAATCGTGCATGGGTTGGAGCCATGTTTTGGGCCAGAGAATCGCCCAAAACCCAATTCTTTTCGGGTCCAAAAGGCCTTTTCAGCTGCAGTTCGCTTCAACAGACTTTTCGTCCACTTCTGCTCCTCTGATTGGGGCAAGGCTTGACCATTGGAAAGCTCTTTCCGAGCCGGTCGTTTTGACATAAGGTAGGCCCAATTCGAGGTCTGAGTCCAAAGATATGGCATTCGAAGTTCTCACGACCGCTGTTCCTTTATCTCGCTAAAGTGGCACGCTCAAGCACATAATGGACTTTGAAGCCCGAAATGCATAAAAACACGTAATCAGTATTAACTCTTACTTATTATTCACATAATTGGTCTAATAGTATGATTATTAAGGGTTAAAACTACAGTTTTGGGCTCTTATCAAACCACCCCCAAACAAAGATTTTGCTTGTCCTCAAGCAAAGATGAGAAATTAGAATAAGTGACCAAAAATGGAGTTCTAACTACTCGCTTTTGAGTGCATTGCATTGACCATATGCAACAAGGCTTTAAACCACTAGGAATTCCCTAGTGGACGAAGTTATAGCCTCGTGAGAGTTTTCCAAAGGTACTCACAAACTTCGCCTATACTACAACGAATTTAAATAAAACTATTGTTTTCTCATTCATGTCTCAACTATCTATACATCTCACTAGCAAATACATAAGAATAACCCAAATAACCCTAAGCTAATATATGCATAATAATCAATCATCTAAAATAAACATATAACAATGAGTAATACTATGAAATGTAATAAGGTCCGTTTCTGAAAACTCGAATAGCGCCCTTAAGTAGGTCCTCACATAAATGTCAAGACAAAACCACTGATTTTTCCACTCAAGTTTCACTTACTCCAAGCAGTGGGCACACTTTTACCTTACAATCTCAATGACAACAAGGAAGCCTGAGTCAATCAAACACATCTGCCACTTACTATCACACTAACCTATTCCTAATTGAGCTGAGGTCTCTTATTAGGTGTCATGGGATTAGGAGATGGTTTAAGAAGGAAGGAAATGGATATTCGAAAGGACAAAGTCCGAGATAATAGAGTCTTCATATTATGTAACTAGAGAAACCTTGTTATTTTACTTTTGCTTCTACACTTTGTTTCCATCCTTAGCCATATTTTTTCTTTTCTTTGGCTTTTTGACTCCCTTTATTCTATTTTTGAGTTTTGATTTTATTTCTATTTTTTTTTTTTTTTCCTTTCCTTGGATGGAAACTTCTTTTCTTTTTTTTTTTTCGAAGCAACTAACAATTTTTGTTTACACAGGTTTTCTCTTCTTCTTCTTCATCATTCTATTTTCAGACTTATCTTAAATCGGTTGATTTATTATATATATATATATATATATATATATATATATATATTATTTTTTTTTTTTTTTTTTTTTGTTTTGTTTTTGTAAATGTGGTAAAGGAATTGTGGTTTATGGAAGGGCTAATGAAAGGCTCAAAGGGGCTTAATTAGCGGAAAATAATTCATAGGTTTGAATTTCTGGCTATATCGATCCAAAAGGGCCTAAATTCTCGCTTAGGATATGGTTTAGTGATCAAGCAAGTGGACGGTGATTTCTCTATCCGGATTTTACTTCTCCCTTGTGTCATTTCTCAATTGTTTCACCATATAAGGCTTTAGGCTATATTCTCACAGATTTGTAGAATAAGTACTCTAGCCTAGATTTCAAAAACTTACCGCCAAACAATCATAGATACTCATGTAATATATTTATAGATAGATGCAAAGATTATTACCTACATATTAACCTAAGTTCCTAACAATTATTCTCGATGCAAAAGCTATGTGAGACTTCTAAATTGTTAAGAGCATGGAGAAAGAAAAACAATACCAATATTCCTAAGTGTATAGCATAACTTATTTTTTATTTATATTTATAAATTTTGAAATTTTTACTAGAAAACAAATGCATATTATACATATTTATATCCTAGCAGATGTCTTAATTACACGCGTTTCTATGCCCCCAACAAAAAGCATGCTTTGTCCTCAAAGCATTTAAATAAAGAGGGTAGTAAAAATACCATCAAGCGCTGCGGAATTCGAACATCCGCAAAACAAAGTTAAAACGCACAAATATAGTAATAAAATAAAAACCGACTCAACTCTATAAGAGTTCCACCCATTATGGGGTTAAAAGAATGAAATTGCTTGGGGACATAAGCGCACACTAACTTAACTAAAAACTTACCCTGCACCCCAACATCTACTCGCCATCCTCCTCTTCTATATGAGGTTCTTTTCGCGATCCCCGCCATGCCATAATAACTTGCCACGCCTTCCGTAAGGTATCATCAACTAGTGCTAACCTCTCTAGTGTTATTTGGTCTCGATGGGTGTAAGGGGCAACCAAATGTGGTTGCACCGCCATCCCGCCAAGTCATGGCTCGAATGATCTTACCATTACGATTGGTGGGTCTCATGATTTCACCTTTTCCCAACTGCGGTAATGCGGTACGTAATAAGGTAGGCAAGCCGCCAAGCATAAGGCGGCAAACCAAGACAGCATATAAGAAGGTACTTATGCCTCAAGGAATGGCCTCGCTTAAGAGTAGCAACTAAAACTCGGGAATGTCATACCGACGACGCCCCTCGCCTAAAGCAAGGAAAACGCCACCGATATTATATCGGCGTATAAACCGCCGTTCCTAGAATGTTCATCATGATGAACAACATGGTTGTGGCCTACATTCACCGATAGGCTACCTGTATGCATGTTATATTGGTCTTGGTCCATGATACTAAACACCCCTCCCCATAATACTCATGGAAATAGGCATATTCATATAGGTATGAGTTATCCGTCATATATCCCCACGCGCAGCATAGGGTCGTAATGGCAACCCCGAAACCAAAGCTATCAATTGCTTATCAATTTCATAGTCGTACATCAATAGCAAGGGAAAATTTTGTTCTCCTTCTTGGGTACAATAAAAAGTAATATTATTATAGAAGAATTCAGTTAGCTTAGGTGAAAAAGAGTCGCCATCACTCACCGTAAGATGCCGCCATCCTAATCGCACGATCCGGCCATGAACGATGCTCCATAGGTATCGGTTCCCATCAAGTCTTCAAATGACTGTTCAGAATCACTATATAGAGGTGTCATCTCAAAACTACCGTGTAGAACAGCTGCGAAAACCTGAAGAAACCTCGAAAAATTGGAATTTCCCCGTTTATCGATGGCGCTGGCGCTGCCAGATAGAGCGAAGTCGCGCTCTTAGGTTTTTGAAATTACAGTTGTTTAGCGCTGGTCGCTTTCTCTTCTTAGCTGGCGCCGCCTCGAGATTTTTCAGATACAGTGTTTTAGGGCGAAGTCGCTTACTTTACGGCGCTGGCCTCAACAAAAATTTCGACAAAAGTGTAATAAAGCCGCTTCCTCCTCCGCCGCTACCAGTAAGTGCGTAAACCGAGTTGACAAGAGAAACAAGAAGAAAAAGCTTGGAGTAAAAAGTGAGATGATTGTGGGGTGTAGTGTGGGTTGTGAGTGTAGAAAGATGGAAGTTTAAATAGGTTCCGGTTTCCAAAACGAATCGGCAAGTTGCCAAATTGTTTTAAGGCAATTTCCTAAACTTGAAAACCGCCAAACCCGAAAACGAAAACTATCCATAGTTTTGATTTCCTAACAACCATGGTATCTTTTAAACTTGGTTTAGCATAGTAACTTCTAAACTCTCCTACATATCATGCTATCACTACAAAAATCATAGCTATGCCGATATCGGCCTAATTTTCAACTCTAACTCCAAGACAACCTTACGAAAAGATGATCAAAATAAATTATATTAAAATAATATGAAATCCAAGCAATCTAAAACAAACAACTTAATATTTAAATCTAACTACTGAAATAAAATTCCACTAACAAAACAATAAAAACAATGAAATAACAGACACAACCGATGGTGAACACCTAGGCGCAGGAAGAAGATGGTCCCCGAGATGGAGATCGGTTCTCAGGGTGAAGAATGGCTTGAGCCATCCGCCTCAAGGGCGACGACGCCATGCCTCGTCGACTCACCGAGACAGACTCATCCACGAAAGTGGCATACGCCGTAGCATCTCTATCCCGAACAAGCTACCGCGGCTTCCATCTCAGCCTTGAGTATCGTGATAATCGGGCTTGGTGATTCCGTGTGGATAATCTCCAAGTTAGACAAGATATCTTCCTCGACCCTTTCGAAAGCATTTCAACTCTCGTCTGAAAGTTCGCTTTGCTTATTTCGAATTACAATTTGTCTATGTCGGATATCTTCACAGATATTTATAATCGCATCGCGAACCCAGTTTGCGATTATCATTCGCTCTAAATTAGAAGTATGACTATCGAAATTATCCTCAACCAACCATGTCATATCTTCGCTTTCATTATTCGACTAACCGTATTCTCTCAAGACAACGGCCAAGTCTCTTGATGCATTCCTTATAAATACTTGCATTAGAATGCAATTTGATCTTAATAGGAGCAGATTTAGCTTAGACAAATTCTAAATGAGAGCATAATCTTAGTGATCAATACGGGAAGAGGCCATGCTCTTCCCCACCTCTAATCACATTCAAAATTACATCGAGGATGCAGAAATTACACTCATCCGCTTGCAAAATCCAGAGAACGTGCGCATTAATCGGTCCGATGTCGCCGACTTTGTCTTTGCCGGACGTCGCCTACCAATCCACCGAAGCTACCCAGCTTGATTGGTTCTCGTGGTCGTCCGGCTTAACGAATGAGATATCGTATTGTATTCACCCTCTATGACCGTGATCTTTCATCAAAACAGAACTGCAGATACCGGGGTTCCGAATGGTCGATCTAGGTTGGTTACAGCGCGATTCCTAATAGCTCACCCAACAACCGCCTCAGCATTTCCTCCTCGCTCCTCGCTATCCTAATGAAAATCCTATTTCCTCCAATTCTCGCTTTCTTATAAACTGTTCTACCAAATCATAGTGATAGAAATCCCCGGTCAATACCACAAATTGTTCCAATCCTCTTAATCATATTGGCGTCAAAATGGTGCGAATTGGTCGGCCTCAAACGCCAAGTGTTCCGAACATTCTTCGTCAGAAATAGCCATTGGAGTTTGAACCGATTTGGGGTTTGTAGATGGAGGTGGATGCAAGTTTGATGAAAACAAGGAGAAACAATGGTGGTGGCGGTGGTTACGGTGGAGGTTTGAAAACTTGAATTGGTGGGTGGTTTCTTGGTGGAACGGTTGAACTTGTGTTGGTGGTTCACAAGGGCTGGATGTCTTTCTATTTTGATGTATTCTATTTTTATTTTTATTCTATTTTTTTTTTATTTTGGTTGCTGTGGTTTGAATCTAAATTTGTGACAAGCGGTTGGAGAAGATGAACTCGCTTTGAATTTTGAAAGGGGGAGAGCTGGCCACTGTAGGGAGCTGAAGTTGGGCCCAAGCCCACTTCGATTTTTCGACTTTCGTCGATTTTCAACTTCAAACTAAATTTGCCGCCCGCTATCGGTCCGATTTTTATGAATGAGATATGGAAATGATCAGAGAGAATTTCCAATCCAATGATCCATAAACTACTCTATTCCGACCGTGGGTGACATATAAGATAGTGGAAAACGCCTCGAAGCGCGGCATGACGAAGTTATGCTAACAAATGAACACTAAATTAGATGACGCCAACCCCAATGAAGTATACTAATGGACCTAAGCAACGCAAAAAAGGAAGGTTCGAAAGCAACCGATGCAAGGATCGACTGCTTCCCCCCAAAACAAATTTTAAACACAAAATTTGTTTTAACATGGGTCGCTTAAAGTCGATTCCCAAGACTTGTCGATTGCTAGTTTTACGGGTTTAGATATATATCTATATCTAAAAATGAAAACAATTATTATTATTATTATTATTATTATTATTTTTTTATTTTTTTTTTTTATTTTTTTTTTTTTTTTTTATTTTTGAACTATAAGCAAAAACATTAAGCAAATAAAGACATAATTCACACCATGTAGAAACATGACTCAAAAATCCGGAAAACATGCAAGAGTGGAAAACGGAAATATGTGAACCGCGGACTTAGATCCGTACTTACAGCCACACACTCCATAGGAGGGCCCGTTATCTTTAATGGTGCACTTACCATTAAATGGAAGTGAAAGGAAGTACACCAATGACAGGGTCATTCCTCATATATGGTCCTCGTAAAAGGACTTCCTCTATATCGTGACGTAAGTTCGTGAAAATGTTTTAACCGCTGACCGCTAACTTGAAAGGTACCGTTGTCCTTGGGATTTACCAAGGTAATTGCCCCGTAAGGGGGTGACTTCAAGAACTTAAAAGGACCGCACTAACGGGTTTTAGTTTCCCCGGGAAAATATGTAGACGGAGTTGTAAAGCAAAACCTTTGTCCCACCACAAAACTCTTTGCGAAGATATGCTTATCATGAACACGCTTCATGTTAGCTTTATAATCCTTCATGAGATCGTAAGAATCGCCACGGATTTCTTCAAGCTCATTTAATTGTAACTCATGCTTGACACCCCTCCATCAATATTGTAGTTAAGGCTTTTATAGCCCACGCAGCACGGTGCTCTAATTCAACCGCAAATGACATGGTTTCCCAAATACAAGTCTAAAGGGAGACATACCCATAGGGTTTTGAAAGCAGTTCTATATGCCCATAAGGCATCCGATAGACGCTTCACCAGTTTTTCCTATCGTATTTATCGTTGTTTCTAAAATCTTTTGATTTCCTATTAGAAACTTCTACTTGTCCGCTAGTTTGTGGATGATAAGGAGTTGCTACTTTGTGTGTAACTCCATACTTTTTCACTAGGGATGCAACAACTCGTTGCAAAATGTGTTCCACCATCACTAATGATGGCTTTAGGAATGCCAAACCCACAGAAAATATATTCTTTAATAAAAATACCACGGTCTTATGGTCATTGCTACGCAAGCTAGGGCCTCTATCCATTTAGACACGAATCCACGGCAACTAGAATATAAATATAACCGTGGAAACAGGAAAGGGCCCATGAAATCAATACCCCAAACATCAAAAATTTCTACTATCAAGATTGGATTTAATGGCATCATATTACGCCGCGGATTCGGCCCAAGTTGTTGGCAATCTAATACACGCCTTGCAATGCACTTGGGCATCCTTAAAAGGGTAGGCCAATAAAATCCATTATGAAGGACTTTAGCGGCTGTTTTCATTCCGCTAAAGTGGCCACCACACTTTTGTCATGGCGTAACGATAGAACTTCATTATATTCCCACCGGGAATGCAACGATTTAATAACTGATCCGCACAATACTTAAAAAGGTAGGGCTCATCCCAAGAGTATAACTTGACTCGCCAAGAACTTCTTACGCTCATTTCTTGTCCAATTATAAGGCATAACATCAGCCGCTAAATAATTTACGATGTCCGCATACCACGGTGATGAAAAAATAGCATACGATGCTCATCGGAAAAGAGTCCGTATGGACTCGAATCACTACTATCGCCATTTGTAAGTCTAGATAAGTGGTCGGCAACTACGCTTTTGACCCCTTTTGTCCTTTTTATTTCTAATGTGAACTCTTGCAGAGAAGAATCCATCGGATTAATCTCTCGCTAGCATCCTTCTTTGCAAGAAGGTACCTAAGGGCTGCATGGTCCGTGTAAACTAAAGTTTTAGAACCAACCAAATAAGGACTAAACTTATCTAAAGCGTAAATGACAGCTAAGAATTCTTTTTCAAGAGTTGAATAATTCCGCTGAGCATCGCTTAATGTTTTACTAGCATAATAAATAACAAAGGACTTATTATCTAGTTTCGGCCCCAAGACAAAGACAACCGCATAGTCACTAGCATCACACATGAGTTCGAAAGGTTTAGACCAATCAGAGGTCAGTATAATAGGTGCAAGTAGGTTAGGCGGCTTTAAGGTTTCAAAAGCCCGTTTACGCTAAAATTAAAATCAAAGATTGCATCCTTCAAAAAGCATAGTTAGTTAAAGGCCTAGCTATTTTCGAAAAAATCTTTAATGAAACGCCTATAAAACCCCTCGCATGGCCTAGAAAGGTTCTAATCTCACCTGACAAATCGCGGGTTTAGGTAGGGTCGCTATCTTATCTAGTTTGGCTTTATCTACTTCGATGCCATCACTAGATACAATATGACCTAGTACTATGCCCTTTTTACCATGAAATGACACTTTTCCCAATTTAAAACGAGGCTCTTTTTTCTTCACACCGCGTCAAGACCTTAGACAAAGTTAGACAAACATTCTGAAAAGAGTCTCCATAGATAGAAAAATCATCCATGAACACTTCCATAAAGCCTACCATGTCACTAAATATATGAAGCATACATCACCGAAGGTACCAGGGCATTACAAAGGCCAAAAGGCATTCGCTTATAGGCATATGTTCCGGGCGGACATGTGAAGGTTGTCTTTTCTTGGTCATCAATATCAATAATAATCTGAAAATAGCCGAAAGTAGCCATCCGTAAAACAATAAAAGGCATGACCAAATAGACGCTCTAGCATCCGATCTATAAATGGTAAGGAAAGTGATCCTTTCGTCATAGCATTTAAACGCCCAGAATCAATACAGATTCTCCATTTCATAGACCTCGAGTGACAACATAGTCACCCTTCCCGCTACGCATCATGGTAACTCCCCGATTTCTTAGAACTACATGAATGGGACTTACCCATTCACTATCGGAGATTGGGTATATAATACCCAAGATCGAAAGTAATCGCAAGACTTCTTCCCTAACCACCTCTTTCATGGCAGGTTCAAGCGACGCGAGGTTCATGAAAGTCTTCGCTATCCTCCAAATGGATAATGATGAGTGCAAACATTGGGGTCAATTCCCTTTAATATCGCTAGGGACCAACCAATCGCAGACCGATGTTCCCTAATCACCCTTATTAAACATGTCTCTTCATCCTTAGTTAACAGAGAAGATATAATTATCGGGTGACTACCATCCGGATCAAGTTGAATATATTTTAACCCTGGGAAGAGGTTTAAGACCGTGTGGACTAATGTCCGCTGATGTTTCATAAGTGTCCTTATTCAGTAATGAAGACTTGCTTAGGTAGCAAGTCTTCGTGAATCGCGATATGGAGCAACCGACGGTCTACAATTGGTGTGGACTCCAGATGGTGTCACTTCCTCTAAGTAGAGTCATTTACAAAATCGGTCCAAAAGAAAGGAATTTGTACATATTGTTTTCGGAAACGTTGTTAAAATAATCTTGAGCTAAACTCTCGATCATGCTAACCTCCCCATCTACGCATCTAATCCGTAATCGCTTCATCATTTTAAAAACATTTACCTCGACGCATTGATGGCCAAAAGATAAGGACATCTTTCCATCGCGACAATTTATAAGCCCATTGGCAGCTGCCAAGAAGGGGCCCTAAAATGATCGGGTACAGAAGTCATTAGCTTAATTTCAGACGAGGATAACAAAAATCGCCAGGATAGTAGAAAACCTCGAACCTTAACAAGCACGCTTTCCACTACACCTTTAGGATACTTAATTGACTGTCCGCCAATTGCAACGCTATTTTTTTGTAGGTTGCATTCTCGTAGACCCATTTGTTTATACAAGTAATACGGAGTAAGTTAACACTCGCCCCCGTGTCTAATAAGGCGTCGCCGTCGTGGAATCTCCTAAGGTGCATTTTACAAAGAGGATCTACTTGTGGTCCTTGTACTTTAACAATTCCATTGTTTTCGATAACGCTGAACCGCTCTCGCTTAAAAAGGCGCCTTTAGGTATATTGGTCTTACGCCTAGTAGTGCACAACTCTTTAAGAAACTTAGCGGTTAGGTAGCTTTTTAATAGCTCGGTGAAAAGGAAGGTTTATCGTTAGATTCTTGAAAACGCTCCTAATTTCCTCAAAAGTTTGTATCCCCGGTTAGCATGGCTAATTTTTGACTAACGGTGGTTTCGCTCTTTCATATTTAGTGTATGGCTCGACTTGAAGCGTAACCTTGGCTTTCTCGCTTAGGTTGTGGTTTAACCGACCCTACAAAGGGTAGGTTCTTCGGGCTTCTATTTCGCATTCAGTTCGATATCCCACGGTGGAGTAATCACGGGGTAACTATAGGCATAGCTACTTTGTTATCAACCACTTTCCGCAGCGAGAGTGGCGATGGCATTTAGGTCACCTTACGATTGAAGTTTCCGCATTAGAATTACCGCTTTACCCCAGGCCGTGGTTTGTCGTTTTAGGTTTGGTATTGCTTGTCCCGAAACACGCTTTTGGTCATTTTCGCTTGGGCTAACCGTCAGATGCCCCGATTTATGGATTGTAAAATCTGTTGGTTTGATTGAGTCATTGTCCGAAAAGTTGCCGGGTAACTTGTATAAAGGCATCGATACGATCCGGTTGTGTAGGTGTAGTAGTCACCGGTGGTGGTGGACCGAACTATCTCTCGCTGATTATTTATGGGTGGGTTGTGATAGTTATTATTATTATTAACCTAACGATAATTTATTGGTATTATAATTATTATAATTATTCTGACCTTGTGCTTGACCTTGTCGTGGGTCAGCGCTTTGGTTGTTATAATTATTATAATTCCCTTGACCTTGTCCTTGTCCTTGTCCGGGTGGAGCTTGGTTATAATTGTTTGCTTGCCTAACGCTTTTGATTATCAGACTCCGGAGGTGTTACTTGTCGATTATTTCTCCAACCCCAAGTTGGATGTTGTTCCAAGGGCGCTAGGAATAGATAGTTATTAATAGAGTAAACATTATCTTGTTCGTGGTTGTTGTTCATAAGCTAGAGGACAATAATCGCCAGGGTGCTCGACTCAAACAGAAATTACATGGGTCGGAGTTTACATTCATGACGGATAGGCTTTTTGTTGGAAAGCAGAAATAGCCTCTACTTTTTAGTTAGAGATTCGATTAGATTTTTAAGTTCGATCGGTTTTCTTCAAACATACCGGGCTTTTTACCGTTGAAGAAGAATTCAGTCGAAATGGGGATATCATCACTACCCCCCAATTATTATTCCGCTTAGTTTGGTCTTCTAAAATTTATAAGCCTCCGAGGCTCCTTTACTTTAGAAACTACCCCCCATTCATTATGTCAAGGACTTTATGGTGGTGTAGAAGACCTTTGAAAAGGCAATTTAACTAACGGTTCTTAGCTACATGATGTGGACACTCTATATGGAGATCGCCAAACGCATTCCATTTCTTAAAATGATTCATGAGGATTCCGCTAAAAGAAATGAATCTTGGAAAGCATTTCATCCCGGTTTCCTTAGGGTGGGTAAAAATGTTCCATAAACAACCGAACAAGTTTAGCCCACGAAACCACGTAATTAGGCACTTGGGCAGTTAATCAAGACGCCTTATCGCTAATGTGAAAGGGAATACCCTCGCTTTAATTTGTTCACCTACCGTAGGATGACAAGTATGTATAGAAGCCATGAGAATTTGAAATGGACCCATGAAGTCGATGCCCCATACATCAAAGATTTCCACAATTAGAATGGGATTTGCGGGCATCATATTGGCGCTGAGTAATGCACCTAACTGGCCGGCAACGACATTGCATGCTTTGCAATGCTCATGTGCATCTCTAAACAAGTTGTTGGCCAATAAAACCACATTGTAGAACCTTTGGCCGCAGTTTTCTTACCACTAAAATGACCACCACAAGATTGTTCATGGCGCGTAGGATAACACATCAGTTGTGGTTCCTACCGGAATGCAACGGGCGGATTAGTTGGTCCTAACAATACTTGAAGAGGTAGGGATCATCCCCAGAAATAGAATTTCACAGTGGATAAAACTTTTTCCGGGTCATTACGGTGACCAAGATAAAGGAACTTCCCTAACTAAGTAATTTACTATGTCGTCGTACCAAGGGGACGAAAAAATAGAGTACAAGTGTTCATCCGAAAAGAATCACGCGGATAGGATCGGTGATCGGTAATGATCAACATCACTTACAAGTCTTGATAAATGGTCTGCGAACCACATTTTCGCTAATTTTTATCTCTAATTTCGAGAGTAAACTCTTTGCAAAAGGAGAATCCATCGGATCAACCTTTGTTTTGCATCTTTTTTCGCTAATAGATAACGGCGTCGCGATGGTCGTGTAGACAATAGTTGGAGAACCCACTAGGTAAGGGCTTAAACTTATCTAACGATATACAACAAATGTGAAACTCTTTCTCCGGTGGTGGTATAGTTACGTTGAAGAGCTTCATTAAGGTTTTACTCGCATAGTAAATGACAACCCGGCTTATCTTCTCGGCGTTGTTCTAGTAGCTCAATAGCATAAGTAAACTGCGTCACACATTAATTCAAAAGGTTTAGACCAATCAATTGGTTGAATTATAGGAGCGGTAGTTAATGCGGTTTTAATACCTCAAAGGCTTGTTTGCAACTGAAATTGAAATCAAAAGCGGCATCTTTAAGCGGGAGATTGGTTAAAGGTCTAGCAACCTTTGAGAAATCTTGAATAAATCTCCTATAAAACCTCGCATGTCCTAAGAATGCCGAATGTCTCGAACAGTTTTGGTATAGAAGTGAAGCAATTTTTTCTATCTTAGCTTTGTCTACTTCGATTCGGTCCTTTGAAACGATATGTCCTAAAACTATTCCTTTAGTAACCATGAAATGGCATTTTTCCCACTAAGAACAAGGTTTTCTCTTCACAACGCAGTAAAGACCTTTTCAAGATTTGATAGACAAAATTCTCGAAAGAATCTCCATAAATTGAGAAATCGGCCCATGAATACTTCCATAAACCGTTCAACCATATCAATTGAAATATGAAGCATGCAAATTGGAAAGTACTGGTGTGCATTGCAAAGGCCGAAAGGCATTCGCCTATATGCAAATGTTCCAAATGGATGTGAACGTTGTTTTTTCTTGATCGCCAGGATCTATGACTATCTGAAAATAACCCCAATAACCATCAAGAAAAATGCAATAGGCATGACCGGCTAAACGCTCGAAAGCATCCGATCGATGAATGGAAGTGGAAAGTGATCCTTACGAGTGACGGCATTAAGTTTCGCGATAGTCAATGCATATTCGCCATTTTATCGATATATGAAATGAAATGCATTCATCTTTATCATTTCGCACAACCTGTAATGCCGATTTCTTTGGAACTACGCGGTAATGGGACTCACCCAAACACTATCGAGATAGGGTAAATAATACCCGCATCTAGTAATTTTAACACTTCTTCTCGCACCACATCTTTCATGGTAGGGTTTAGCGACGCCGCGGTTCACGCTGACGCCTTAGCATTTTCTTCCGTGTGTATGCGATGGTGCACACATTAGGTTCAATGCCTTTAATGTCATCGAGGGACCATCCAATAGCGAACGATGTTGTTGAATGACATTAATTAAACGAGCTTCCTGATCGTCGACCAATTGTGAAGAAATAATAACCGGTGACGACCGTCATCGATCAAGCATCAAGTCATGCGTATTTTAATTCGAAGAAGTGGTTTTAATTCAGGTGGAAGTGATGGTATTAAAGATTCTTGGGAAGGTCATCATCCATGTAGTAAACGTAGGGATGATCATCCAAGTTACTAGACATCACCATTTGTAGGGTCAATTAATGGTACCGACTCTAATAACTCATTTACTTCGTTTGTATAATCATCGCCCTCAAACTCGTGAGTCGCTAAAGGAAAGAAATTGGTACACTTCATCCTCGGGAAAAGAGTTTGAGAAATACTCTTCGGGAATGTTTGTCAATCCCGCTGACTTCACCATCAATGTCGCTCGAATTTGTTTCATTAACTTGAACACATTCACCTCGACCGAAAGATTTCCGAAGGACATGGTCATGGAACCATCTCGACAGTTAATAAGAGCATTAGCAAAGGGCAAGGAAAACGGACGTCCTAAAATGATAGGAATGGAATCACAAGCAACTTCAGATCCAAAATAACAAAGTCTACGGGGATAGAAGAAATCTTGGACTTTTACAAGGACGTTTTCCACAATTCCTTTTGGATACTTTATGGAACGATCTGCTAACTGTAGAGTCATGGTGGTAGGTTTGAGTTCATGAAGACCTAATTGTTTAAATAAATAATATGGAAGTAAGTTCACGCTAGCTCCTAGGTCTAATAGCGCAGTAGCCGTGTATTTGTCACCTAAGGTGCATGGAACCGTTGGTCGACCAGGGTCCTTGTATTTTACAATACCATTGTGTTCGGTGATGGAGGGAAACTGTTCAGTGAGGAACGCTTGTTGAGGAACATTAGTTCTCCTTTTTGTGGTGCACATATCTTTTAGAAATTTTGCATGTTTTGGTAGTAATTTTAAGGCATCGAGAAAAGGTAAGTTGATTGTTAAATTTTGAAAAGTCTCTAATTTCAAAGAAATTGTCATCGTTTATTCTTTTGCTGTCGTCTTGAAACCGTGCCTTAGGGTCGAAATTTAGCGAAGGGTCTACTTGCTTGTTTTCCTACATTCGAGGTGTTGAATTTGTTGTATCGGGGAATCTTTCATAAGTTCATTATTAGAACTAGAATCCTTGGAACCTTCCTCGTTTTGGTTGATTATCCGCATAATTATCCGATTGTCGGCAGTTTTCCGATCGTAGAGTAGTGATTGCATGCACCTCACCTTGGGTTGGTGGTGCTTGTACCGGGGCATTAAT
Organism: Coptis chinensis; assembly: GCF_015680905.1. Lineage (NCBI taxonomy): Eukaryota > Viridiplantae > Streptophyta > Magnoliopsida > Ranunculales > Ranunculaceae > Coptis > Coptis chinensis. Next base: position 42,477,211 of record NC_141460.1, read on the forward strand.
TAGGCCTTCAAAGGCCGTGGTTTTTTGGTTTAGGGTTTGAACCGCTTGTGCAGGGAAACACGCCTTTTCGACTCTTTTCTTCTTCAATTGTTGAAGTGATTGTTGTATAGACGTTAAAATTTGAGACCGTTGGTTCATGTAAGCCAGGAAAGTCTCATTTGTCCTATCCGTAATGGTTGGCGGAGTTATTGTAAACAGGTAGTAGTTCTCGATTATTGCTTAGAAGTTGTTGATTATAGTTGGGATTTGGATTAAATTTGGAACAAGGTCGCGGTTGGTCCGATAATTAGCATTAGAATTATTTTGAAATTGACCTTGTTGGTATTGTTGATTATTTCCTTGGCGGTATGGAATAAAATTATTGGTAGGTCGAAATTGAGTGGATTAGCAAAACCCGGAGGAGCCCCCATTTGTTGGTTATTTTGGACGCCAGTTTAAATTGATGTTGTCTCCACGGTGCATTATCGGAATGTTGAATGCACATGCCTCCTCCTCCGCTTGTTGAGTAGGGAAGCATATAACAAAGGACAATATGCATCGATGATCGACTAAGACAAAGGACACAAGGAGTGGTGTCAACGCTTCATGACCGGTTTTGGTAGTTGATCGCTTTACTTGAACCGCAAGGGCATCTACTTTTTTAGTTAGGGATTCTATCAAATTTTTTATTTCAGGATCGGGTTTTACCTCAAAATAGATGTGGCTTTTTGTAACCGTATCCTTTGATGATCTAGGCGGCTCAATGTTACCCCAAAGTGTACCTTTTTTCGCTTGTTTTCAAGAAAAGTATAAGCTTCAAGAGCTCCTTTGTCCATGAAGCAACCTCCGCTCATTATATCAAGAGTTTCTTTTTGATGATCGAAGACGGACCATTAAAGAATGAAACGAACAAGGACGACTTTTCTAGTTGGTGGTGAGGACATTCTAACGTAAGATCGAGAAAAGCGACTCCATGCTTCCGTAAAAGGATTCATGCGGATTTTGACGGAAGAATTGAATTTTCTCAAGCATTTCAGTTGTTTTTCTTAAAGTGTAAAACCGAAGCATAAAAGCTTGAACTAGTTTATTCCATGTGTCTATGGATTGTGATTGTTGTCCCGCTAGCCGATGCTTTTTCCGCTTAAAAGTGAATGGAAACAAATTGGGCAAAGAGTTGTTCCCTTAGACCTGCCGGATGATGAAATGTTGTTGCCACTTGTTGAAGTCTACGAAGATGATTGTGCGGTTTTTCGTGCTCCAACCCATGATATATTGGTAACAAACCGAAGACGTTTGGTGGGATCACGAAAATCACCGACAATGTCCTCAAGTTTAATGCGGGGAAGAAGGTCCTTCCTGTAATGCGATATAGAAGTCCGAGAGGGGGCTCTGGCGGTGGAGGATCGTCGGCCATAATGACGTAAGTTGATGGCGGCGAAGGATTGTGATGAAGGTAATTAGCGTAAGAAGAACAATTTTTATGTGAGAACTTACGCAATTGCTTATCGTATTTTTTTCGGATAGGTTTGTTCAATTTCTTTAGTGGAACCGGACCTTAATCTCATGCAAGCATAAAATTAGATCTAACTTACGTAAGGAATTATGAGGACTCGAATTTTATTATTATCTTAAGCATTAGGGTTGAACAACATATGCCTAAGCTCTTTGCTAACGAAGCATGAAGCTAGGAATACGCGTGCATAAACCAATGGCCCGTGTCACAAGATAGATATGAGGGGAGGATTTCCGCAAAAACACGGTTCTAATTAAGTAACCTCAATCTTTCAAGTTTCCTAGACACCATTGGAATATGATTAAGATTTATGGAATTAAAATTTATGCAAAGGTGGTATTTAATTTTAATTTAATTTAATTTAATTTTTTTTTTTTTTTTTTTTTTTTTTTTTTTTTTTTTAAGATTTATGCAAGGTTTAAAATACAAACATACAAATACGATCTACTCATACAATACTAGGTGCAGTAGCATGTGAAGGTACTCTACTCATACGTATAGCTATACGAATAGGCAAACTTGTGTCATCGATAAATATTTCCATACGTACAGGCAAATATACATCAGTAATACGTATATGTACGCTAATTTGTAAATCGATATTACGTGAAATGTATATCAACAAGCATAGGCTTAATTTGAATCACTCATAATGATCTAAATACCTTAGCATACGAAATACAAGATACATAATGCTAAATAGATGACAAAACTAAACATGCAAAGTTTTATACCTAAACTAAAATAATTCTTGTATTGCATAATAAATCGATTTCGACAATACTCATTGAGATTGCGAATGTCCTATAGAGAGCAGCTTTTTACCCCGTAGGTTTAGAAACAACTTACCCAACTAAGATTTTAACCCTCGTTGGAATGTTCTCCTCTTTCTTGACAAAATCGACATATTAGACAATACCGTTAATGATAATGAGAGAAATATCAAACATTTAACAAGCAACATTTATCATTAGAAAGACATATACCCATGCAATACAATACCATTAATATGTAAATATACATTCATATGCAATTCATGTCCGTGTAATCGATATAAATATTTACCCGGTATCACTGAATTTGATTCATGCATAATTGAGGGCTAAAGCTTAAATAATAATCCATAAATTTTTCCTAATACTATATACATGGCATACATGCAAAAAAATAATAATAATAATATAAATAAATTACAATAATACTGAAAATTGAACTGTAGCTTCCCCGTTTTAAAAAGATATGAAACAGGACGTTTGATTAAATCGACGCTTGATTAATCCCAAAAGGATTATCGAATTTTTCGATCTTGGACCAAATATTTAGGCCTGGAAAGGATCAAGGTGGATCAGGAAATGCTGGTGGCTGAAAATGAGCAATAACGAAGAAATTCACCCGAGGACGCTGGTCCCACTCTCACAAGACGCTGACTCCACCTGCGCAAGACGCTGGTCTTTTTTTTAAATGACTTGAATTTTCCGCGAAGTCTTATAATTTGCTGAAATGATGTTTCCCAGTCCTAACTTTTGGAACCCGGCGATTGGAAATCGAAAATTTTTTGAATTACAGTCAATCAATCAAGAGGCAAAAATACGAAAAAATATGAACAAAAACGTAATACCTAAACTAGAAGGAAAGAAAGAAAGAGAATGGGGTTCCCCTTGATGCAACTTTCGGCTTTGTAGCCCAAGTTCTATGGCTTTAGAACAGCGGCCCCATTTGATATTAAGCTTTTCACGACCACTTAGAGTTTAGAACTCTCTAAATTGAAGCAAAAGAAATCAAGGTTCCTTACTCACGATCTTACGTTGAGTAGAGTTAGAATAAGGATTCAACTACCTAAAGTATAGAACAACTACAAATTGGATGTTACAATAAGGGAACTAAGGAGTAAGGGTCTATTATAAATGTTAGATTTTTATCATTCCTACTTAAACATTAAGAAAACATTAAGTTGGAAACATGCACTTGATACTAAAAATAGAAATTTGGAAGAGAAGTTGGAGAGTTAATCCTCCTCATGTGAGCTACCATTAGTGTTGATTTGAAATAGGTTTTATTCTTCCTAAACTCATAGACAAGTCCCTAACGGAAAAATATAATTGATCCCTAGCATGCATGGCTCACTTAAGAGCTCATACATGCTAAGCAAGTGAAACCAAACAATGACTTATCTCTAAGCTCATTGTTTGATTTCTAACTAGACACTACACCAACTATCATTTTGGGATAGGATGTAGTGTTAGTTGTTTATCCTAAAAACCTACCAAACTCACAACCAATGTTTTTCCCTCACATGAGTTGGATTAACTCCCCAAAAGGGAAGTTAGCTCATGATCCTTGGGACAAGGACTTATGAACTACTAAAAACTCAAAAGAGAAAGAGAGAGAAGAGAGAGAGAGAGAGAGAGAGAGAAGAATTAACAACAACCAAACTCACTTCTATTATATCTCTAGAAGAACAAGTGTTCCTCCATTAAAACTATTACAAGCTTTTTGCAAAATAAAAACTAAAAACTTAACTTCTCATTTTCACTAAGGAACTAAAATAATGCCATGTGAGGAAAATAAGTCAAGGGAGTAAATGGAGTATCCCCCACCTTTGTCTAATTTCTTCTCCATTTGAGAGAAATCTCTTTTCCTCCCACGTGAATTATCAAACCACATTTATTCATTTTTATCTACCACATTAAAACAAAGTGACACCTTGCCTTTTTCTCACTATTAACACCTAATCTAATTTATTACATGCAAGGTGTCAACTTTGCACCAATAATTTGTTATCTTTGTCTTGACATGCTCCATGATTGATGACTCATCCAATCTTGTGGCCCCCGATATATGGGTCCATGCGGTCCCCAATCGATGTGATCCGGTATTTTGGGCGGTTTTACAACTTCCCCGCCTATCGTAGAGTTCATCGCCCTGATTGTCTGAGCAGCTCTCTTGTCGCATTCGGAGTCCTGGTTCGAGAGGTAGGAGCTTTGGAAGTATGATGCTTCTACGTGGATTTGAGAAGATTCATATATACGCCGTTCCTCGTGCTTTATTGCAGGTTTAACCAATATTTCCATGTTTACTGCAAATACACGCAAAAAAGTATGAAAACATATTTATTTCATGATTATTAAACACATAATGAACCAAATTTATATGTCTCAATGGGGTTTCATAATACACTTTTGGATGCTTATCACACTACCCCCAAACAATATAGTGGTGAGTATTCCCTTTGTCCACGCTGGGTGACCCCGGGTTCGATCCCGGCATTTGATTTGATATTAAACTTTTACGACCACTTAGAGTTTAGAACTCTCTAAATTGAAGCAAAAGAAATCAAGGTTCCTTACTCACGATCTTCGTTGAGTAGAGTTAGAATAAGGATTCAACTACCAAAGTATAGAAACAACTACAAATTGGATGTTACAATAAGGGAACTAAGGAGTAAGGGTCTATTATAAATGTTAGATTTTTATCATTCCTACTTAAACATTAAGAAAACATTAAGTTGGAAACATGCACTTGATACTAAAAATAGAAATTTGGAAGAGAAGTTGGAGAGTTAATCCTCCTCATGTGAGCTACCATTAGTGTTGATTTGAAATAGGTTTTATTCTTCCTAAACTCATAGACAAGTCCCTAACGGAAAAATATAATTGATCCCTAGCATGCATGGCTCACTTAAGAGCTCATACATGCTAGCAAGTGAAACCAAACAATGACTTATCTCTAAGCTCATTGTTTGATTTCTAACTAGACACTACACCAACTATCATTTTGGGATAGGATGTAGTGTTAGTTGTTTATCCTAAAAACCTACCAAACTCACAACCAATGTTTTTCCCTCACATGAGTTGGATTAACTCCCCAAAAGGGAAGTTAGCTCATGATCCTTGGGACAAGGACTTATGAACTACTAAAAACTCAAAAGAAAAGAGAGAGAGAGAGAGAGAGAGAGAGAGAGAGAAGAATTAACAACAACCAAACTCACTTCTATTATATCTCTAGAAGAACAAGTGTTCCTCCATTAAAACTATTACAAGCTTTTTGCAAAATAAAAAACTAAAAACTTAACTTCTCATTTTCACTAAGGAACTAAAATAATGCCATGTGAGGAAAATAAGTCAAGGGAGTAAATGGAGTATCCCCCACCTTTGTCTAATTTCTTCTCCATTTGAGAGAAATCTCTTTTCCTCCCACGTGAATTATCAAACCACATTGATTCATTTTTATCTACCACATTAAAACAAAGTGACACCTTGCCTTTTTCTCACTATTAACACCTAATCTAATTTATTACATGCAAGGTGTCAACTTTGCACCAATAATTTGTTATCTTTGTCTTGACATGCTCCATGATTGATGACTCATCCAATCTTGTGGCCCCGCATAGTGGGTCCATGTGCAGTCCAGTGGCAGTCCGGTATTTTGGGCAGTTTTACAACTTCCCGCTTTATCGCATAGAGTTCATCGCCTACGATTATGCGGCGACTCTCTTGTCGCGATTCGAGTCCCGGTTCGGTAGGAGCTTTGGAAGTATGATGCTTCTACGTGGATTTGAGAAGATTCATATATCATGCCGCTCCTCGTGCTTTTATTGCGAGGTTTAACCAATATTTCCATGTTTACTGCAAATACCTGCAAAAGTATGAAAACATATTTATTTCATGATTATTAAACACATAATGAACCAAATTTATATGTCTCAATGGGGTTTCATAATACACTTTTGGATGCTTATCATCTAACTATCTACCATTAATAAAGAGCTAAGCTTTTGTTTTTATATGTCCAGATCCAAAAATCGTGCATGGGCTTGGAGCCATGTTTTGGGCCAGAGAATCAGGCCCAAAATCCAATATTTTCAGTCCAAAAAGGCCTCTTCAGCTACAATTGGCTTCAACAGACTTTTCGTCCGCTTCTGCTCCTCTAATTGGGTCGAGGCTTAGACCATTGGAAAGCTCTTTCCGAGGCGGTCGTTTTGACATAAGGTAGGCCCCATTCGAGGTCCGAGTCCAAAGATCGCCGCCCGGAAGTTCTAATCGACTTGTGTCTTTGTTTCGACCACGTCGACTTTTTCAGCTTTTGACCGGGCTTTAGAAAGGCTTTGTCTTCTTGAATCTTGTCCTTTAATCATGGAACTCCTTAGTAACCGACCTTAGCTCCTTTATCTCGTTAAAGTGGCATATTTCTGCACATAATGGACTTTGAAACCTGAAATTCATAAAAACACGTAATCAGTGTTAACTCTTAATTATTACTCACATAATTGGTCTAAAAGTATGACTGTTACAGGGTTAAAACTACAGTTTTGGGCTCTTATCACTAATCTCTTGGGAAACGGTGGTTTCTCTCTATATTTAGCATAATGATCAACAGGATGTCTTACCTTGGCTTTTTATTTCTTAGGTTGTGGTTTAACTGGTACCTCTATAGGGGTAGGCTCTTCAGTTTCTATTTTGGTATCTAGTTTAATCTCCGGTGTAGGGACTACTTGTGGGGTAACTATAGGCATAGTTACTTTGTTATCAACCACTCTCCCAGAACGGAGAGTGGTGATGGCATTTAGCTCACCTACGTTTGCATTTTCCGTACTAGTATTACCGTTCAACTCAAAGGCTGTGTTTGTTGTTTTAGGATTAGGTATTGCTTGACCTGGAAACACACCTTTTGGTTGTACTTTCTCTTGTTCTAACTGCTTTAAGGAAAGTTGGATGGCTTAAAATTTGTTGTTGAGATTGCATAAAGGCATCGAAACGATCTGGTTGTGGAGGAGTAGTTGTTACAGGTTGTGTGACAGGAACTATGTCACGTTGATTATTTATGGATGGGTTGTGATAGTTATTATTATTAACCGAAATGTTACCTCTATTAACATTATAATTATTATTGTTATAATTATTATAATTACCCTGACCTTGTCCTTATCGTGGTGGAGCTTGGTTATAATTGTTTGCTTGCCTAACATTTTGATTATTAAACCCTGGAGGTGTTACTTGTTGATTATTTCTCCAACTGAAGTTGGGATGTTGTCTCCAAGGGGCATTAGGAATAAGATAACTATTAATTGAGCAAACGTTATCTTATTGTGATGTTTGTTGTTCATAAGCTAGAGGACAATAGGAGTCGGGATGCTCAGGACTCAAACAGAAATTACATGGATTTGAGTTGACATTCATGATGGGGATAGGCTTTTGTTGAATAGAAATAGCCTCTTCCTTTTTAGTAAGAGATTCGATTAAAGTTTTTAGCTCAGGATCTGATTAACAGTCGCCCCCAGGTCTAATAGAGCAGTTGTCGTGTGATTATCTCCCAAGGTGCATTGTACAGTAGGACGACTAGGGTCATTGTACTTAACGAGTCCATTATTTTCAGATAGGGTTGGGAATTGTTCAGTTAAAAAGGCGTCTTTAGGAATATTTGTCTTACGCCTAGTATTGCAAACTCTTTAAGAAATTTAGCATGGTGAGGTAACTTTTTTATCTGTTCAAGAAAAGGAAGGTTTATCGTTAGATTTTTGAAAACTTCTCTAATCTCATCGAAATTTGTATCCTTGGTTAACATTGCTAATCTCTGGGGAAACGGTGGTTTCTCTCTATATTTATCATAAGGATCAACAGGATGTCTAACCTTGGATTTTTGTTTCTTAGGTTGTGGTTTAACTGGTACCTCTACAATCAAATGATAGTAGAGGATTAATTCCAGCTATCCTCTACAAGCATTAAAAATTTGATAACCATTAAAAACTTAATTAGATTACTTAGATTGCGTGCTTGTACAATTAGATTACTTAGATTGCGTGCTAAGAATTAGATTCCAATTAGTAGAAATCTTTGATAAACCTAGCACACAAAAAAAATTTAGTTTTACTTTCGTTCGAGTTTCATTCGTTACTTATGCGATCCCCGGCAACGGCGCCACATTTGATAACTGTAAAATAATAGTTTTACCTACGCATAAGTAACGAATGAAACTCGAACGCAAGTAAAACTAAATATATTTTCATACTAATTTATCAAAGTTTTTCTACTCTCGATTCTATCGAAATAGAGTTGGAGTAAAAAATTCGTTCCACTCCTAGTTCCTTAGAATTCGCGTTTCCCAAGATTATCAATCTATCCAAAGTTAATGAAAGTATGACGAAATTATACTACGATGCAAATTATACTAACGAGATACGATAATTTAACTATGAAATTTTAAATTGAATCTATGATAAGGAATTAGGGGGGATTGATTCCACCTTAACTCGATTTAATTTACTAACGAAGAATCGTCGTAATCCGAATTTAACTGCTTTCGCATAACAATTGGTTCTTCCTAATCCCTAGTTGTTCATGGTAATCTCTACCAACTAACAACTAGCATTTGAAGCAATCAAACCAATTCTCATGGTGAGCTAATTACTTTCTAGATTAGAATGAAAAATTACGACTATTCTATGCTAACAACAATCAAGCTTTCATCAGGGCTTCCTCAAACACCTCTAATGGAGGTTTAGCCTAGAGTCATTAAACTATCATTTCCAATTGAATTTAAACAAGACATCATATAAAGATTATAACTTTGCTTATTTCAACTCGAATGGAAATAAAAAATTGCTAGATTTAATTGAAAATAATAATGATAAATAACTAAATATATGAATTGAAACTATAATGATTTAATGAAAATGAAACTAGATTATCAAGAACTAATTAACTTTATTGATCTAATGAATAGCAATAACAATTATTCAATAACTAAATTTAAAACAAGGTAAAATGAAAACTAATTAATTTAAAATCTATATCTATATCTAAAAACTATTCTCTAATGGCTACTTTCTACCCCAAGCTAAGAATTGCTTAAGAGTTCAGTTTTGCATGTTGAAATTGAGGAGACAAGATCCACATTGTTAAGAGCATACGTGAAACTATTCTCTAGATAATCTAAGGACATTGTTACAAAAGTTACATCTATCTTTAAGGTAAAACCCGATCCCGTATTAAAAAATATGATAGAATCCCTGACTAAAATAGTAGATGCCCTTACAGTTCAAGTGAACGATCAACTCCCAAAATAGGTCATGAACATTAACACCTATTAATGTATTCTTTGTCTAAGTCCTGACCATCCTGATGCTTATTGTCCCTTGTTATATGCCTCTTCTTCCAAACCCTCAGAAGAGGCATGTGCATTCAACATTCCTAATACACCTTGGAGACAACATCCGAATTTCGTTTGGCACCCAAATACCCAATAGATGGCTCCTCTTGGTTTCGCTAATCCACCTGTTCGACCATCCACCAACTATATTCCATACCATCAAGAAAATAATCAGCACTACCAACAAAGTCAAAATTAGTTTCCAAGTAATTCCAATTCTAACTATCAAAACAACCGCAACCTTGTTCTAGCCAATCCCAGTTACGGCTATAATCCTCAATTTCTCAGTAATAATTGTGAACTAGTCCCTGTTGCACCACCTGTGCAACTCGCTACTGATAAGATGAGTGAGACTTTCTTGGCTTACATGAATCAACAATCTCAAATACTGACGTCTATCCAACAATTGCTTCAACAATTAGCATAAGAAAAAAGTCAGAAAGGCGTGTTTCTGGACAAGAAGTTCCAAACCTTAAGCCAGCAAACACTGCCTTTGAACTCACTAATGCACATGGTACAACTACTCCAAACCAGGGTGAGGTGAATGCAATCACTACTCTTCAATTTGGCAAAATCGTAGACAATCAAATAAGTATGCCAGACAATAAACCAAAGGTAACAGGAACTTCTAATGAATCTGTTTCTAATAATGAACCTACACTGGAAGCACCAATTCATACCAAGTCACCAACTCAAAAATAGAGAAACGAGAAAGGGGATCCCTATGCCAAATTCCAACCTAAGGCACCGTTTCCTGCCCGTTTGGCAAAGAATAAACCTGACAAAAAATTTGATGAAATTCGAGAAACTTTTAAGAATTTGACAAACAACTTTTTAAGAATTTGACAAACAACTTACCTTTTCTCGATGCCCTCGATCAAACAATTACCAAAACATGCAAAGTTTTTGAAAGATATGTGCACCACAAAAAAGAGAACAAATATTCCTCAACAAGCGTTCCTCACCGAACAGTTCCCTTCCATCACTGAATCCAATGGAATTGTTAAATACAAGGACCCTTGTAGACCAACCGTTCCATGCACATTGGGAGACAAATATACTGCTACTGCACTACTAGACCTAGGCACTAGTGTGAACTTACTTCCATATAACCTATTCAAACAGCTAGGTCTTCATGAGCTTAAACCTATAACCATGACTCTATAGTTAGCCGATCGTTCCATTAAGTATCCAAAAGGCATTGTAGAAAATGTCCTCGTAAAAGTCCAAGACTTTTACTATCCATCGATTTTGTCATTCTGGATACGGAAGTTGCTTGTGACTCAATTCCTATAATCTTAGGGTGTCTTTTCCTAGCAACTAATAATGCCCTCATAAACTATAGGGATGGTTCCATGACCATGCCCTTTGGAGATCTTTTCGCCAAAGTAAATGTGTTCAAGTTAATGAAACAAAACTCGGAGGCTAACATTGATGGTGAGGTTAATATGGTTGACAGCCTGGTGCAAGAGTATTTAACAAACTCTTTTCTTGACGATGAAGTACACCAATTTCTTTCTTTTTATGTTTTCAAATTTGATGTTGACTCTTACACTCAGGAAGTTAAAGTGTTATTAGAGTCAATACCACTATTTGACTCTACTACCGTGACGACGAGCGATTTTGAAGAACCTTAATCCGTTTTTTTTTATTGAAGATGACTTTCCTCAAGAATCTTTAATCCCCACTCCTCCCACCCCTGACTTAAAGCCTCTTTCTTCGGATTTAAAATACGTACATCTTGATCTAGATGGTAGTCACCCAATTATCATTTCATCCAAGTTGACTAACAATCAAGAATCGCATTTAATTAATGTCATTCAACAACACCGTTTTGCTATTGGATGGTCTCTCGATGACATTAAGGGCATTGACCCTGGTGTGTGCACCCATTGCATACATCTTGAAGAAAATGCCAAGACGTTGTGGGAACCGCAACGTCATCTAAACCCCATCATGAAGGATGTGGTAAGGGAGGAAGTTTTAAGGTTACTCGATATAGATATTATATACCCTATCTCTAATAGTGTTTGGGTAAGTCCAGTCCATGTTGTTACCAAGAAGTCTGGCATTACAGTTGTGCAAAATGATAAGGATGAATGTTGTAAAGGTAATATTTACCTTACAGATTCAAGGAAGTGGGGGAGATGATGTGTAAATATGGTATTGACCAAGCTCGTATGGACAAATTGCCTACGTATCAAGTTATCTCTCTCTCTCTCAGGGGTAGACTTGAATCAGGTCAAACATAGTTCCTCATCCTCTTTATATAGGCAAGGGGTTTACGACTCCAGCTCCCACGCATCAAGTCAGATCGAGGTCTTCAGGTCACTCGCACACCATGATGACAAGTTAAGGACATTTATAGTGAAGCGTGCTTGAAACTCCGGTCTTGATGACGGTATTTAAAACTTATGTTACTGCCTGTTGGTGTGAGCGAGATTCTTGGAGATCGCTATTCAATCGAAGTCGTTCATGTGTAGCGAGTTACTATGGAGCGAGCTCGTGTGACGAAGACTTCAGGTTGGTTGATTACTGTTTAGTCAGATCGATTACCATAGTTAAGTTGCTATGAAGCAAGCTAAGAGGACGAGGATCGAGGGTCGATATGCATTCACGTCTGTGCTGGACACGTGCTTGATATTCATTGGATGTGAATATTACTCCCTCACACAGCCCCTTCTCGTTAGGTCGTGCTTTCGTAAGAACGATCTAACGAGAGAAATAATTTGACACGTGTCCAAGTAAAAGAGTGAGCTTGATAGAGCTCGTGCGAGGGTTCTGCTCTAGTGAGCGTAGGTCTAAGGCCCTTAGTGCTTAAGTAAGTGTTCTGCTTGAGTGAGTGTAGGTCAAGGGACCATTTAGCGCTTATGTAAGCGTTCTGCTCTTGTAGGTCAAGGGACCTTTTAGCGCTCAAGTAAGCATTTTACTCCAGTAGGTCAAGGGACCTTTTAGCGCTTATGTAAGTGTTATGCTCCAATAGGTCAAGGGACCTTTTAACGCTTATGAAACGTTCTGCTCTAATAAGTTAAAGGACATTTTAGCACTTATGTAAATGTTCTGCTCCAGTAGGTCAAGGGACCTTTTAGTGTTTATGTAAGTGTTCTACTCCAATAGGTCAAGGGACCTTTTAACGCTTATGTAAACATTTTGCTCCAGTAGGTCAAGGGACCTTTTAGTGCTTATGTAAGTGTTCTGCTCTAGTAGGTCAAAGGACCTTTTAGCTCTTATGTAAGTGTTTTACTCGAGTGAGGTATGTGGCCCATGGGAGCTTGGTGCTCTTAGAGAGCGTTCTACATGTAGGAACCGTTATGGTTGCACCGAATGTTTACGAACCGCGAAAACCCACGCACAGCGGAATAAGGGGTTCTCACGGTTTTGGATTGAAATGATACCTTTTGATCAGCTAAGATTACTCTAAGAATCCAAGCTCTATGAAATCAGCAGCCTCTTGATCTTCTGTTGTATTCCTATCCTTAGAATGAACGTTGTGTGGGCAACGATCTACCAAATCTTTCTTTCTCTCTTTCTTTGCCTCTCTTTTCCAATCAAATGAATAGTAAATTCGGCTAGGAGAGAAGGGTTTCTATTTATAGGCTACAACATGGACCATGAGGAGAAATTAGGGTTGGGCCTCCTGACGGGCTTGGGCTTCCCATGTTTGCCCAGAACATAGGGCCCAAGTCTATCAACAAATGGCTTATTCCACTAAAAGCCATTGTTGCACTACCGCCCTAATCCCAAATTACGTGTTACGTTTATGGGCTCCATATTATATGCTTGTTGATATCCCCGTGTTTAAGATATCGAATGCCCGTTGATTAAGTCAAGTTACTGAGAACTACATTAATCAACTTCTTATGTCCTTGAGTAGTACCACTCAACCTCATTGTCATGTCGGATTAAATCCACTTGCAAGGTTTACATGACAATCCTTATGAGCTCCTCAAGGGGACATCATCAACCCGACTTCCTGTGGGTCACGAATTCCTTCTATAATCAACAGCACACCTTACATATAATGTCATTACTCAATCCATCGAGTTTGTTGATTCACAAATGAATCTCACTCATTGATGATTTGAAGCAATGTACAATGCACATAAGTGCCCATTATTATATCTGGATTAAGAGGACAAGCATCCATAATAACAAAGGTGTTTGTTTTCTTATATAGTCAGTATAAAGATAAACAACCTCACTTGGTCCTGTTCAATACACACAAAGTGTACTAGTGTAATCCTGTAGTCAAGATAGACTAATACCAGATTATACTACAACCGTACCAATCGTTTGTCCAAGTCCATCTAGGTTGTGAACGTTTACTTATACTTTATAAGGTACTGATGATATGATCTTCTGTGTATCACCACACACTATATCATCTACAACTTAAAGTATTAGACGCATGTATATAACTAATAACATATATAATATGCATAACATTTGCCTATATGATTCTCATTCAAAATATAAAGAATTAGAGTTAATATAAAAGTAATGTTTTTAGTATATAACCCTATCAATCTCCCACTTATACTCAAAGCATTGCTTTTTAGTATGCTACTAACAAATCTCCCACTTATACTTAAAGCTACGCTGCCAAGCATCTGATTCCCATCCCTTCAACATGCCTGTCAAAAGACTTAACTGTTAAGATCTTTGTAAAAGGGTCATCTAGGTTATCTTCTGATGCTATCTTGGTAATAGTAACATCTCCTCTTTTTACAATTGATCGTATCAGGTGGTACTTACGCTCAATGTGTTTACTTGGTTACAAGAAGTTTCGGAGCCAAACTGACTCTTTGGCTACCTCAGTGGCTGCCACATATTCAGCTTCCATGGTGGCGTCAGACACGCATTTCTGCTTGACACTCCTCCATACTATGGCTCTACCTCACAAGGTAAACACACAACCTGAGGTAGACTTACTCTTGTCCCTATCTAACTGAAAATCAGAATCTGTATACCCTAAGGGAACCAAACTATCTGCATGGTATACTAACATATATCCTTAGTCCTTTCCAGGTACTTCATAATATGTTTTACTGCAGTCCAGTGCCCTTGTCCTGGGTTCTTCTGATATCTGTTAACCATGCCAACAGCAAAGCAGATGTCTGGCCTCGTGCATAGCATGGCGTATATTATGCTTCCTACAACCGAAGCATAAGGAACTACTTTCATGTCCTCTATCTCTTTTGGTGTCTTAGGACACATAAACTTTGAGAGAGGAACTCCATGCCTGGAAGGCAAGAAACCTTTCTTGGAGTTTTGCATGTTAAAACGAGTCAACACAGTATCAATATAGGTAGCCTGAGATAAGCACAACATCCTTTTCTTGCGATCTCTTATAATTTTGATCCCAAGGATGTGACCCACTTCTCCCAAGTCCTTCATATAAAGCACAAGAAATACCACTACGTTTCCATCAAATTTCTTGTACAAACAAGATGCTCTTGACCTTTTTCAATGAATCCTTCTGGTTGCTTCATATAGATGGTTTCCTCAAGACTTCCATTAAGGAAAGCTGTCTTGATATCCATTTTATAGACCCACTTGCATCCAATGGGTTTTACACCATTAGGTGGCTCTATAAGCTCCCAAACTTTATTAGAATCCATAGATTCCATCTCAGAATTCATTGCCTTTTGCCAAGATTCTACATCTCTATCTTGGAGTGCTTCATTGTAGGTCCAGGGATTAGGATCTTGGTTATCAGTGGTTATGTCTGAAGACATTCCCAAACCAATCCACCTATCAGGTTGTCTAACAACCTTCCCACTACGACGAAGCGCCTCTTGTTCTTGTACATCATTGGTGACACGTTGTGGTTCCTATTCCTGTACAATTGGTACTGAAGTAGTTTTAATGTCTCTCCTCTCAATACTTCTAGAATAATACTACTCGGGGTAATAATTTAATGCACTATGGGTGGAATAAGATTAATGATGTATAAATTGCCTTCTAATGTACCAGAACAGATAAAAAGTTTAGTTTTCTTAGTGACGATCTTGTCATTTAAAAGAAACAGAATATCCATCCTTAATTAACATAGAAACTAAAATCAAGTTCTTTCTAAAATTAGGCACATAAAGACAATTCTTTAACACCATAGTCTTATTTCTACCAAAAGATAAACAAACATCTCCCACTACAACAGCTACTACTCCGGTAGCATCCCCTCAAGATAAGGCAATCTCTCCAGCACTAAGTTTTCTGGTTTCCTAGAACCTCTGCAATGAAATGCAGACAAGGTTAGTGGCTTCCGTATCTACACACCAGGTACAGGTAAATAACACCGCTAAACATGTTAAACGACTAGTGCATGAGACATACCTCTATTATTCTCTTGGTTGAGAAGAGGACAATCTGGCTTCCAGTGTCCTAACTGCTTGCACTTGTAGCACTTGCCCTAAGGCTTTTTCACAGCTCCTTGAGGTCCCTTGTCCTTCTTTGCCATGTTCCTATGCTTCTAAACATTATTTTTCTTCTCAGTAGCATAAACCTCAAAGTAGAAACCTTCTCAGTAGCATAAACCTGAACATAACTTTGCTTAAAGAGACTCTCAGCTAACTGAAGTTCTGTCATAAGTTCCTCCAAAAAATACAACCTTTTGTTCCTGTTGTAGTTAAGGCGGAACGGGTCAAATCTTTCAAGCAGCGTCATGAGAATGATATTGACCAGCGTTTCCGCATCGATATCAGCTCCAAGGATCTCCAACTCATTCAGATAAGCCATCATCATGAGTATATGATCCCTTACAAGAGTCCCTTCAGTCATAGTTATGGTCATCAAGTTTTTCATGGCAGTTTGCCTAGCAGCCCTATTCTGGTGTCCGAAGAGTTCCTTGAGATTGAGAATCATATCATAAGACGTGGTCATGGCCTGATGCTGATGTTGCAGAACACCTGACATAGATGCCAGAATGTAACACTGCGACATCTCAACTGCCTTGTTCCACTTCTTATATGCTACTTTCTCCTCTTCTCTAACAATATCATCAGGCTTAGGTGGGCATTCCTCATTGAGTACAAATTTGTAGTCTTCAGCAGTCAACATGATATCCAAGTTGCGTTTCCTGTCTATGTAATTAGGGCCAAGAAGTTTGTTTTCCTTAAGAATAGTTGCTAGTGGGTTGAAAGTAACCATTTTGCAAATTTGAGAATCACATAAAAAAAACTATTATATAGGGCAAAACTTTTGAGTTAATAACAAAAATTAATTAATTAACCAACCCGTCGGCCACTCCTACACACCGAGAAGTAGTAAGCCACGATAGTGTGGACGTTTACCATTCTACATTCATGGAAATACTTTTGGAGTTAACTTAAAAAATTAATTAATTAACCCGTCAGCACCCTACACACCGAGAAGTAGTAAGCCACGATAGCGTGGACATTTACCATATCTACATTCGTGTAGACAGGTTTTTCCTATTAGTTCTACTTCTCGTCAACTTAACAGCACACCACTCGTTAGAGTGGACTCATGCCATCTAGACAAGTAAAACTAAAATACTGACCTTTCTTTGGTCCTACAAATAATAGTAGTGACTCCGATGGGGAGGATACCATTACTTGCATCTAAGTGTATACCATTACTCAACACTAAGTCCATTATTTGTAATGAATCCCTTCAGATGGAGAAGTGAATCCATTCATTAATAATTTCATATAGTTATCTTCTAGAAGTTTGTTATGGTAGTCTATAATTAGACTCATCCGATATGGAGGAAAGCACTAAAAGCGATGCGCAAGTATAATTACATCACCAACAAACCAGTAATGGAGACCGTGGGATTTATACGAAACTAAATTCCCACTCCCACTTAGTTATTTAGATCTAAAGATCTTTCTATTTACTGGTCAGGCCTATGTTCATGTTATCTATTATTCATGTAATGCTTTAGTTTTAGCAAACATCCACAAATAAAACATGCATATAGAATAAGCAAATATGAACAATAAAATGGAAAATAAATTCCCAACTGTTCCATCCTATTCATTGCTCCATCCTATTCACCAAACTTTTTAGTTGCCTTCGCCGAACTTTTTTTTTTTAGAAATCGTGGCCTGTTTCCTTCACTGGAAACCTCACGAAATCACCGCATAGACCCCCGAACAGCAAACAGTTTTCACCTTGTAGAGAAAAAAAATTTCTCTTTCTGCCGTGAAGGGCGCGACCCGCTCCGGTTTTGCGTGCACAAGGCGCGTGGCGCGCTCATACCTTCAATGACTTCCAGGCGCATCAGTGTGGCCTGCACTCCAAATCAACCTATACAAGGCCCGTGGCGCTCTCATGCCTATATCGACTTCTAGGCGCATCAGCGCGACTCGTGCTCCACCCGCGCTCCACGAGAAAAAACTCAATTTTTCAAATCTCGACCAATCTAATTCTTGATCTTTTGATCTTTTGATCTTTACATATGATTACATCATGGATAAAAAATAACAACACGATACATACCATGATTTCAATTACATCCACCAATAAACAAAAACCGTAAAAACGATCACTTTTCAAAAAATCAAAATCGATCCATTTCTTTCCAGAAATCATTCTAACCATAACAGCTGGTCTAGATGCCTGCAAAACCATGTTAGAACAGTTCTACATCTACCAACAAACCTACATGCTCTGATACCAATTGTAGGAACCGTTATGGTTACAATGAATGATCTACGAACAGCGAAAACCCACGCGCAGTGGAATAATGGGTTTTCACGGTTTTGGATAGAAATGATACCTTTTGATCGGCTAAGATAACTCTGAGAATCCAAGCTCTATGAAATCAGCAATGTCCTGATCTTCTGTTGTATTCCTATCTTTAGAATGGACGTTGTGTGGGCAACGATCTACCAACCTTTTCTTTCTCTCTTTCCTTGCCTCTCTTTTCCAATCAAATGAATAATGAATTTGGCAAGGAGAGAAGGTTTTCTATTTATAGGCTACAACAGGGACCATGAGGAGAAATTAGGGTTGGGCCTCCTGGCAGGCTTGGGCTTTCCATGTTCACCCATAACACACGGCCCATGTCCATCAACAAATGTCTTATTCCACTAAAGGCCATTGTTGCACTATCACCCTAATCCCAAATTACGTGTTACGTTTATGGGCTCCATATTATATGCTTGTTGATCTCCCCGTGTTTAAGATATCGAATGCCTGTTGATTAAGTCAAGTTACTGACAACTACATTAATCAACTTCTTATGTCCTTGAGTAGTACCACTCAACCTCATTGTCATGTTAGATTAAATCCACCTGCAGAGTTTACATGACAATCCTTATGAGTTCCTCAAGGGAACATCATCAGCCCAACTTTCTGCGGGTCACGAATTCCTTCTATAATCAATGATAAACATAAAAAGATAAAGTTTACCTACGAAATGAACGATGAAACTCAAAATGTAAGTAAACTAAAACTTATATTACATGTCTAAATTTCTCAAAGATTGTTCTACTCTCGATCTATTGAACAGATATAGTGGAGTAGGAAGTTCGTTCCACTCCTAGTCCTTCCGCATGCTGTGTTTTCTAGTCTAATTACTCTACTCTAAGTCTAATGAGAGATTTACGAAATGATAACTAGACTACGATGCAACTACCCACAAGATGCAACTAGTCGACTATTTAAACAACTATGGGAATACTACGTCGATTCTATGATAAGGAGTTAGAGGGGGATTGATTCCACCTTAGCTCAACTTAATCCACTAACGACGAATCGTCGTAATCCGAATTGAACTGCTTTGCAGAACAATCTGGTTAGTCCTAATCCCTAATTACACATGGCATTTCTACCAATCCATAACTAGCATGTGAACGATTACACCCATTCTCATGGTGAACTAATCATTTCTAGAGTGGAAAGGAAATTACGATGACTCTACGATAATCGGAATCAAGCTTTCATCAAGGCTTCTCAACCCCTCTAATGGAGGTTTAGCCGAATCATCATCACGCTTATCATTCCCAATCAAATTCGAACAAGACATGATATAAAGATTGAAACTTTGCTTATTTAAACTCAAATGGAAACTACTCATGTAAAAATCTATTCAATCTAATAAAGACAAATAATTGAATCTAAGAATTGAACTAAATAAGTAAATGGAAAATGATACTAGATTACCAAGAACACTATTTTATTAATCTAATGAATAATAAAACAATGATTCAAATACTAAATTAATAATCTACTTTGTTCTAAAGTAATTAATTAAACATGAAACTAGATCTAAAACAAGATATGAAAAACTAATTAATTAACTAATTGAAATTCTAAAACTAAGTTCTAAAACTAATTAATTGAGGCTAACTAATCCAATTTTTAATCTAGGTCTAAGTATCTACCTCTACAAAGAATCAAACTTTTGTTTTTATACTTTCAGATCCAAAAATCGTGCATGGGCTTGGAGCCATGTTTTGGGCCGGAAAATCGGGCTCAAAACCCAATTCTTTCAGTCCGAAAAGGGATCTTCAGCTGGATTTTGCTTCAATAGAGTTTTCGTCCACTTCTGCTCCTCTGATTGGGTCAAGGCTTAGACCATTGGAAATCTCTTTCCAAGACGGTCGTTTTGACATAAGGTAGGCCCAATTCCGAGGTTTGAGTCCAAAGATACGGCCTTCGAAAGTTCTACTGACTTTGTGTGCTGTTTCTGCCCACGTCGACTTTTCAGCTTTTGACCGGGCTTTACAAAGGCTTTGTCTTCTTGAATCTTGGCCTTTAATCACGGAACTCCTTAGCAACCGACCTTTGCTCCTTTATCTCGCTAAAGTGGCACATTTCTGCACATCATGGACTTTGGAGCCTGAAATGCATAAATAACACGTAATCAGTATTAACTCTTAATTATTACTCACATAATTGGTCTAAAAATATTATGGTTAAGGGGTTAAAACTACAGTTTTGGGCTCTTATCAATCAACAACACACCTTACATACAATGTCATTACCCAATCCATCGAGTTTGTTGATTGACAAATAAATCTCACTCATTGATGATTTAAAGCAATGTACAATGCACGTAAGTGCCCGTTATTATATCCGAATTAAGATGACAAACATCCATAATAACAGAGGTGTTTGTTTTCTTATATAGTCAGTATAAAAAGAAACAATCTCACTTGGTCTTGTTCAATACACACAAAGTGTACTAGTATAATCCTGTAGTCAAGATAGACTAATACCAGATTATACTACAACCGTACAAATGGTTTGTCTAAATCCATCTAGGTTGTGAACGTTTACTTATACTTTATAAGGTACTGATGATATGATATTTTGTGTGTCACCACACACCATATCATCTACAATATAAAGTATTAAACGCATGCATATAACTAATAACATATATATTATGCATAACATTTTCCCAAATGATTCTCATTCAAAATATAAAGAATTAGAGTTAATACAAAAGTAATGCTTTTAGTATATAACCCTATCACAGCACTGAATCGGTCCTAGAAGTATAGGTCCCCAACTAGTGAGAAGTGCTGGGCTCTGTTGCCTTTAAGCTCGAATGAGAAATTTGGTTTTAGAGTGCGTTATGCACTGAATTAATCCTAAAAGTGTTAGTCCTCAATTAGCGAGAAGTAGTTAAGCTATGTAACCCATTAGCTCGAGTGAACATTTTGTTGTATATAACGTTTTAGCTCTAGGGATCGTTTGAGTTCGAGTGGGCGTGTTGCTCTAGTGAGTGTTCTGATTTGGAGATCGCAGTTGATAGCTAGTCTTGAATTGGCATGACTATAATTGAACCGAACTTGATCCTTAGTAGGGCACCAAGCTGATTGGTTGATAGCTAACCTTTTTGGAGTTTGATTAACCTATGGAAATGTGAGCTGGCACCAAAGAGTTAGTATAGATTAACGGTAGTAATTCTGGAGATGTGTTAAGCATTGAGCTCAAATAATAACTGAATTGAACGTGTCTAGATGGTAACAAACAGCCCCAGTTTGGAGATGGTTTTGTCTAGCCCCCAGTTTGGAGCTTGAATGACCTATACTAGGTTGAACTAATAACAAAAATGAATTAGAAAAAAATAAATGGTACTTTCATCAATAAATCGAGTATTGAACTCAAAATGCTAGGTTGTATGTGCGCATGTGGCTGTAGCTAGCCCAGGCTTCTTCGGAATGTAAGCACCTTGCCAAGGAGCAAACTACACAACTAATGCAGCTAGCCTCCTATATGCTCAAACTATAGTCGACCTGCAAAGCACCCATCCATCTATAACAGAAAGGTCGTTAGTAGATGAGGTCGTCCAAAATGTATTAGAAATAGTCACGTCCTATTTCTGTTACTGCCCTTAAGCCTTATGGCAGCATAATAAAATATTCAGTCCAATAACAGAATCAGTATCCTCAGTGTATGTAACGGCTACTCAAAGTGAATAACTTGTCGATTCCATGAGCAAGCTGAATTTTTGTTTGATTGAGTAACCACAATTGATTTCTTGACCAATGCACAATAGAATTAGTAGTTCTTGTAGATTATACATAATTTCTGCAGATATGTATGCATGCTCCCACAAAACATTTAGTTATATCATTAGTATTTATCATTCTCAATCCATGGCTACCACAGCAGGCAACAGGTCATATGTTGGTAGGTAAGGACCACCAGATTGAATACGTACTATGCTCAGGTCGGCATGTAAAATAATGGAAACCAGAAGTAATGGTAGCCCTGATAGAGTTGTCTCTAGCCAAGGGCATAGAAAAGACTAACATGGCATGCTCCACTTTTCATATGAAATGATATTGAATGCAAATAATCACTGGTTTTACACAAGATTGGCAAAGGCGTAAAGCCCCTTGTTCAATTTTGAATGGCCTCCCTCACCAACTAATGAGAAGTTAAGTAATCCATGTAGTACCAACTCCATTTGGCTTTTCTAAACAAAGATAAATTGTATTCAGTAAAAAATAGTTTGTAGAAGATATGTTTCTGTAGAAATACCTTGACCAGCTTAAAATTTTGGATTCTGGTGCTGAGAAGTAACGACTTGACCAACACTAGGCAATAAATGTGACTAGGTACAATGCATTGTAAATTGAGAAGTGAACAAATAGTCTCTAACTGAGTAGTTCTCAATGAATGAGTGATTGCTGCATTTTTTGCATTTGCTTTCGCTTGTTGTCCGCCAATAGTCTCAAACTAAGTGCATATATGAAAGAAATTGAAAGGCAAGTTCTGAACATCATATATGAATTAGATAAAATAGAAATGATGCTCAAGGGTCCATGTCGATTGAGGTTTGCCTTTGGCAATATTAAAGAACTTGTTTTTACATGCTAAACCACATAGACCGATGTCATCCTAAACCAATTAAGCTTATTATCATCCATTGAATGTTGTGCTCCTAAATACTAAACAATTGATAGGAAACTCTGAGGAGAGGCTCAGCCAGGAGATCGCAAAGCGACCTGTTAACTTGGAGATATATACCGACCTGCTATATCGAACTGAAACTGGGGTGTCTTGTAGACTAATGGCACATCTAGAATATATATTCATCAATGATGTGATGGTAGTAATAACATAATCAGGCCATATGCCCATATGTATGCTTGCTAGTTCGTGTATGCTCATGTGATTCAACAAGACAATGAAAAAAATCGTCTTATACAAGATAGCATGAATCCAAAAATTGGAATATGTGTTTTAGCCTTAAATTCACATGTGAAGTTTTGAACAAAAGATAGTTAGAGAAACTTATCATCATATTTATGAAGATCGAGTATGGCTATAGAAAAATCCAATGTTAATCAGCAGCATCGTAGTCGTTAACTTTGAAATTTCGATATTTCATCAGCAGCATCCATGACTTTTCACTAACGTTTCATGGGCTTGGACATGAAAGTTTGTGTAGAGAATTACTCTCAAAGTAGACTGAATTTCCAAGAAATTTGATCCATGAATGGTGCCAATGTAAAGGTAATATTTGGTTTTAACTTAAAGATTCAAAGAAGTGGGGGAGATGATGTGTAAATATGGTATTGACCGAGCTCATATAGACAAACTACCTATGTATCAAGTTCTCTCTCTCTAGGGGGACTTCAATAAGGTCAGATGTAGTTCCTTATCCTCTTTATATAGGCAAGGGGTTTGCGTCTCTGGCTCCCGCGCATCAAGTCAGATCCAAGTTTTTAGGTCACTCGCGCGCTATGATAACGAGTTAAAGACATTTATGGTGAAGTGTGCCTGAAGCTCCAATCTTGATGATGGTATTTAAGACTTACGTTACCGCCCGTTGGTGTGAGCGAGAATCTTGGAGATCGCTAATCGATCGAGGTCGTTCGTGTGTAGCGAGTTATTATAGAGCGAGCTCGTGTGACGAAGACTACAGGTCGATTGACTACTATTTAGTCAGATCGATTGCCATAATTGAGTCGCTATGAAGCAAGCTATGAGGACCAAGATTGAGGGTCAATCTGCATTCACGTCTGTGCTGGTCACGTGCTTGATATTCATTGGATGTGAATATTGATAGGGTTATATACTAAAAGCATTACTTTTGTAATAACTCTAATTCTTTATATTTTGAATAAGAATCATATGGGCAAATGTTATGCATATTATATATGTTATTAGTTATATGTATGTGTCTAATACTTTATGTTGTAGATGATATGGTGTGAACACACAGAAGATCATATCATCAGCACCTTATAAAGTATAAGTAAACATTCACAACCGAAATGGATTTGGACAAACCATTGGTATGGTTGTAGTATAAGCTGGTATTAGTCTATCTTGACTATAGGATTATACTAGTACATTTTGTGTGTATTGAAGACGACCAAGTGAGGTTGTTTCTCTTTATACTGACTATATAAGAGAACAAACGCCTCTGTTATTATGGATGCTTGTCCTCTTAATCCGGATATAATAATGGGCACTTACGTGCATTGTACATTACTTTAAATCATCAATGAGTGAGATTCATTTGTGAATCAACAAACTCGATGGATTGCGTAATGACATTGTATGTAAGGTGTGTTGTTGATTATAGAAGGAATCCATGTCCCGCAAGAAGTCGGGCTGATGATGTCCCCTTGAGGAGCTCATAAAGATTGTCATGTAAACCCTGCAGGTGGATTTGATCCGACATGACAACGAGGTTGAGTGGTACTATTCAAGGATATAAGAAGTTGATTAATGTAGTTGTCAGTAACTTGACTTAATCAATGAGCATTCGATATCTTAAACACGGGGAGATCAACGAGCATATAATATGGAGCCCATAAACACTGACACATAATTTGGGATTAGGGCGGTAGTGCAACAATGGCTTTTAGTGGAATAAGCCATTTGTTGATGGACTTGGGCCGTGTGTTCTCGGTGAACATGGGAAGCCCAAGCCCGTCAGGCGACCTAACCCTAATTTCTCATCATGGTCCCTATTGTAGCCTATATAAAGAAACCCTTTTCTCTTGGCCAAAAGATATTCAATGATTACTCAAGAGAGGCAAAGAGAGAAGGAAAGGGTTGGTAGATCGTTGCCAACACAACATCCATTCCAAGGATAGGAATACAACAAAAGATCAAGAGGTTGATGATTCATAGAGCTTGGATTCTCAGAGATATCACAGCTGTTCAAAGGTATAATTCCTAACCAAAATCATGAACACCCTTATTCTGCTGCGCGTGGGTTTTCACGGTTTGTAGTCGATGAAGTGAAACCATAACGGTTCCTACAAAAATTTCCCCTCCTTCCTTCTCTTCCTTTTTCTACTCTTTGCCTCGTGAACTTCATCTCATCATTTGGTGTAATTCTCACTCATCACGAATAGGTAATGGTCGTAGTACTTTTGCTCGTAAACGACGTGCGTGAAGGATGGGGTGGTGTGTGCATTGTCAAACACATTTCTGTCCAAGTCTTAAATTACTATCCGATATTTGCCGGTATAAGGTATACTTTTGTCTGAGACCAGCTGAGCAGGATAAACTTCATCGCTGTGTCGTTGCTCCCATAGGTTGGGAATCATTTTGAGGATTTGACGTTAAAAGACTCACAATCGTCTTAAGGATCCGATATTAAAAAACTCGCAATCGTCTTGAGGATCTAACGCTAAAAGACTCAACACGTATATATTCGGGTTTTTTTTACCCTTTGCACTATCACTATGCCCAAAGAGATTCATGTTCAACATCGGAAGTTGCCTACTCGGGACACAAGCAATGGATTCCACCAGACCAACCCCTAGTTGTTTGCTACTTGAGTTCATTTTGGGGTATTTTCAGGCTATACCATTGATAAAAATGTAAAATTGGTAGTTTACCTACAAAATGAACGATGAACTCAAAACGTAAGTAAACTAAATCTATCTTACGTGTCTATGTTTATCAAAGATTCTACTCTCAATCCTATAAGATATAGTGGAGTAGAGTGATTTGTTCCACTCCTAGTCCTTCCGCATGCTGTGTTCTCTACGTATAAGTATTCTTAACTCTAAAGTCTGATGAGAGATTTACGAATGACAACTTGACTATGATGCAACTACCCACAAGATGCAACTAGTCAACTATTAGGACAACTATAGGAATGCTACGTTGATTCTATGAGAAGGAGTTAGAGGGGGATTGATTCCACCTTAACTCGACTTAATCCTATTAACGACGAATCGTCGTAATCCAAATTGAACTGCTTCGCAGAACAATATGGTTACTCCTAATCCCTAATTACACATGGCATTCCTACCAATTCATAACTAGTATGTGAACGATTAAACCCATTCTCATGGTGAACTAATCGTTTCTAGAGTGGAAAGGAAATTACGACGACTCTACGATAATCGGAATCAAGCTTTCATCAAGGCTTCTCAACCCCCTCAATGGAGGTTTAGCCGAGAATCATCACGCTATCATTCCCAATGGAATTCAAACAAGACATGATATAAAGATTGAAACTTTGCTTGTTTAAACCCAATTCAAAACTACTAATGCAATAATTGAATTAAACTAATAATGATAATTAATTGAATCTACGAATTGAAATTAAACAATTAATGGAAATGAAACTAACTTATGGAGAACACTATTTTCTTAATCTAATGAATAATAAAACAATGATTCAAATACTAAATTAATAATCTACTTGTTCTAAAGTAATTAATTTAACATGGAACTAGATCTAAACAATTGTAAATGACCAGAATTGAAATTGACAAATAGCTATTTTATTAATCAAACTAATTAAGAGTAATGATTCTAAGAGTTTAATCTAAAACAAGAATTGAATATAAACTAAATACAATTTAATTAAATAAAAACTAGATCTATTGTTTTAGGTCTAAAACTAGCTACCTTAACTATCTACCCTATCTACCATTAACCAAGAGTGAAGCTTTGGTTTTTATACATTCAGATCCAAAAATCGTGCATGGGCTTGGAGCCATGTTTTCGACCAGAGAATCAGGCCCAAAACCCAATTCTTTTAGTCCAAAAAGGCCTCTTCAGCTGCAGTTGGCTTCAACAGACTTTTTGTTAACTTTTGCTCCTCTGATTGGGTCAAGGCTTGGACCATTGGAAAGCTCTTTCCGATCCGGCCGTTTTGACATAAGGTAGGCCCAATTCCGAGGTTTGAGTCCAAAGATACGGCCTTCGGAAGTTCTGCTGACTTTGTGTATTGTTTCTGCCCGCGTCGACTTTTCAGCTTTTGACCGTGCTTTAGAAAGGCTTTGTCTTCTTTAATCTTGGCCTTTAATTACAGAACTCCTTAGCGACCGACCTTTGCTTCTTTATCTCACTAAAGTGGCACATTTCTGCACATAATGGACTTTGAAGCCTGAAATGCATAAAAACACGTAATCAGTGTTAACTCTTAATTATTACTCACATAATTGGTCTAAAAGTATGATCATTACAGGGGTTAAAACTACAGTTTTTTGGCTCTTATCAAACCACCCCCAAACAGCATTTTGGTTGTCCTCAAGCAAAGATGAGAAATTAGAATAAGTGACCAAAAATAGAGTTCTAACTACTCTCGTTTCGCTGAGTGCGATTGCATTGACCATATGCAACAAGGCCTTAAACCACTAGGAATTCCCTAGTGGACGAAGTTATAGCCTCGTGGACAGTTTTCCAAATGAAGGTACTCACAAACTTCATCTATACTACAACGACTAAGAAATAAAACTATTGTTTCCTTATTCATGCTCTAAATTAACTATTCCTCTCACTAGCAATGCATATAGAGTAATCAAGTCGAAACCTAAGCTAATATATGTATAATAATCAATCATCTACAATAAACATATATACAATGAGTAATACTATGAAATGCCTAGCAGGTTCGTTTCTGAAACTCGGGATAGCGTCCTTAAGTAGGTTCTCACAATAATAGTCAAGATACAACACTCTAATTTTTCCACTCAAGTTTCGCTACTCCAGTGTGCAGTGGGCACACTTTACCTTACAATCTCAATGACAACAAGGAAGCCGGAGTCGATCAAACACATCTGCCACTTACTATCACACTAACCTATTCCTAATTGAGCTAGAGGTCTTTATTAGGTGTTGCAGGGATTAGGAGATGGTTTAAAAAGGAAGGAAATGGATATTCAAAAGGACAAGTCTGAGATAATAGAGTCTTCATATTATGTAACTTAGAGAAAACCTTGTTATTTTCTTTTGCTTCTATACTTTGTTTCCATCCTTAGCCATATATTTTTTTTCTTTTTCTTTTCTTTGGCTTTTGACTCCCTTTTATTCTATTTTTGGAGTTTTTATTTTATTTCTATTTTTATTTTTCTTTTCTTTTGATGGAAACTTCTTTTCTTTATTTCTGAAGCAATTAACTAACTTTTGTTTACACAGGTTTTTCTCTTCTTCTTTCTTCCTCATTCTATTCTCAGACTTTGTAGGTTGATTTTTTTTTTTTTATTTTTTTTTTTATTTTGTTTTGTTTTGTAACAGGGTAAAGGATTTGTGGTTTATGAAAGGCTAAAGAAAGACTTCGAGAGGGGCTTACTAGCGAGAAAATAATTCATAGGTTTGAATTTCTGGCTATATCGATCCAAAGAGGGCCTAAATTCTCGCTTAGGATATGGCATAGTGATCAAGCAAGTGGACGTGTGATTTATCTATCCGGATTTTATTTCTCCCTTGTGTCATTTCTCAAATGTTTCGCTCATATAAGGCTTTTAGGCTATATTCTCCACGAGATTTGTAGAATAAGTACTCTAGCCTAGAGTTTCGAAAACTTATTGCTAACAATCATAGATACTCATGTAATATATTTATAGATAGATGCAAAGATTATTACCTACATATTAACCTAAGTTTCTAAAAATTATTCTAATGCAAAAGCTACATTGGAGACTTCTAGATTATTAAGAGCATAGAGAAGGAAAACAATACCACTATTCCTAAGTGTATAGCATGAACTTATTTATTTATATTTATGAATTTTTGAAATTTTAACTAGAAAACAAATGCATATTATACATATCTATATCCTAACAGATGCCTTAATTACACGTGTTTCTATGCCCCCAAACAAGAAGCATGCTTTGTCCTCAAAGTATTGTAAATAAAGAGGGTAGGAA
Source organism: Coptis chinensis (assembly GCF_015680905.1). Taxonomy (NCBI): domain Eukaryota; kingdom Viridiplantae; phylum Streptophyta; class Magnoliopsida; order Ranunculales; family Ranunculaceae; genus Coptis; species Coptis chinensis. The sequence continues at coordinate 42,506,410 of NC_141460.1, forward strand.
AAATACCATTGAAACGTGTGAAATTCAGGAACATCTGCAAAATAAAGTTAGAACGTACTAAAATAGGAAATAAAAACTGACACAACTCTATACGAGTTCTACCCATTATGGGGTTAACAAGAATGAAATTGCTTGGGACATAAGCAGACACTAACTAGAATGAAAACTTACATTATCTCCCCGTGATTACTCATCATCTTCCTCATCCTCTTCTTCCATAAAGAAGTGAGGTTCCTTTAAGATCTGCCATGCCATGATAATTTGCCGGGCTTCCCCGCCATTTATCATCTATTATTGCTAACCTATTAAGTGCTACTTGGTCTGACGGGTGTAGGGTGCAACCTAATGAGGTTGTATCCTCCACCCTTTCCAAGTCATTGCACGGAAAAAGATCGAATAATACTATTGGTGGGTCGTGCGATTGTCGACCGTAATCCAATTAAATTGAAACGTGTACAAAAAATAGGAAAAAAACATAGCATAATACGGGAAACTAGAACAGGCATCAGAAGGAACTTATGCCTCATGCTATGGGATCGAACTAAACTAGACATCAAGGTTCGGGGAAGGTCATGACACATACGTCCCATGGCTAAAGCAAGGAAGACGCTGCAAGTGGCATCATTCACAGAAGAAAAATGCCATTCCCCTAAAATGTTTAGCATGATCCAAAAAATAACAGCTCCTATGTTCATGGACAGGCTACCAAAGTCGACGTTATATTCCCCTTGGTCCTCGATACGGAAAATGCCTGCCCCATAGGACTCATGCAAAAACTCATAAGTGTAGACATACATATTATCTACCCAATGGCACCATGGGTCTTGTATTTCAGCGGGCATAGCAAGTCCAAGAACAAATGCTAGCAAGAACCTGGTAATTTCCATTGGTTCATTATCAATGTTGATGGAGAACACTTGTTCTCCATCTGGTCTTTCAAAGAAAATGCAATTATCGTAAAAATAAGATGCTAGTGTTGGAGAATAAAGTGCATCGTCTTACCATAAGCCGGCCCCCAGCCAACGTATGTGATTGCTTCGCGAAACCAAGCACCATAAGTAGTGCTTTGGAACAAATCCTCGAAAGACTGTTCCGGTATCAATGTTGGAGATGTCATCTCAAAATTACGCTCTGGAATAGCTGCGAATGATCCAGAAACTACCGCGAAAACCGGAATTTTTCTGTCCACGGAAGTCGGTAGCGAGTGCTCTTCTTAGATTTGGAATTCCAGTGATTTGAATTTCCAGTGTTTGGCCTTGGTCAGGTCGCACCTTTTGCGAAAAGCTCTAACAAAAAATCTGAAAAAAAAAATTGCAGAGCGTGAGTGCGCCCTCTAGGGCACGAGTGCGCTCGGAGTTGCTGAAACTCGGAAAATGAGACGAAACGTGGGAATCGTGGGAGTGAAAGGTGAGTGATGGAGGTTAGGTGTAATGTGAGTTGTGAGTGTAGAATATAGGAAGTTTATATAGGTTTTAAGTTGCTAAAACGGATCGGGAAGTAGCCAAATGGTTTTTACGGCAGTTTCCGAAAATACCAAAATTTCCAAACCCGAAAACGGAAACAACTCATTTTCTTGATTCTAAAACAAACCTAGTATCTTTTAGGTTGAATTTATGATAGAATCTACCTATTTAATCGAGATTTCATCCTACAATGATACTTATTCATAGATATGCCTAAACGGCCATATTTTCACCTTGACTCAGCAATAAATTCTAAGACGAGGGTCATATAAAAATAATGCTGGAATAGATAAAACCACCCCCAAACAATTTGGGAAGGTGGGATCAATAGTAAACAACCACGCATAATGAAAATAACCGCATTATATTAAAATTTTCATTCGAAGTACATTTCACTACAAAATTCAAATTACGGAAATAAAACTTACATTAAAATAAATGGCAATAATGAAACTACAAATAGAAATAGAAATATCAAACGATACTATCCCTAACCACTCCTGTACTGGTAGCGGAGGGCACACGCTCGGGAGATGGCTCCTGAGCTCCCGATGGGCCAGCACCATTCGTCTTTCGGCGACGACGCTCGTGCCTCGATGGTGTGTCCTCAGAAGGAGAATCCCCATGAGGTGGGAATCGTGCAAAGCATGTCGGTCCGAATCGGCGCCGAGCTTCTAGCTCGCCCTCATCTGCTCCCACCTCTCATCCTCTCTGGGTACGGATCTCGGTTATGATGGATAGTTGCCTGTCGAAGTCGGAGGTCTTCGCAGATAGTGTTGAGCGAACGCATGCCACGATGAATTACGGCCATGCGTTCTGCATCTGACCAACACCTCTCCAGGGCATCCGCATCAAAACAAGTCAAGTCCTCCTCATCCTCCGAGGCATTCTGATTTCCCCCATCCTCCTCGGCATTCTCGTTTCCACCATCCTCCTCGTCCTCTACCCTATCCTCAGGCAACCTCCAAACTCGTTGGATACACTCCTTATAGATGCGAGGATTTCGGTGTAGGGTGATGTAAGACCTATCAGACGCCTGAGCTGCTCTCAACTTCAGCATGATTTTGGTTATCAACACAGGGAGAGGTGCAACAGACTTCCCTACTCCCCTTATCATGCTAAGCAAAAACTCCAAGATACAGAAATCGTACTTCTACTTCTGGAGTATCCATAAAATGTGGAGGCAGTTCAGGCCGATGTCGCTGACCTTCTCCTTCCCCAGGACATTCCAACCAATCCACTGAGCTGCAGCCAGCTGGTTGGTTCTTTGGGATGCCTGGCGAACACAATGCGATCTCGCATTGTAGTTCCCTTCGGTAACTGTCACGTTCATCAATGGCTCTATTGGGACTCATGCAATGTGACATCCAGATGGATTCTAGGCGGAATGCCTAGAATCTCAACCAACAACCCAGTAGTCACTTCCTTCCTCCTCTTCGCCACCATAACAAAAATCCTAGTCCCCTCCAACTCTCTCGTATTGTAGAACCGTCGGACTAAGTCTTCGTGGTAATAGGCTTTAGTCGAGTACCACAAGCTATTCCAGTCTCTACTGATCATTTCGTCACCGTAAAACGGCGCGAAGTGGTCGCCAGTAAAAGCTTGTTCTGGTAAAATTCGGTGTTGTTGAGCCATTGGAAGTTTGAATACGATTTGAGGTTTGTAGAAGGTAGGGGGAAGCAATGAGGGACACCTCACTAAAAAGAACGATGGTGGTGGTGGTGGTGGTGGTGGCAGGCAAACCATTTTTTTTTTTTATTTTGATTTTCCGGTGGTTTTTGTTGATGTAAATTGGTGGAGGTTGTGGGGCGGCGCGGTTGGAGTAGATTTGGGTTGGGTCTTGAATTGTGGGTGTGGGTTAATTAGGTCTTGTTTTTAATTTATTTATTTATTTATTTTTTTTGGGTCGGGTTTGAAGCTTTGTTAATGGCGGTTTGTGGAAAAAAATGATGAACTGATGGTGAAGGTAAGGGCGCGGTCTTTTGCTGCGGTGGTCAAGCCCAAGGCCCAATTCAATTCAAAATTTGTGAATTTTTCGATTTTTCGCGAAACTTTAAATCAAAATTGCCGCTTCGTTACCGGTCCGATTTTTGCGAATGAGATACGGAAATGATCAGGAGAGAATTTCCAATCCAATGATCCATAAAACACTCTATTCTGACCGTGGATGACATATAAGATAGCGGAAAATGCCTCGAAGTGCGTGCATAATGTACGTTATGCGAACGACTGAACTCTAAATTCATAGATTATGTCAACCCAAATCGGAATACAATTAAACGGCCTAAGCAATTCTAATGGGACATAAAACATTTTAGGACGGAAACACGAACACCGCACCCCCAAACAAATTTTTTACAACAAAGTTTCAAAAATTTGTTTTTTAATAGTGGGTCTTTTAAAGTCAGATTCCCGAGACTTCCTAGATTACTATGTTTATTATTTAATATTTTTTTCTTTTATAAGGAAAAACAATGCGCAAGAAAGACATAATTCACCCCATAGAGAAACATGACTCAAAAATTCAAGAAAAAACATGCAAGAGTGGAAAACGTGAATTATGTTAATCGTGGACTTAGGATCCGGTACTTACAGCCACACACTCCTAAGGGAGAGCCCGGTTACCTTAATGGTCCACTCACCAATATATGGCAATGAAAGGAAATGCTCCAAACACAAAAGTTGAGTCGTTTATAGTCAGATACTCGAGACTTTATCTAAACATATGCATGAACATGCAGTTTATCATATATCAATAGCCGAAATAGTTGTGGATCATTCCATAATAAATATCATAGAAAATATATCCAAACACAATCAAGCACCAAGATTTTCCATGACGCAACCTAGTGAAATGAAAGCGAAGTCGGATAACCCTATTACGTAACCTAGCATGTACCTTCTTTTTCATTTTTGAACGAGTGGGTGTTCTAGTAAATAAGTGTGGGAAAAGTGAATGGTTGTGGAGAATATGGTGGATATGGATAAGTTGTAGAAAGACAGCATGTAAACAATGAGGATGTGGTTTTAGCACAAAACTCATTCATGGTGTGTGTAGGGACTGTTTCAAGTCTGAAAATGAAGGTGTCAAACGCTTTTGTCTTACTCAAAGTATTTGTTTACTAGGTGGATTTAAAACTTATGAAGTACGAAAAGAAACAAAAAAAGGATCGAAAGTGCAAACTTCGAGATTCCTTTGAAAGGGTGGAAGGAGGGAAGTCGAGGTGGATGTTGTGGAAAATAGTTCTTGATAGGGTGAATTATCACCTGCTCTAAGAAACTCATCGAATTGCTCATCTAGATTGGTCATATCCTCGTTACTATGATAGTCCTCTACATCTTTGAGAAAGTCATATATCTCATCTTTATTCCTAATGTGTATCGACTAGTGTAGGGATGGAAATGTTGGAGTCTGAACTTCAAAAGGAAAGAAATTTGGGCATATGATTATCAGGGAACGTGTTGTTGAAATAATCTCGAGCAAAGCTCTCGATCATGCTAACCTCTCCATCCATAGACGAATCGGGTAACTGTGTCTTTGTTTTAAAAACATTGACTTCAACAAAGAAGATGGCCAAAAAGACATGGACATTGAACCATCGCGGCAATTAATGAGCGCGCATGGCGGTTGCCGGGGAAAGGATGCCCTAAGATGATCGGGATAGTCGTTAACGACTTCTGTATCGAGGATGACAAAATCAGCCGGATAGTAAAAATCCTGAACTTTTACCAGAACAATTTCGACCACACCCTTAGGATACTTAATAGACCGATCCGCTAATTGCAACGTCATTTTAGTGGGTTGCATCTCGTCTAGACCTATTTGTCTATACAAATAAAATGGGAGTAAGTTAACACTAGCCCCCAAGTCTAATAACGCGGTCGTCGTATAAGAATCTCCTAAGGTGCATTGTACGGTAGGACGACCAGGGTCCTTGTACTTAACAATTCCATTATGTTCAGATAGAGTTGGGAATTGTTCTGTTAAAAAGGCGTTTTTTGGTATATTGGTCTTACGCTTAGTAGTACACAATTCCTTAAGAAACTTAGCATGGTGTGGTAGCTTTTTAATAGCTTCGAGGAAGGGAAGGTTTATAGTTAGATTCTTGAAAACGTCGCCCTAATCTCCTCATAATTAGTATCCCTAGTTAACACGGCTAATTTTTGTGGAAACGGTGGTTTCTGTCTATATTTAGCAATGGTATCACCTGGATGTTTAACCGTGGCTTTCTGTTTCTTAGGTTGTGTTGTAACCGGTACCTCTATAGTGGTAGGCTCTTTAGTTTCGATTTCGGTATCTAGTAAAATAGCAGGTGTAGGGGCTACTGGTGGGGTAACCATAGGCATAGTTACTTTGTTATCAACCACTCTGCCAGAATGGAGAGTGGTGATGGCATTTAGCTCACCTACATTTTCATATTCATTACTAGTATTATCGGTTATCTCAAAGGCTGTATTTGTTGTTTAAGGATTAGGTATTGCGTGACCTGGAAATACACCTTTGGGTTGGGCTTTATCTTGAGCCAACTGTTGGGTTAAATTATTAACAGATTGTAGAAGTTGTTGGTTAGATTGAGCCATGGTTTGGAAAAGTTTTTGGCTCACTTGTATGAAGGTGTCAAGACGATCCGGTTGTGTGGGTGTAGTAGTCCGCGGGTGGTGTGGATCGAACTATTTCCCGTGAATTATTTATCGGTGGATTTTGATAATTATTATTTACCGGAACGATACCTCTATTAGCATTATAATTATTATAACTACCTTGACTTTGTGCTTGGTTGTTATAATTATTAAAATTACCCTGACCCTGACCTTGACGTGGTGGAGCTTGGTTAAAACTGTGCGTTGGCCTAACATATTAATTATTGTACCCTAGAGGTGTGACGTGTTGGTTATTTCTCCAACCGAAGTTGGGATTATGTCTCCAAGGGGCGTTAGGTTCACTATTAATGGAACAAGCCTGTTCATAGGCTATAGGACAGTGGGAGTCGGGATGCTCAGGGCTCCAACAGAAACTATATGGATTTGAATTTATGTTCATGACGGGGATAGGCTTTTGTTGAACAGAAATGGCCTCTACCTTTTTAGTGAGTGATTCGATTAGAGTTTTAAGCTTCGGGATCGTGTTTAATTTCAAACATACCGGGCGACCTTAATCAGATTTGATGAACTAGCGGAGCAGTGGATATTATCACTACCCCCAGTTGTTATTTCGTTTAGTTAAGAAACTACCCCCATTCATTATGTCTAGGACTTCTTTATGGTGGTGTAGAAGTCCTTTGAAAAAGGCACGAACTAACGTGTCTTTCGCTAGGTTATGATGTGGACACTCTATAAGGAGGTCGGTGAAACGATTCCAAGCCTCTGAAAATGATTCATGAGGATTTTGTTGAAAAAAATGAATCTTGGAAAGCATCTCATCCGTCTTTAGGGGTGGGTAAAAATGTTTCATAAACAGCTGAACAAGTTTAGCCCACGAGTCCACAGAATTAGGCGTTTGGGCAGTTAACCAAGACGCCGCCTTATCGGCTAAGGTGAAAGGGAATACCCTGAGTTTAATTTGTTCCGCACCAACCGTAGGATGGTGGAATGTTGTTAGGACTTGTTCAATCCTACGCATGTGCTGATAAGGTTTTTCATGGTCAAATCCATGAAAAACGGGTAACAAATTAAAAATATTTGGGGGATTCGAAATCCCCAATCGGTCCGCTAGAATAATGCAAGATTTGGGGCTATCGCTCAAGGCTTTGTAGAAGTCAGAGAGAGGAGTCTCTTCTTCGTCGGGCATTGTGTCAGGTGATGTGTGTGAAATAGTAGCTAGAGGTGTAGTGGGTGGTATACTAGATAGACTTGTTTGTTGACGTTGTTGGGTAATTACGTTCGGTGTTTTTGTTCGGCCAGACCTTAATCTCATACAAGGCTAAAACCAAACTTAGCTAAACACATCAACACTCCAAACAATTTTGATATACTAGTATAAACCTCTAACAGGAGATGCGAGGTGTGGAAGAAAGGAATACGATCGTCCTTGCTTCGCTTATGAATAAGCGTATTGTTTTCTGGCGTGTTCGAGTATATAAACAAGTTAGAACACTGAAAAACTTGAAATATCAAAGTTCGAATCAAAACTGTAGAATTCCTGAAAAATATAGCTTAGAGTGAGCTGGTGCGCCGCATAGAAGCGTGATGCAGCTCTCGTGTAATCTTCAAATTACAATGTTTTTAGAGTGGTGGTCAGCTCAAGGTTCCAGTATAGGCGTGTGCTCCTTATAGGCGTGATCGCTCGTTGTATTTTTCCTAACTTTTCAACGCCAATCGAAAAACCACGGTAGGAATCAAACAAGGGTGGGTGGGTGAAATGGGACTTTAAGAAAATTACTTACACTACGAAAACAATGCGAAAGTGAAACTAAGATGGTAGCGGCGCCATTTGATAAAAATGTAAAATTGATAGTTTACCTACGAAATGAACGATGAACTCAAAACGTAAGTAAACTAAATCTATCTTACGTGTCTATGTTTATCAAAGATTCTACTCTCAATCCTATGAAATATAGTGGAGTAGAGTGATTCATTCCACTCCTAGTCCTTCCGCATGCTGTGTTCTCTACGTATAAGTATTCTTAACTTTAAAGTCTGATGAGAGATTTACGAATGGCAACTTGACTACGATGCAACTACCCACAAGATGCAACTAGTCGACTGTTAGGACAACTATGGGAATGCTACGTTGATTCTATGATAAGGAGTTAGAGGGGGATTGATTCCACCTTAACTCGACTTAATCCTACTAACGACGAATCGTCGTAATCCGAATTGAACTGCTTCGCAGAACAATATGGTTACTCCTAATCCCTAATTACACATGACATTCCTACCAATTCATAACTAGTATGTGAACGATTAAACCCATTCTCATGGTGAACTAATCGTTTCTAGAGTGGAAAGGAAATTACGATGACTCTACGATAATCGGAATCAAGCTTTCATCAAGGCTTCTCAACCCCCTCAATGGAGGTTTAGCCGAGAATCATCACGTTATCATTCCCAATGGAATTCAAACAAGACATGATATAAAGATTGAAACTTTGCTTGTTTAAACCCAATTCAAAACTACTAATGCAATAATTGAATTAAACTAATAATGATAATTAATTAAATCTACGAATTGAAATTAAACAATTAATAGAAATGAAACTAACTTATGCAGAACACTATTTTCTTAATCTAATGAATAATAAAACAATGATTCAAATACTAAATTAATAATCTACTTGTTCTAAAGTAATTAATTTAACATGGAACTAGATCTAAACAATTGTAAATGACCAGAATTGAAATTGACAAATAGCTATTTTATTAATCAAACTAATTAAGAGTAATGATTCTAAGAGTTTAATCTAAAACAAGAATTGAATATAAACTAAATTCAATTTAATTAAATAAAAACTAGATCTATTATTTTAGGTCTAAAACTAGCTACCTTAACTATCTACCCTATCTACCATTAACCAAGAGTGAAGCTTTGGTTTTTATACATTCAGATCCAAAAATCGTGCATGGGCTTGGAGCCATGTTTTGGGCCAGAGAATCAGGCCCAAAACCCAATTCTTTTAGTCCAAAAAGGCCTCTTCAGCTGCAGTTGGTTTCAACAGACTTTTCGTCAACTTTTGCTCCTCTGATTAGGTCAAGGGTTAGACCATTGGAAATCTCTTTCCGAGCCGGTCGTTTTGACATAAGGTAGGTCCCATTCCGAGGTCTGAGTCCAAAGATACGGCCTTCAGAAGTTCTGCTGACTTTGTGTGTTGTTTCTGCCCGCGTTGACTTTTCAGCTTTTGACCGGGCTTTAGAAAGGCTTTGTCTTCTTTAATCTTGGCCTTTAATTACAGAACTCCTTAGCAACCAACCTTTGCTTCTTTATCTCACTAAAGTGGCACATTTCTGCACATAATGGACTTTGAAGCCTGGAATGCATAAAAACACGTAATCAGTGTTAACTCTTAATTATTACTCACATAATTGGTCTAAAAGTATGACTGTTACAGAGGTTAAAACTACAGTTTTGGGCTCTTATCAACCATATGTAATAAGGATAATATTATTAGACTGTTGCAACCCTCGCACGGTCAAGGATGGCGTTGTCCTACACCCTAGGCCCCCAAAACATAAAGATTAAGCCACAGTATGGCTGGATTGGGTTCGTGATAAATATAAAAACTTACACTTTACCTACTCTTAACTAATTATGCTAAGAATAAGTAAAGGCTTGTGGATTTACACTAGATCAAAGTTTCTACTCTCGATTATCTTGCGATATAGTGGAGTAAAGAATTCGTTCCACTCCTAGTTTCTTAGACGTAACAGTTTCACTAATTTAAACAATTCTATAATATCAACAAGAGTAATAATTGAATTAAAGTAATATGGTGAAAATAGCTAATTAAGATATGCTAATTTATACTATGGCAATTTGATTATAAGATGTGAATGGGAAGAGAGGTATTAGGGGGATTTGATTCAACCTTGATTAAACCTTAATAAGCTAGCATAGATTTGTTGTAATCCTAATCTTTATGTTTTCACATGAAGGGTGGGTCTTTTTAATCCCTAATTATTCATGACAATCTCTACCAACTAATAATTAGCATGTAAGGCAATTTAAACTCATTCTCATGGTGAATTAACTACCTTCTAGAGTGGAATAGATAATTATAACTTATTCTACACTAACACATCAAGTCTTCATCAAAGCTTCATCAAACCCCTCTAATGGAGGTTTAGCTAAGATTCATTAGACTATCATCAATAAAAAAATGAGAATAAGAATAAGACATAATTGAAACAATATAAATAACTTTACTTTATTAATGGTGATTAGGCTAATAAAACAATAACTAGGGTTTTAACTTAAAAAGAAAACTAATTAATTATCTAATTTATTAACTAAGAATGGATCTATGAATTAAAAACTAAGTTTAACTAATGGAAGGGTTAGATAATATAGTTTAGCCTTAGTCCTTTTTATATAGGAGAGGGCTAGGTTTACAATTTCGTGCATGGGCTTTGGAGCTATGTTTTGGGTCATTAAATCAAGCCAAAAACCTAATTACTTAAGTCCAAAAAGGGTTTTTCTGCTAGAAATTACTGCAATAGCCTTTTAGTCTACCTTTACTCATCTGATTGGACCAAATTCAAGACCTTTAGAAAGCTCTTTCCAAGCTGGTCGTTTTGACATATAGTAGGTCTAATTATGAGGTCTGAGTCCAAAGATACGGCCTGCGGAAGTTCTGTTGACTTTTATGCTCTATTTCTATCCGCATTGACTTTGACTTTTCAGCTTTGACTGGGCTTTAAAAAGACTTTTTCTCCTTGAATCTTGGCCTTTAATCATTGAACTTCTTATCAACCGACCTTTGCTTCTTTCTCTTGCAAAAGTGACATATTTCTTCACATATTTGACTCTAATACCTGAAATACACAAATGCACGTAAACAGTACTAACTCTTATTTATTATATACATAATTGGTCTAAATGTAATATTATTAAGGGGTTAAAACTACAGTTTTAGGCACTTATCAGTTCGCTCCAGCGCCGACATGATAGTTGCCTGGATTTTACGTGGAGAGTCTTCTGGCCATTTAGTGTTGTAAACATGTTACTCTTCCTATGTACATTTGTATAAAAAAAAATGTTGAGTTCTGTTTGCACAGGACTCAACCCCTTCACATTTTCTAAATTCTTCTTCAACACCTTTCAAAAACAAATTTGCATGTGCACTTTCCATATACCATTGGATGGAATTTTTAATGCCGATCATTTTGACAGTTCGTTTGTCAAATTTGGAGTTCAAACGACTCGGGAATCTCTGTTTTACACGTTCCAAGGATTCCATGACCTTTTGGTCATTTCTGGATTTCATTTGGGCTTGGGTCAAAAAATTCGACTCGACCCGACCCAACTCATGTGCGCAAGCTTTTTAGCCCATGCGATCCCCTCACACGCGTCAGTCCCTTCCAATTTCCTCCTCAACAAAAACCGGATCTGGTTTCCATCCCCTCAAATCACGCACCGATACCCATACCTATCATTCGACTCTCATATGCGAGCTAATCTAAACCAAATCAATATCTTTTCCTACAGCCACTTCCCCCTCTAGTACTCACCTCACATCCACCTCACGAGAGTCAAAAATAGATCTCCATGGTCGCGAACAGGCGAATCAGAGTGGAGCAAAAAATTTCCAATCTCTACAATAGGGGAATGTTCCACCCATTTTTTGATAAGGAAATTGAGGATATAGGATGGGAGTATCTCCTACATCCAAATGAGGAGTGTTACTCCCAATATTTGGTTTTGAAGTTTTACAACAATGGAGGTTTTCGGGGGAGTGAGTTTTGGATAACGGTCGATGGAGAAGAACGTGAACTCACATTAGAATTAGTCTCGGAAATCATGGGCATTTTAATCTCGTTCAATGGACCAACGCTACAGCAATCCGAATACCTACAGTTTTACGACATAATGGTCGACACGCTAATCGAAGGGGAATACAATGAGACCTCAAAATGCGCGTTCCAACACTATCTACGTTGCAACCAACTGGCAGTGACTCAGTGGTTGGCTTACAATGTCATTGGCACTTCCAAGACGTCTGACATCAACAAGACGTTTCTTCACCTGCTGTGGATTCTATAGGAACGCAAGGAAAAATTTTGTATGGTGGAATTCCTCTATACTTTCATTACGCATGCCAAACCCATGTCAGCACCTCTTGTTGTACTTGTCACTCAAATTATGCTACATTGGGGTTTTCAGTCTGCTACTCCTTTTCTTGACACAAAGCCATTTGAAAATTTTGGCATTTTTGAAACTTGTGTCTTGAATCACTGGGATGCGATAGAGCATATAGCGGTAGAACTCCCTAACGTGCCTACTCCTCTTCAATCACCATCACATTGGTTTAATGAGGATGACATGCAAGAAACACGTCACCCCATGGAAGCCTTACACTTGATGAATACTGGCATGCGCGAAATGTTAACTCGCCAAGAGCACATGGAAACTTCCATGGTTGCTTTCCAGCAATAGATGCAAACTTTCATGGGTGATTTTCAACAGGAGATGCGTACTCGTCAAAGATGGTTCCAGCATATGTTGATGGCTAACCAGAATCAGTTTTAGGAACAAGTGGTCCAGTCTTTAGGGAACATCTAGGACCAGTTAGCTAACTTAGGAGTTCATCGTGAACGTTGTCGTCGTAACCCTGGTTCATCTTCAGCTAACCCTGAAGATTCACAGTAGCAAATTTAGTACTTCTAGTTTAAAAATGATTGTTGTCATTTGTTTCCTTTATGTATTGCATTTTATTTTTCTATTATTGTAAAACGGTGTGTTGATTAATTTCTCATAATTTTGTATCTTGAGACATATTAAATGAGAAATTATTTATGTATAAGATTATTGTCTTCCTTATATATAAATATAAATTAATCTATTACATTATGTATTGGGCCTAATGTTTACTTCCAACGAACTGATTCAAATAGTAAGTCCAACAGACTGATCCAAAGTATGCTCAACGTTTTGATACCCCACTAGGCCCAACGGCTTGATTATGCACTCTAATCCACAAATGTCTATAAAATTCGACCCTCCTCACCATACTTCACTCATCCCATCCCCTCACTCCCCACAAATTTATCTTCACCAACTTTCATCTTCTTCAACATAATGGATCTGATCGAGAAATTCGAAAAGCAGCAACGTGAGGATGCATTCAAGGTCTTCCTGATAACAGTATTTCATTATAATACTATTAATCATGCATAACATCCTCTAGAATATCTAGATCTATGTAACCTACATCTCTTTTTTCCTTTGTTGCTTTGTATATTAGTGTAGTGTGTTAAATAATTCTCAAACATTTGTACGGTTTACATATTAAATGGAGAAATTCCCTATTTAATATTTGTGTGTATTAGTTGTATTTTTACCTTATCATAAACATAAAAAATCATAAAACCCATAACAAATAAACAAAATCAATAACTCACAAAAATAAATCAATCTCAACGCATTGTATTCATAGCAAGTCATGCACGCTATTTCGGTAGGCCTAACAAATGTCGCGCATGCAACTCTATAAATTATATCCATCTTCCATTATTGAGGTTTGATACATCAATTCAGAATTTACGTGTAAGTATAACTATACTGTGGCCCCTTCCCCTCCGTATGTTCTATCTCTTCGCATACCTCAATAATAGTCTTAGGGACGTGACTTTAAATACCCTATTTGACAACTCAAGATAGAACATATGTGTTGGTCTATGTCATGTGAAACCTCCTCCGTATTTTCTAATATTGTGAACACCTCATTAATTGTTTTGGGAATCTGACATGAAAAGACCTACTATGGATATCCATATTTGCTACGTATTGTTACATAATTATGTGTGACAACAACACATGTTTCACTTGTGTCTTGTTCACACATTAATTCTGGATCTAACCATTCGTTCCATCCTGATCCGTGAATTGTTATAAGATTGAAATCTTTCACCATATACATTTCACTCAAACTGCTCCATTCTTCCCTAAATTCATATTCCAATGAATCCACCAAGAGGTATAGTGGCCGAGTAAATTTTTTTTTAAATTTTCATGAAGGCATGTTTCATCCACACTTTGACACGGAAGTTGTACAAAAAGGATATATGCCGCTTTTACATCATTAGGAAGCATTTTATTCCAAAGATTTGGTTATTAAGTTCTACAGACATAGCAATTTTGAAAATGGTAAATTCTTCTTTTGAGTCAATGGACGGCAGTTTGAATTGATTCCAGAAATTATCTCTGAAATCCTTCAAATACCAATGACGTACCCTAAGCTGCATCTTCAAATACCGATATTCGACACTGTCAAGTAGTTAATGCTTGTCATTGTCTCTTATGACGAACTTAGCCCCCAAAACCATGTTGTTCTCCAGCGATCATTGCAGCAAAATCAACGAGTTGTACTCCACTGGTTAGCTCACAATGTGGTTGGAACTTCAAAAGCAACGGAAATCTCTAAACTCCTCCTCCATCTACTTTGGGTACTACAAAATAAAAGGGAAGATTTTTGCATTATCCTATTTCTCTGGAACTCGATTGTAAGGACCAGGAGAACGTTAGCCCCTTTGCCCACCATAGTGACTCAAATCATGTTGCGTTGGGAGTTCCAATCTATATACCCAACCATTCCCCTCAAAATAACATCCTAATTACACTCAACCCTAATTGCGTCCCAAGTTTTTGAACTCCGAAGGCTCACATGAACCTGGCTGACACCCAAGACACTGACGACCACGTACCCTCCTCTGAAAACTGCTTTGATGAAGATGCTCTGCACAACATTTTTAATCCAATGGCAGGACTTCGATTTCTTCACCAAGGCATTCGGGAACTGCACGCATGCCAGTAAATCATCATAAAAAGTCTTATGGAATTCCAACAAAGTCAAGCAATGCACGACATTAAATAGGAGGAAATCTTGGAAAATCACTCTCAGTCTTTGGAAAATCACACTCTCCTAATGGAAAACCAAACCATGCTCTCTGCCAACCAGGGGGACATTCAGCTTCAGCTCAGCCAACAAATTGATCAACTAAATAGTCTTGTGCAAGATCTGCGTCCCCATAACCATCATCATCGTCATCCTGGTCCATGATCATTCTAAAAATAAAATAATAATAATATTATTATTAAGAATAATAATTCAAAATTAATTTTTTCGTCGTGTTCTCTATAAATCAAAATTTTTTGTTTCTCTTTGTGTCTTCTTTTGTTAATAAATATTAAAGAGTATGCCTACTATGATTATCATAATTCTAGTTGCTATTAATAAATAGGCATTTGAATCAAATTTTAAACTATTATTTTCAATTTGAATACAGGAGGAGCCTATCTTCTTCTATACTCTTTCGTCCATCCAGTCAGACGTTATTGGATACTTCTCTTAGTAGCATTTTATCCATCACGCGTGGCAGACATACTTGATTCCCTTGCGGTGGGACCTTCTCGTTGCTTAATGCAATATGACTATTTCATTTTGGATGTTTTCTCACATTGATTAATAATCTGTCAGAACTCCCTGCCTTACCCTTTTCTCTACTCCTACTGAACTATCTTCATCAAGCATGCCTACACCACGAATCATTCCTGAGCAATCCTTCCAGCCTATGATGGATTCCAATGCTTATGACCTTCACTTCTGTGAATACATCACCAACATTGAGTGGTCTTCCCTAGTTCTTCGACCTGACCAAACTTATTCTCCAAGTTTGGCTGCATACTTTTATGCCAATATGGGAGACATACAAGCATTTCATCACGCCCAAGGCTTCTTCTTAGATGGGTTCACAATCCAAGTTGATGGCACACAACATATCTTTTCTGAGCCAATACTCGCCCTAACCTTGGATCTTCCCTATCACGAGCCGGCGACAACATGGTCATACATTAGTCAGAACTCTACCCATTCCTTTTCATGGCCTGCTTTTTGTGGAACATATGGTGATGGTCTTGCAAATAAAAAAGAAGGCGTTGCACCTTGAAGATGGCAATAAACCACCATTCCCTTAGCAAGCATGACCATGAACGTTGGGAATGTGATTTTGTTTATCCTTCTGAACATCATTGGAGATTGACATTTTTCTATTGCCAATGATGCTGCAAGTGTAGTTTTCAATGCGCTTGCTCAGGGTCATACATTGTTTGATATCCTTAACTATGTTATCACCAATCTGAAAAGAACTCGCACTGTTCGGCATCAATATTTACTTTTACCTATAACCGCTTGCCGAATTATGAGGACACATTTTCCACACTTCTCGACTACTTTTAACGACTGGGTTAAAGTAGATTCTATGTGCCCTGTGAACATAATAATTCGTTCATAAAGGTTTCGGCAATGGCGTGATCGTCCTTCATGGTACCTGAGGTATGTTCATTGCTACTCGGATGACGATGATATGTTGGCACATTTGAATGAATCGGGGGAACAACAATGGAGCACCATTTGGCAAACCATTATTTTTTGGCGTGATGCTAAGGAAATGCATTTCACTCGAGGTGACGCGAGAACATCAGCACCTACTGGATGGTAAATTTGAGAAGGCCACTGTGTATATATATATCTAACTGTATATAGTTGTGCTTAGTGTGTTATTGTTTTTCTTTATTTATTTTTGTATAATATATTATGTTATAATAAATTTCTGTTACAGCGATCCAGACCTAATTTTGCTCATTGTTCTCAGGTAAATTCTTTCTTTACCGATACTTCGAGGACTAAGCATCATTCTGTTTGGGGGTGCTTTAAAAATGTAGCAAAAATTAGGCAACTTATATGTTGTATATAGTTTCTAGTTTCTTTATAGTGAATGTACTTAGTGACAAAGTCTTGTTTCATTTTCTATAATGAAATTGTCTAGAAATCTCACATTAGCATTCGAATTAGGATTTGTTCTTAAGAAACTTAAGATAATACATACGCAATAGTTTTACATCTTTTCATGAGTATTCATACATTGAGTATCATTGATTGTACATAGAAGTAAGCTTCTGGATCTCACGGTTAGACTACTTAAATTATCAATGTTGTGAGAATCTAACCAAAAAGCCTCGATATGTGTGATATGTGAGTAATGACACAAAGGAGTAGTTTTTCTGAATAGAGAAAATCACGCGTTTACTTACTTGATCACCATCCGAACCCTAGGTGAGAATATAGGCCATCTTTGGATCGATATAACCAAAAATTAATACCTATTACAAATTTTATCGCTAGTCACACCACTGAACCTTTCATCAAACCTTTCACTTTCACCAAAAATTCATTACTCATCTATTAACCCCAAATAAAATAAACCTATATAATTGATGAGTATGAGAAATAGGATGAAACATAGAAAAATAAAGAGAAAGACTTGTCCCAAATCAAATACTTGCCTCAGGAAAAAAAAAAAGAAAAAGGTTGAGTTCTGTTTCCATAGGACTTAAATTCTTCACATTTTGTAAAGGGTTGAATTATTTTTTCTTAAGCTTTAGGAAAAATATATATATATATATATCAAAAGCTTAAGAGTAAAGTATGGAAACTCATGTAGAAGCAGGAAAAGAAAACAAGGATTTCTCTAGTGTAAATATCTTGAAAACCTTATTCTCTCATACTTGTCATTTTTTATTGTCCATTTTCATTTTCTTCTACACTACTACCTAAGCCCCATAATACCTAATAAAGACCTCTAGCTCAATTAGGAGTAGGATGGTGTGATAATAAGTAGTAGCTAGATGTGATTGATCAACCTTAGCTCCTCTATTGTCATTGAGTATGTGAGGAAACGTATGCCCACTGCACACTGGAGTTAGCGAATTTGTGTTTTGACACATACCTGTGATAACCTATTTAGGGATGCTCTCCAAAGGATCAAGAAATAGCCCTGCTTATACATTTCAATGTAAAGTTCATTGTATGCATGTTCATACTTAGATGTTTTAATTATTGTATACATATTAACTTGAGTTTCAAAGGAATTAATCATCGTTCCCCGCTAAAGAGATGTATATATATCTAAGATCAATTTAGGAAACAAGTTTTTGTTATTGAGTAGTTGAAGTATATATGAAGTTTGTGAGTATCTTCTTTGGAAAACTCTCACAAGGCTATAACTCGTCCACTAGGGAATTCCTAGTGGTTTAAGGCCTTGTTGCATACGGTCAATGCAAGCAAACTCTGCGAAATGAGAACTAGCTTAGGACTACACGTGTTTGGTTACTTATATGTTAAATGTCTCTTCTTTGCTTGAGGACAAGAAAAGTGATGTTTGGGGGTGGTGTGATAAGCACCCAAAACTGTATTATAAAACCCCAACGTAAAAATGAAGGTAAAGCCAGTATTTAAGCACGGAATAATGTGTTTACATAAATCTTTCCGATTTAGCTCTTGCAAAGCTCAACAAAACCCGCTTAAAGCCCAGGAACTTCAACAGGACAATTCCAACTCAGAAAGGGATTACGTGCACAGAAGTATCAAACTTTCGAAGCTCATATCTCTTGAACCGGGACTCCGATTTCGGCGAGTGAGCTACTTAAACGATCAGTGCGACGCACTCTACACAAAGATAAGAAGTTGTAAAAATGCCAAAAAACTAGCCCACCTCTGGACGTTGCACGTGGACCCACTCTGCGGGCCCATAAGATTGGATGAGTCATCAATCATGGAGCAAGTCAAGACAAAATGTGCAAATTATTGGCACAAATTGACACCTCACATGACATTAATTAAGTTGATTAGACTTTAGGTGCTAAGAGTGCCAATTTGTGCAAGGTGTCAATTTGTTTTGATTTGGAGATAAGATAGAATTAAATGAGAGTAATGGTGGGAGTTAATTCACGTGAGAGAATGGGAGAATGCTCTTGAAATGGGCTGTTTTTGTAACCACTCTCATTCATTCTCATTTTCATACTTGCATGTTTCATTTTCTTTGCTTAAGTTAAGTTCTTGTAATTTCTTTTATGGTGGGAAACTTGTGTTCTAAATAAAAATCAGCCTTTACCTTAGGTAATCAGCACTTGTTATTATTATTCTTCTTCTTCTTCTTTTCTTAATTTATCATAACATAATTAACATATCATATGAATCCAAGGATCATGAGCTAAAACCCTCCCAAGGGGAGGGTTAATGATGTTCATGTGCGGATCAAGTTATGAATTTAGGATTCCAATATCACTAATTAGAGGCTTCAGTTTGGTTTTTCATCCTGCTCTAAAATGGTAGAGATTGACCGAGTTTGGAGTCTGGAACTCCGAAAAAGGTTGTGTGCGCGAACCATTGACACTGGGTACATTCGCGCGCGTGAGTCCTGGGGAAAACAGGTTGCTAAACTTGCTTGACCGGTGTTGAACAAAACCAGGAGTTGAAGGGATATTTCAGAGATGAAATATTCTTGACAACTCCTCATGCTAGTAAGATGGACTCAGAGATTAGTACATCTTGCTAAGGATTGATACTAGAATCAGTTTTGGGTTTGTCTTTGAACCTGCAGCTGATTAGAGATGTAGTTATTTTGATTCTTAAAAGCTATGTAGCTAATCTTTACATGAGTAGGTTAATCCTCTCCTGATCTTTCTCTCTCTTTTTATTTAGGAAACTCGAATCAATTTCGGGTTTGTCTTTGAACCCGCAGCTGATTAGAGATGTAGTGATTTTGATTCCTAAAAGCTATGTAGCTAATCTTTGCATGAGTAGGTTAATCCTCTCCTTATCTTTCTCTCTCTTTTTATTTAAGAAACAAACTTGCAAATTTTAGATAACTTGTGTAGTAAGTAATCATTAGGAAAAAGAAATCTTCAACAAAACAAAAAAATCTTTCTCACTAGTTCCCTTTGATAGGGTTATATACTAAAAGCATTACTTTTGTATTAACTCTAATTCTTTATATTTTGAATGAGAATCATATGGGCAAATATTATGCATATTATATATGTTATTAGTTATATGCATATGTCTAATACTTTATGTTATAGATGATATGGTGTGAACACACAGAAGATCATATCATCAATACCTTATAAAGTATAAGTAATCGTTCAAAATCTAGATGGATTTGGACAAACCATTGGTACGGTTGTAGTATAATATGGTATTAGTCTATCTTGACTATAGGATTACACTAGTACACGTTGTGTGTATTAAACAGGACCAAGTGAGGTTGTTTCTCCTTATATTAACTATATAAGAGAACAAACGCCTCTGTTAATATGGATGCTTGTCCTCCTAATCCGGATATAATAACGGGCACTTACACGCATTGTACATTGCTTTAAATCATCAATGAGTGAGATTCATTTGTGAATCAACAAACTCGATGGATTGGGTAATGACATTGTATGTAAGGTGTGCTGTTGATTATAGAAGGAATCCGTGTCCCTCAAGAAGTCGGGTTGATGATGTCCCCTTGAGGAGCTCAAAAAGATTGTCATGTGAACCCTGCAGGTAGATTTATTCCGACATGACAATGAGGTTGAGTTGTACTACTCAAGGACATAAGAAGTTGATTAATTTAGTTGTCAGTAACTTGACTTAATCAACAGACATTCAATATCTTAAACACGGGGATCAACGAGCATATAATATGGAGCCCATAAACGCTGACACGTAATTTGGGATAAGGGCGGTAGTGCAACAATGGCCTTTAGTGGAATAAGTCATTTATTGACGGACTTGGGCCGTGTGTTCTGGGCGAACATAGGAAGCCCAAGCCCATCAAGAGGCCCAACCCTAATTTCTCCTCATGGTCCCTGTTGTAGCCTATAAATAGAATACTCTCTCTCAGGCTCAAATTCAATATTCACTGTATTAGAAAAAGAGGCAAGGAAAGATAGATCCAAAATTGGATCTAGCTTTGTGAGAAAAAAGGGGATTGGTAGATCGTTGTCCACACAACGTCCAATCTATTCTAAAGGAATACAATAGAAGATCAAGGGGTTGATTGTTGATTCGGATTCATAAAGCATGGATTCTCAGAGTTATCAAAACCGGATCTAAAAGGTATGTTCTTTATCCAAATCGTGAGAACCCATTAATTCCGCTGTGCGTGGTTCTTGCGGTTTGTAGAAATTTTGCGTTCTGAAATAACGGTTCCTACAATTGGTATTGGAGCATGTAGATATTGGTAGATGTAGAACTGTTCTAACATGGTTTTGCAGGCATCTAGACCAACTGTTATGGTCAGAATGATTTCTGAAAAGAAATGGATCATTTTTTATTTTATGAAAAATTGATCGTTTTTAAAAGTTTTGATTATCAATGGATGTAATTTAAATCACGGTATGTATCGTGTTATTATTTTTATCATTGATGTAATCTATTGTAAAGATCAAAAGATCAAAAAGATCAAGATTTGGATTGATCGAAATCTAGATCCTCGAACTTTTTTTGGGAGCGCCAGTCGCTACCGAAGCACTTGGAAGTGGCGTTGGTCGCTACCCTATCACGATGTAGCCGAGCTGCGGTTCAGCCCTTCACACCAGAAAGAGAGAAATTGGAAGTGAGTGTGGGTCGTGCCCTATGAAGGCAAAAGTGGAGCGCGGGTCGTGCTGATGCGCCTGGAAGTCGCTGAAGGTATTAGCGCCACGCGCCCTATACAGGTATATTTGGAGCGCGGGTCGCCCTTCAAGGCAGAAAGAGATTTTTTTTTCTCTAAGATGAGATGATTTTTGTTTGCTATTCGGGGGTCTATGAAGTGATTTCGTGAGGTTTCCAGTGTAGGAAACAAGTCACGATTTCTAAAAAAATAGGAACCCCGTCGGACTATGCGAAGGCAATTAAAAGAATTCGGTGAATAGGATGGAGCAATGAATATGGGCCATAACAGTTGGGAATTTGTTTTCCATTTTATTGTTCATTTTTGCTTATTCTATATGCATGTTTTTATTTGTGGATGTCTATTAAAACTAAGCCCACATGAATAATAGATAACACGAACAAAGACCTGACCAGTAAACAGAAAGATCCTCAGTTCTAAATAACTAAGTGGGAGTGGGAATTTAGTTTCGTATAAATCCCACGGTCTCCATTACTGGTTTGTTGGTAATGTAATTATACTTACGCGTTGGTTTTAGTGCCTTCCTCCATATCGGATGAGTCTAATTACGGATTACCAGAACAAACTTCTAAAGGACAACTATATGAAGTTATTAATGTATGGATTCACTTCTCCATCGGAAAGGATTCATTACAAATAATGGACTAAAAAGTTGAGTAATGGTATACACTTAGATGCAAGTAATGGTATCCTCCCCATCCGAGTCACTGCTATTATTTGTAGGACCAAAGAAGGTCAGCATTTTAGTTTTACTTGTATAGATGGCATGTGTCCACTTTAACGAAAGTGGTGTCTTTGTTAAGTTGACGAAAGTATAACTAATAGGAAAAACCTCTCTACACGAATGTAGATAGGGTAAACGTCAACACTATCGTGGCTTACTACATCTCGGTGTGTAGGGTGCTGACGGGTTAATTAATTGATTTTAAGTTAACTTCATAAGTATTTCCACGAATGAATAATGGTAAACGTCCACACTATCGTGGCTTACTACTTCTCGGTGTGGAGGGTACAAGTGATGGGTTGATTAATTACTTAATTTTTGTTATTAACTTAAGAAGTTTTTGCCCTACATAATAGTTATTTTATGTGATTCTCAGGTTTTCAAAATGGTTACTTTCAACCCACTAGCAACTATTTTTAAGGAAAACAAACTTCTTGGCCCTAATTACATAGACTGGAAACGCAACTTGGATATCGTGTTGACTGCTGAAGAGTACAAATATGTACTCAATGAGCAATGCCCACCTAAGCCTGAAGATATTGCTGGAGAAGAGGAGAAAGAAGCATTTAAAAAGTGGAACAAGGCAGATGAGATGTCGTGGTGTTACATTCTGGCATCTATGTCGGTGTGTCTTTAACATCGACATCGATCGGCCATGACCACGGCTTATGATATGATGCTCAATCTCAAGTAACTCTTCGGACACCAGAGTAGGGCTGCTAGGCAAACTTCCATGAAAAACTTGATGACCACAACTATGACTGAAGGGACTCCTGTAAGGGATCATATACTCAGGATGATGGCTTATCTGAATGAGTTGGAGATCCTTGGAGCTGATATCAATGCGGAAACGCAGGTTGATATCATTCTCATGACGCTGCCTGAGAGGTTTGAACCGTTCCGCCTTAACTACAACATGAACAAAATGTTGTATTCTTTTCATGAACCGATGACGTAACTTCAAATACTAAGAGTCTCTTTAAGTAGAGTTATGTTCAGGTTTATGCTACTGAGAAGGTTTCTACTTCTACGCTTAATAGCGGAAAGAAGAAGAATAATGTTCAGAAGCATAAGAATATGGCAAAGAAGGGCATGGGACCTCATGGAGCTGTGAAAAAGCCTAAGGGCAAATGCTACAAGTCTGCAAATCGAGGACCTTTGGAAGCCAGATTGTCCTCTTCTCAACAAAGAGAATAATGGAGGTATGTCTCATGCACTAGTAGTTTAAACATGTTTAGCGGTGTTATCTACCATAACCTAGTGTGTAGATACGGGAACCACTAACCATGTATGTATTTCATTGCAGAGGTTCCAGGAAACCAGAAAACTTAGTGCTTGAGAGATTGCCTTATCTTTGGGGATGCTACCATAGTAGTAGCTGTTGCAGTGGGAGATGTTTGTTTATCTTTTGGTAGAAATAAGACTAAGGTGTTAAAGAATTGTCTTTATGTGCCTAATTTTAGAAAGAACTTGATTTCAGTTTCTATGTTAATTAAGGATGGATATTCTGTTTCTTTTAAATGACAAGATTGTCATTAAGAAAAATAAACTTTTTATCTTTTCTTGTACATTAGAAGGCAATTTATACATCATTAATCTTATTCCACACACATTGCATTAAATTTTACACAGAGTAGTATTATTCTAGAAGTATTGAGAGGAGAGACATTAAACTACTTCAGTACCAATTGTACAAGAATAGGAACCACAACGTGTCATAAATGACGTACAAGAACAAGAGGTGCTTCGTCGTAGTGGGAGGGTTGTTAGACAACCAGATAGGTGATTGGTTTGGGAATGTCTTTAGACATAACCACTGATAACCAAGATCCTGATCCCTGGACCTACAATGAAGCACTCCAAGATAGAGATGTAATATCTTGGCAAAAGGCAATGAATTCTGAGATGGAATCTATGGATTCTGATCAAATCTGGAAGCTTGTAGAGCCACCCAATGGTATAAAACCCATTGGATGCAAGTGGGTCTATAAAATGGATGTCAAGATAGCTTTCCTTAATGGAAGTCTTGAGGAAACCATCTATATGGAGCAACCATAAGGATTCATTGAAAAAGGTCAAGAGCATCTTGTTTTGTACAAGAAATTTGATGGAAACATAGTGGTAATTCTTGTTCTTTATGTAGATGACATCTTACTCATTTGAAACAATGTGAAAGTGTTGACAGACATAATGGTATGGTTATCCAAACTATTTGATATGAAGGACTTGGGAGAACGGGTCACGCCCTTGGGATCAAAATTATAAGAGATCGCAAGAAAAGGATGTTGTGTTTATCTCAGGCTACCTATATTGATACTGTGTTGACTCGTTCTAACATGCAAAACTCCAAGAAAGGTTTTTGCCTTTCAGGCATGGAGTTCCTCTATCAAAGGATATGTGTCCCAAGACACCAAAAGGGATAGATGACATGAAAGCGGTTCCTTATGCTTTGGCTGTAAGAAGCTTAATGTACGCCATGCTATGCATGAGGCTAGACATCTACTTTACCGTTGGCATGGTTAGCAGATATCAGAAGAACCAAGGAGTGGTAAAACATATACTGAAGTACCTGAAAAGGACTAAGGATTATATGTTAGTATACCATGCAGATAGTTTGGTTCCCTTAGGGTATACAGTCTACACTATCGTGAACTCCTAAAAAGTATTTCCATGAATGAAGAATTGTAAATGTCCACACTATCGTGGCTTACTACTTCTCGGTGTGGAGGGTGTTGAAGGGTCATATAGGGACAAGAGTAAGTCTACCTCAGGTTGTGTGTTTACCTAGTGAGGTGGAGCCATAGTATGGAGGAGTGTCAAGCAGAAATGCTTGTCAGACTCCACAGTGGAAGCTGAATATGTGGTAGCCACTGAGGCAGCCAAAGAATCAGTTTTGGGTCTGGAACTTCTTGTAAGCAAGTAAACACATTGAGCACAAGTACCACCTAGAAAAGAGGAGATGTCTATGTTACCAAGATAGCATCAGAAGATAACCTAGCTGACCCCTTGACAACATATTCAGGGGATGGGAATCAGATGCTTGGCAACATAGCTTTAAGTATAAGTGGGAGATCTGTTAGTAGTATACTAAAAAGCAATGCTTTGAGTATAAGTGGGAGATTGATAGGATTATATACTAAAAGAATTACTTTTGCATTAACTCTAATTCTTTATATTTTGAATGAGAATCGTATGGGCAAATGTTATGCATATTATATATGTTATTAGTTTTATGCATGTGTCTAATACTTTATGTTGTAGATGATATGGTGTGAACACACAGAAGATCATATCATCAGTACCTTATAAAGTATAAGTAATCGTTCACAACCTAGATGGATTTGGACAAACCATTGGTTCGGTTGTAGTATAATCTGGTATTAGTCTATCTTAACTATAGGATTACACTAGTACACTTTGTGTGTATTGAACAGGACCAAGTGAGGTTGTTTCTCCTTATACTGACTATATAAGAGAACAAACGCCTCTGTAATTATGGATGCTTGTCCTCCTAATCCGGATATAATAACGGGCACTTATATTCATTGTACATTGTTTTAAATCATCAATGAGTGAGATTCATTTGTGAATAAACAAACTCGATGGATTAGGTAATGACATTGTATGTAAGGTGTGCTGTTGATTATAGAAGGAATTCGTGTCCCGTAAGAAGTCGGGTTGATGATGTCCCCTTGAGGAGCTCAAAAAGATTGTCATGTAAACCCTGCAGGTGGATTTATTCCGACATGACAATGAGGTTTAGTGGTACTACTCAAGGACATAAGAAGTTAATTAATTTAGTTGTCAGTAACTTGACTTAATCAACAGACATTCGATATCTTAAACACGGGGGGATCAACGAGCATAGAATATGGAGCCCATAAACACTGACACGTAATTTGGGATTAGGGCAGTAGTGCAACAATGGCCTTTAGTGGAATAAGTCATTTGTTGACGGACTTGGGCCGTGTGTTCTGGGCGAACATGGGAAGCCCAAGCCAGTCAGGAGGCCCAACCCTAATTTTTCTCATGGTCCCTATTGTAGCCTATAAATAGAATACTCTCTTTCAGGCCAAAATTCACTATTCACTGTATTAGAAAAAGAGGCAAGGAAAGATAGATCCAAAATATTTTGGATCTATCTTTGTGAGAAAGAAGGGGATCGGTAGATCGTTGTCCACACAACGTCCAATCTATTCTAAAGGAATACAACAAAAGATCAAGGGGTTGATTGTTGATTCGGATTCATAAAGCTTGGATTCTCAGAGTTATCAAAATCGGATCTGAAAGGTATGTTCTCTATCCAAATCGTGAGAACCCATTAATTCCGCTGCGCGTGGTTCTCGCAGTTTGTAGAAATTTTGCGTTCTGAAATAACGGTTCCTACACCCTTGAACATATTCTAGTTGTGACGTCAGCCTAGTATTTAGGTTGGAACGAAACCCTTACTCTAAAAATACAAACAAAACCACATGAGTAAGGTAAAACATTAAGTTTTAGTACATAAAAGGTTGTTAAATTAGATATTCAAAAAACTACAAAAGTGCTAACGTTAGTCTGAATTTCTTTGTACCCTGAAAAAAGCAATAAAAGTTATGAGTTGTCTTTTCATTAAACATAAGAAAGGCTGTAATGCAATAATATAAGGGTAATAAAATGCACATTTGGGAGCTGATTACAACCTTAACACACAATGGAGGCAAAACACTAATTATAATCCACAACAACAAGCTACACCTCCAGGTTTTAATAATCAAAATGTTAGGCCTACTACAAACTTCCACCAATTTAACCAACATCTAGGACAAAGACAATTTAGTGTTTAGTGCCCATAACCCAGAACTATCAATATCCAGACATTAACGCTTAACAAGCTTTAGTTCCAGTCACTCCTCCTATGACCACTTCACCAGTTAAACCATATATAGAGGACGTAGTAGTAACTTTGCTGCAACATCAAAATCAAATTATGCAACAAAACTCCAACTTGATGAAAGAACAAATTGAACAAAACTCCAACTTAATGAAGTATAAAATGAACAAAACTCCAAATTTATGAAAGATCAACATGATCAAAACTCTAACATGCTACAACAAATGATTAAAATGATGCAATCTTTGTGCCAAAAGGTTATTGATCTGTCTCCTAACCAAAATAATTACCAACAAGATGTGTTTTCAGTTTAAGTTGTGTTTAATCCTAAGTCAACAAACACTGCCTTCGAAATAAACAGTATTCAATGTAATGGTAATATAAACTAAGGGGACCTACATGCAGTCACTACCCTTCGTTCAGGTAAGGTAGTTGATAACCAAGTGACTATGCCTAAAGGTCACCCGAAAACTA
The DNA here is from genome assembly GCF_015680905.1 of Coptis chinensis. Lineage (NCBI taxonomy): Eukaryota > Viridiplantae > Streptophyta > Magnoliopsida > Ranunculales > Ranunculaceae > Coptis > Coptis chinensis. The sequence continues at coordinate 42,534,095 of NC_141460.1, forward strand.
AGAATAAAACCATACCAAATACTATCATAGAAACTGAAGAGCCTACAACTGTAGAAGCTCCAATCCAACCACAACCAAAAGGGAAAACCTTGCAAGACCCAATAATAGAAATTGATAATCCTACACCTGTAGAGGTTCCAATATGGAAACCTAGTTGGAAATCGGTAGAAGATAAAGACAAGGTTAATAATATTGTTGACCCTTATGCTAAGTATAGAGAAAAACCATTGTTTCCCCAGAGACTAGTTGTGTCTAAAAAAGACGAGAATTTTGATAAGATTAGGGAAGTGTTTAAAAATCTGACTATAAACCTACCTTTTCTAGATGCTATAAAAAGTCTACCTGGACACGCAAAGCTTCTAAAAGAGTTGTGCACCACGAAGAGGAAAACCAGCATACCTAAAGAAGCCTTCTTAACTCAACAATATCCCTCTTTATCTCAACATAACGGAATTGTTAAGTACAAGAACCCTTGTCGTCCTACTGTATAATGTACCTTGGGAGATTACTTCATAACAACTACACTATTAGACCTAAAGGAGAATGTTAACTTACTCCTTTTTTATTTATATAAACAGCTAGGTCTCCATGAACTTAATCCAACCAAAATCACTTTGCAGTTAGCCGATCGTTCTATTAAGTATCCCAAGGGTGTAGTTGAAAATATTCTCGTTAAAGTTCAAGATTTTTACTACCCAGTTGCTTTCGTTATTCTTGACACAGAAGTTGCTCATGACTCTGTTCCTATCAACTTAGGGCGTTCTTTCTTAGCAACCGACAATGCCCAAATCAACTGCCGGGATGGATCAATAACTCTTTCCTTTGGAAATCTTTCTGTGGAAGTTAACTTGTTTAGACTCAAGCAAGGACAACTCAGTTAGCCTGTAGAAGGAGAAGTGAAGTCCATTGAGAGTTTTGTATCTCACGTTAGTATGGCCGACTCCCCACACTAGTAGATACCCTTCTTAGGGAAGAAGGCAAAGATTATAATTTCAACTCCTTGAACATAGATGAAATCAAGGAAGATTTCCTTTGACTCTTTTGCGACCCTTCATTGCCACCTCACGAGTCCCCTCCTATTGACATCCATTCATCCCTTAACGCCATGATAGAAGAAGAATTTTTCACCCTCTATCCCAGTGATTCTTCTAACACACCTATTGAATAATGTCTTGCATATCTCAAGGCCACTGATGATATAGAACTAAGAACACTAGCTGAGAACCATTCACCACTTCACATCCTCATTTACCTTCCATCATGAGTGTTCCCCACCCTCCACCTTTCCAAAGGAACCTTTAGTTTGCACTTGACCTTCTTGCTTCTCCTGTGCTTCATGATTTTCTAAACCCATCTGGTCAGGAAATAATACCCAAGGACAAGCCACCTGATCCCTTCATTTGCAGATGTAAGACAGTACAATCCTACCCTTTCAATGAGTTTTGTGTTAAACCCATGTTTTCATTCTTCCCACCCTTTCCTTCTAACACTTATCCACATTCCAAGTATTTTCCATAACCATTCTTTTTCTCATGATCATTTACTTGGAGATCTTTTCGTTCGAAGTAGAGGCGACAACATGTTAGACTCGATTCTAGGTCCATCAGATCTCACTCTCATTCTACTAAGCCACGTCATAGGAAGTCTTGGTGGTTAATTATGTTTGGGGGTGCTTTTTGTGATAATTATTTATAGAAAGACCCACAACTCTTTCGGTTGTTGATATATGGTAAACTGCATGTCATACATATTTTAGATTAAGTCTCGAGTATCTGACTATAAAAGACTCATTGCATTCTTTGGTGTACTCCGTTCCAATATTATATTATGGGAGTGTACCATTAAGGTAACCGATAAGTGCTCAAAAAGTACAATTTAACCCTCGATTATGCCTCTTATTTAGCCATCTTAGTGGACGAATAGTGTTTGTAAGTTATGTTTTATGATTCTACAAGAGAAAAAGTGAGTTTTGTGGAATATTAGAGAATAAGTGGTAAAACGGAGTAATTCGAAGCATTAAAGATCACATGGGAAGCTCGTGGACAATCATGGAGAAGGCCAAGGAATTGAAGCTATTAAAGATGCGACTTGGACCTATTTTAAAGCCTATTTGGAAGCCCAAGGCCAAAGGATTCGTTTCTTGGAACAAATCCTGCAAAAGAGGATAGAAGGTTAGAGCAGAAGAGACAAAATAGACTTCCGCGTCTGAGACTCATGGATCGTGAGTCCAGACGCATTGCTCGAGTCTAAGACGCATGAATCATGAGTCTAGACGCATGAAATGACACTGTAGCCAATTCCTTCTCAGTTTTGGAGACGAAGTTGGACTCTGAAAGAAGTCTATTTGTATTAGGAAACAAATGGCAGTTTGGAATGCTTCTAGAGCTCATTGTAACCTCTATAAATAGAGGACCTAAGTGCCTCATGTAATTTGCCAATTCACTTATACTCTTGTCTCTAGAACTTGAGGCAGAGAGAGATTAATAATAAAAGATCAGTTTTAACTAGCTGAGTCTTAATATATTAGTCTTTCTAGTCTTATGTTCTTCGACTCTTCTTCTTCTCGTTCTTCGTGTTCTTCCTTCTTTATGGAAGGCTAATCTTCTCCTTCAAGGGAGAAGATGAAACCAGTGCTTAGGGTTCGTTGATTCTTCTGGTTCATGGTGTTCTTCAATCAAGTTAGTTCTTTTTGTTTTTAGTTATTAGTTCCATTGCCCAGACCAGGGAATGGAAGTATAGATTAAGATTTTTATTTATTGCAATCGAATATCATGCTAGTTTAGGGTTTTATTTATTGCAATTGAATATTTGCTTGTAACATACTTTTATTTATTGCAATTGAATATAATGCTAGAATAGGGTTTTATTTATTGTAATTGAATATTATACTATTATTGTCTACTTTTCTTCTAGTTGTGTAGTTTTTTAAAGTAAGGGAAGTATTCCTTGTGTTTGCCTTAGATGGTGATTCATTGAATAGCTGCCCAAACTCACATAAAAGGAAAGAAGATACTAGTAACATGAACATAGGAACAACTTTAAGTAGAGTTATTCGTTAACGATATTTCCTCCAAGAGGGCATCGGCACTCGCTCGATTGCCTAATTGTAGTCTACTTGTGAGAACAACTATGAAGCAAAAGTTCATTGAATCAAAAGTATTGGTGGATTCTAATCTCTTGAATTCCCTTTTTTATAAATTCTTAATAGTTTAGTTTAGTTTAGTTTAGTTTAGCATTAGAATTTAAAATATATACTAATAGTTTTTAATCCCTCAAACCCCCTTTCCAGTCCTGTCCTTCATATAAACATACACTTAAAAGTGGAACGATACCCTACTCATCCTGTACTTATTGAGGGATAATTAGGTTTTGATACGCTTCTATTTTGTTCAACGACCATCATCTATCTACATCATCCATATACCATCTCATACAGAAAAGGAGGCGAGGTCAAATGGCGCTGCTGTCGTTTTAAGTTGTTTATGTTTAACGTTTTCTTTCAAGATTAGAATTTTGGATCTTGAGGTAATTTTAGCCGCATCATCCATCCTTTTGAGAAAGAAAGAAGCTTGAAGGACATCTCGAAGACAAGATCTACCATCCAGGTTAGTCGAATCTTCATTCTTTTTATTTCATTCTTAGTATAGTTGCATCGTAGTTTAGTGTTATTGCTTTCTTAGTATAGTTGCATCGTAGTTTAGTTTTATTGCTTTCTAGTATAATTGCAGTTAGGACCTTTTCAACAATTGAAGTTGTAAGCCAACACAGCAAAACATCAAACTCTAGTGTTTCTTGTCTGAATCTTGACAAACGGACTATCGTCTGTGGGTAGTGGTACTTAAGCAATCCAAGTGATTCACCATAACCCTAGAAGAGACAACTTTAGACAACGGGCGAGATACGATACCAGCTGCAAAGCCCAACCCAATTGAAGGAAAGTAGTTTTGCATATTAGTATAATTTAGAATAGTTGCATATTAGTTTAATTGCATTCAAGCATAGTAAGATAGTTTTTCATCATCTTCGCATAGCAAGAATACTAGACAAGATTGATATAATGGCCATATGCAATGATGGAGGTGTTATGGACACCAATAATCTTGAAGCTATCCCACCCATGCAAGCAGAGCAGAGGAACAAGCTGAGTGATTTCTATTCGCCAATCATTGGAGACCCACCCAACAGTATTGTTTTTCCAGAGACAGAAGCTAACCAGTTTGAACTTAGAGCTTCAGTAATCTCTATGCTTCCAAAGTTCAATGGTTTAGACAATGTTCAGCCATATGTTCACATGAACAAATTTCTATCAGTCTTCAAAACTTTCAAGAACCAGAATATCAAAGATGAGAGTATCAAGTTGATTCTTTTTCCGCTCTCACTCGAAAGTAAAGCCTCTGAATGGTTAACTGCACAGCCGATCAATTCAATAGACAACTGGGAGAAGTTGAGAACAAAGTTTATGAACAAGTTTTACCCACCCCAGAAGACATATGCCATGCAGCAAGTTATCAGCAATTTCAAAGGAAAAGTGACTGAAGAATATCATCAAAGCTGGGAGAAATTCAATAATTTGCTAGTCTCATGTCCACATCATGGATATGACAAGAGCACACTGGCTCATTTTTTCTATCGAGGACTCTCAATGATGAACAAGCAGATAATACAGTCAATGCACAAAGGCAAGTTTACATCAATGGATGGAGAGGAAGCTTACAACTTTCTCGAGAATTTAGCTGAAGAAACACAACAATGGACTACTAGCAATGAGGATGTAGCTAGAATGGAGGGGGAGCCAAAGCAATTTGGTTACCAAGCACATGAACAATCAGATCAAGAACTGAAGTCTACATTGGCCAACCTGGCCACCAGCATTGAAACTCTGAGTAAGAAATTTAACCAGTTCTCTATGAATCCCTCCAAGATCAACAAGTCTCAAGCTAAATCTCTCCCAATCATGCAAGCTAGCCAATACTGCGAAGTCTGTTCGGACACTTCCCATGCAACTCTACAATGTCCTGGTTACTGTCAACATGCATCAGTTGAAGAGTACAATGTGAACTCATTTCAGAGGCCCAACCAAGGTGGTAATAACTTTCAAGGTAATTATTGGAGACAGAACGCTGGACCCCCAGGTTCTCATGATCAAAGTTATATTCCACAGGCAAGTCAAGCTTCACAGTTGGTCCCTCAACAACAATTATACTCTCAACAGAATTACAATACAAGTGGAGAGTTAATGCCTGATCCTAGGAGAAATTATGTCACACTTGCCAACCTCGAGAATGTTATTACTTTGCTATCACAAAAAAATCAGAAGTTTGAAAGTGTTCTAGAGCTTCTTGCACAGTCTCAGCTCAATCTCCAGCAATCTCAGGCAAGTCAATGTTCTAGAATGGAGTCTCTAGAAGCTAAGGTCGACCAACTCACTACTACTTTGTCGGTAAAGACACAAGCCATTCAACCTAGCTTATTGGAACCAATATTGAAGAGTGTAGATGTATGCCACATTGGGACAACTTTTAGTACTGATCACCTCCATGATCATGTTAGCTCAGTTACTACTCTTAGATCAGGATTGAAGATAGACAACAAGGTTGACTTACCTTCTCATGATGACATTGCTACAAAGCAATCGGTCAAGATTTCAAATGAAGTTCGAAAGGAAGTGAGGGAAATCCTTTCCTCTCCCATTTGTCAAGATGACCAAGACAAGATATGCAAGAATGCCAAAGAGAAAGAAGAACAAACACATGTTGATGTGTTTGTACCAAAGGCACATTTTCCTATATTATTTGCTCAAAGCAAAAAGGACAAGCAATTTTTAGAGATGAAGGAGGCATTTGAGAAAGATAATATCAATATCCCCTTTCTCAAAGGAATCAAGCAGTTGCCATCATATGCCAAATTCTTGAAGGATGCATGCAACATAAAGAAAATTACTCATGTTTCAAAGCGAGCGTTTCTAGCTAGACAAACAACATCCTTATCCATCGACAAAGCTCGGTCAAGCTCAAAGATCCGGAAGTCCTACAATATCATGCAAGATAGGAGAAAAATTCACAGGAAATGCTCTTTTAGACTTTGGTGCTAGTGTTAATCTCTTGCCATATCATGTGTACCAAGCGTTGGGCCTGGAGAACCTAAAGCCTACAAAAGTCAAATTGAAGTTAGCTGACCGTTCTACCAAGATTCCCAGAGGCATAGTTGAGGATGTTCTTTTTTAAGTAGCCGATTTCTACTATCCAGTGGATTTCATTGTGATAGACACTGATAACCCGTAAAAACTAGATTAGATTACTCTAACCTTATTCTTACGGTATCAATATTTTATTTCCTACTCTCACATGTATATTCATGCAATATATAGAGTACGGAATCGTTCCACTCTTAACTCTCAAGACTTAAACAAATTCAATTGAACAAACACAAAGAACAATGGTGAGAGTAATGTGTTATGTGAAATTTCTATTCTACGATTATACTACGGATTCAATTTATACTAACAAGACGCGATAATTCAAATAACAAGGTATGAACTAAAATGATTCAATGATAAGGAATTAGGGGGGATTTGAATCCACCTTAACTCGACTTAATTTACTAACGACGAATCGTCGTAATCCGAATTGAACTGCTACGCAGAACAATTGGTTCTTCCTAATCCCTAGTGTTCATGGTAATCTCTACCAACTAACATCTAGCATGTGAAGTATTCAACCCCATTCTCATGGTGGACTAATTACTTCTAGAGTTGAATGGGAAATTATGACTATTCTACGCTAATCGAAATCAAGCTTCATCAAGGTTTTTCAACCCCCTCTAATAGAGGTTTAGCCGAGAATCATAAGACTATCATTTCTCATGGAATCTAAACAGGACATAATATAAAGATTTGAACTTTACTTGTTTAAACTCAATTCGAAACTACTCATGCAATAATTGAATTAAACTAATAATGACAAATAAGTAAATCTAAGGATTTAAGCTAATAAATAAATGAAAATGAAACTAGATTGTGGAGAACTAATTAACTTTATTTATCTAATGAATAGTAATAGCAATAATTTAATACTGAATTTAAGGCAAGAATAAAAACTAATTAATTAATCTAAAACTAAATCTAGAACTAAGGTTTAATGGCTACTTTTCTTATCCTAACCTAATTTATTTTCTAACCTAACTATCTACCATTAACAAAGAGCTAAGCTTTTGTTTTTATATGTTTCAGATCCAAAAATCATGCATGGGCTTGGAGCCATGTTTTGGGCCGAAAAATCAGGCCCAAAACCCAATTTCTTTAGTCTAAAATGGGCTCTCCAGCTGCAATTGGCTTTGACAAACGTTTTGTCCACTTCTGCTCCTCTGATTGGGTCAAGGCTTAGCCCATTGAAAATCTCTTTCCAAGCTGGTCGTTTTGACGTAAGGTAGGCCCAATTTCGAGGTCTGAGTCCAAAGATATGGTCTTCGGAAGTTCTACTGACTTTGTGCACTGTTTCTGCCCGCGTGGACTTTGACTTTTCATCTTTTAACCAGGCTTTACAAAGGCTTTGTCTTCTTGAAAATTGGCCTTTAATCACATAACTCCTTAGCAACCGACCTTTGCTCCTTTATCTCGCTAAAGTGGCACATTTCTGCACATAATGGACTTTGAAGCCTGAAATGCATAAAAACACGTAATCAGTATTAACTCTCACTTATTATCCACATAATTGGTCTAAAAGTACGATTGTTAAGGGGTTAAAACTACATTTTTAGGCTCTTATCAAACCACCCCCAAACAGCATTTTGCTTGTCCTCAAGCAAATATGAGAAATTAGAATAAGTGACCAAAAATGGAGTTCTAACTACTCTCGTTTCGCTGAGTGTGATTGCATTTACCATATGCAATAAGGCCTTAAACCACTAGGAATTCCCTAGTGGACGAGTTATAGCCTCGTGAGGGTTTTCCTGTGAAGGTACTCACAAACTTCATCTATACTACAACGACTAAGAAATAAAACTATTGTTTCCTCATTCATGTCTCAACTATCTATACATCTCACTAGCAAATGAATAAGAATAACCAAGTCAAAAACCTAAGCTAATATATGCATAATAATCAATCATCTATGATACAAATATATATACTATGAGTAATACTATGAAATGCCTAGCAGGTTCGTTTCTGAAAACTTGGAATAGCGTCCTTAAGTAGGTCCTCACATAAATTTCAAGACAAAAACCACTCTAATTTTTCCGCTCAAGTTTCACTACTCCAGTATGCAGTGGGCACACTTTACCTTACAATCTCAATGACAAACAAGGAAGCTGGAGTCGATCAAACACATCTGCCACTTACTATCACACTAACCTATTCCTAATTGAGCTAGAGGTCTTTATTAGGTGTTGCAGGGATTAGGAGATGGTTTAAGAAGGAAAGAAATAGATATTCAAAAGGACAAGTCTGAGATAATAGAGTCTTCATATTATGTAACTTAGAGAAAACCTTGTTATTTTCTATTGCTTCTATACTTTGTTTCCATCCTTAGCCATATTTTTCTTTTTCTTTTCTTTGGCTTTTGACTCCCTTTTATTCTATTTTTGGAGTTTTTATTTATTTCTATTTTTTTTTCTCTTTCCTTGGATGGAAACTTCTTTTCTTTTTTCCTCAAGCAACTAAATTTTTTTTTTTTACAGGTTTTTTTTTTTTTTTTTTTTTAATCATTTTTATTCTTGGACTTATTCTAGATTGGGTAAGTTGAATTTTTATTTTGTTTTGTTTTTGTAACGAGGGTAAAGGAATTGTGGTTTATGGAAGGCTAAAGAAAGGCTCGAGGGGCTTAACTAGCGGAAAATAATTTATAGGTTTGAATTTCTGGCTATATCGATCCAAAGAGGGCCTAAATTCTTGCTTACCGTATGGCATAGTGATCAAGCAAGTGGACGTGTGATTTCTCTATCCGGATTTTACTTCTCCCTTGTGTCATTTCTCAAATGTTACGCTCATATAAGGTTTTAAGCTATATTCTCACAGGATTTGTAGAATAAGTACTCTAGCCTAGATTTCTAGAAACTTACTGCTAACAATCATAGATACTCATGTAATATATTTATAGATAGATGCAAAGATTATTACCTACATATTAACCTAAGTTTCTAACAATTATTCTCGATGCAAAAGCTACGCGGAGACTTCTAGATTGTTAAGAGCATAGAAAGAAAAACAATACCAATATTCCTAAGTGTATAGCATAAACTTATTTATTTATATTTTGAAATTTCTAACTTGAAAACAAATGCATATTATACATATCTATATCCTAACAGATGCCTTAATTACACGTGTTTCTATGCCCCTCCCAAACAAGAAGCATGCTTTGTCCTCAAAGCATTTAAATAAAGAGGGTAGAAAAATACCATGGAAACGCGTGAAATTCTGGAACATCTGCAAAACAAGGTTATAACATACTAATATAGGAAATAAAAAAACTGACGCAACTCTATAAGAGTTCCACCCATTATGGGGTTAATGTAATTAAATTGCTTGGGACATAAGCGCATTACTAACTGAAACTAAAAACTTACCTCCACTCCAGAGTTTACTCGTCATCCTCCTCTTCTATAAAGAAGTGAGGTTCCTTCGCATCCTGCCATTCCATTATAATTTGCCAAGCTTGCTGCCATTTATCATCTACGGATGCTAACCTGTTAAGCGCCACTTGGTCGGATGGGGTGTAAGGTGCAACCTGATGAGGTTGTATCCTCCACCCTTGCCAAGTCATTGCACGGAAAGATCGAATAATAGAATTGGTGGGTCTCACAATGTCGACCCCAACCCAGTCCGTGAAACGGGCACAAAAAACAAAGAAGAAACATAGCATAATATGGCAAACTAATATAGGCATAAGAAGATACTTATGCCTCATGCTATGGGCTCGTGCTAAACTAGACATTAAGGTCTTAGGAAGGTCATATAACAGGCGTTCCTCAGCTAAAGCAAGGAAAACATCGCAAGTGACATCATTCGCAGAAGAAAAATGCCACTTCCCTAATATGTTTAGCATGATAAAGAACATTACCGTATCACATTAAGGGACAAGCTACCAAGGGCTACGTTATATGTCCCTTGGTCCTCTACACGGAAAATGCCGGACCCATAATTCTCATGTAAAAGCTCATAGTTTTAGACAGAGAAATTATCAACTATGTAGCCCATGGGTCTTGAATCTTAGCAGGCATAGGAATCTCAATAACAAAAGCCAACAGGGACTTAGTTATCTCCATTGTTTCGTCATCAATGTTGATGGAGAACACTTGTTCTCCATCCTTCCGATAAAAGAATGTACAATGGTTATAAAATACGGGGCAAGTGCAGAGGAGTAAAGTTCATCAGAATTTACCATTAAAGATTGCCATCCTGCTTGTATGATTACTTCGCGAAACCAAGCACCATAGGTGTCACTTTGGAACAAGTCTTCGAAAGACTGTTCCGGTATGATATGCGGGGATGTCATCACAAAACTACTCTCTAGAACAGCTGCAACTATCCTGGAACAACCCACGCAAAAAATCAAAAATTTCGCGTCTACTGAGTTCTGGGCGCAGGTGCGCTCCACTTGGGCACAGGTGCGCTCGGGTGTTTTTGAATTTACAGTGTTTTGGGCGCGAAGTCGCTCAACTTGAAGCACTTGCGCTCAGCGCGCCTCCATCATCGCAGCAGTCTTTGTCAGAAGGCCGGGCGCGAAGAAGGAAAATTAAGCGAAAATTGGGAGTGAAAAATGAGGGATGGATGTGAGAGATGTGTGTGTGTGGAGAATGAATGAAGTTTATATAGGGTTAGGTTTCCAAAAACGAATCGGGAAATTTCCAAAACGTTTTAAGGCAATTGCCAGAAACAGAAATTTCCAAAATTGGAAACGGAAACAACCCATATTCTTGATTCTATAACAACCCTAATATCTTTTATACTGGATTTAGACTAGTAACTTCTAAACTCTCTTAGATTTCATCCTACCACCACATCTAATCATAGGTATGCCAATTATGGCAATATTCTCAACCTTCACTCCAAAACAAACTCTAAAATGGAGGATCTTCTACAAATCCTGATAGAATAAATAATACCACCCCCAAACAATTCGGGAAGGTGGGATTAACAATAAAATCCATGCACAATTTGAAAAGAACCACATTATATTAAAATTGAAATTCAAACAACATTTAACTACCAAATTCAAAATTAACTACGGAATTTAACAACGTAACATCCTATCTACTAAAAATAAAAAAAAAACAACATCAAAACAATAAACAAGAAGAAATCTAGCTACTCTTCAAGGGAGCAAGGTGGGGGTAAGAATAGGAATTTGAGTGATCAAGAATGGAAAAACCAAACACCTTCATTTTCAAACAAATTTTTGAAAACAAGTTTGTAAAAATTTGTTTTAAAACGGGGTCTTTTAAAGTCGATTCCCAAGACTTAATGTGGGGTCATTTTACTTACGATTCCTTAGACTGCACACCCCCAAACAAGCATAAAACTGGGGTGGCACAAAGTGGATGATGCGTGGTAAACTATAAACAAATAGTCGGAAGAGTTGGGGGTCTAGCCATAAAAACATGATACTAAATGCACCCCCAAACAGAATAATGTTGTATAATTGGAAGCAAACATGTAAGCGAAGGAATGAAAACTTATGCATCCTATCAAAGAACATATGCAAACCATCATGTTGTAATTGTTTTAAATAGTTGGAATGACCAAAAAGATGAATTAGCGATACTTTAGGTGAGAAGGGAATGAAGTATGGATCCTGATGTCTTTCATGAAGCTCAGATGAGGAAAAATAAGACAAACTAGGTTTCTCACTACACTCGGTCAGAGCTTGTCTCTCAATTACCGGAATGGTGTACTCATGGGATTGTGTGCTAGGCAAACACTCTTCACTGTGAAGGTTGAAAAAATTATAGATGGTCTCTGAGGCAATTGGCTCAAGGGCAAAATCGAGGCTCCTTTTAAATGGTGGGTGAATGGATGGCTTAGTTGTGGTAGATGGTTGGATTATAGGAGGTGGTAACTCAGGTGGATGGTGGTTGGTTGGTGGTTCATCGGGTGGTGGATCCTCACATGCTCTTAAGAACTCTACATCTGGCTTAGCTGAATCCACAAGGTTGTAGTTCGTGGCTTTATCTTTAAGATTTTCCTCTATTTCTTTCCTTGTTATTTCCTCAGCTGCCAAACTGAATTGAGATTCACATTGCTCTAAAGATGTAACTTTCTCGTTTTCTTGTACATTAACTTGTTCATGCCTTAGATTTGAATTGTTAATCTCCATGTCCTCACCCTCTTCCTCTAAAACACTACAAGTATCCTCAATGGCCTCATTCGAATGTGTCGAGACATCATCCAGCCGAGTGCGGTTAGCAAACTCAAAGGCCTGGACATGCTCAACAGGAGGGTCCATATTATGAGAATGCCAATAGTTATCAAATTCTTCCTTCGTCACACCTTTATAAATATCTTCTAAAGTGTCATCATTATATTCATCGTCGGTGGATCGAGTGGGAAGTTCCTCGGAGACATCGCTCAAGTTTGAGTGGTCATCCAAACTAGTCCTAAAGAGTCGCCTACAAGAATTTCCTCATCCGGTGGGGTGTGGAGTTAATATCATGGTTAATGGGAGGGTCTTCGGAAGGTAATGGTTCATGAAATGTAGGGTAGGTGTGAACTAGGTTGACTGGGTTAGTTATGGGAATAGTGTCGATCTCTGGCATGGTAGAAATGTCTGGCGTAGGTGAACCTAGTATCTTTAGGTCTCGGTTTATTTCCTGAAGTATTATTTTGTTTTGGGCCATTATTTCATCGAATGTTGTTAGCTGAGGGGAAGCTTGGTGGTGTGGATCTGGTTGGTATGGTGTTTGATAGTCATAGTTATTGGCGTTTGAGTGACTCTGATTGATGTCGTACTGTGATGGGTTAGGTTGAGGCTGAATGGCTGGTTGATTGTTATTGGTGGAATTACATGAATAGTTTGGATGACTAGAAAACTCTTGATTGTATGAGTCACTATAAAAATTTGAAAATTGAGGCTCATAATTATTATTATATCCTATAGTAGGCTCAGACTCTTGATATGATGGGCATTGAGAAGCCCAATGGTCAGGACTACCACAACATAAACATGGTGAAGGGTTCCCATAATAATTACAAGATTTCTCTTGATATGATGGGCATTGAGAAGCCCAATGATCAGGACTACCACAACATGAACATGGTGAACGGTTCCCATAATAATTACAAGATTACTCTTGATATGATGGGCATTGAGAAGCCCAATGGTCAGGACTACCACAGCATGAACCTGGTGAAAGGTTTGCATAATTATCATATGATTGTTGGTCTACATATTGATATGCCATATTGGTTTTTCAAATATATTATAGGGCAATTAGTATGCAACAACAACTCTAAGCATACATTTCTAGATAGGCGTGTGGTATTTTGTTTTAAGAAAACAAGCCTGATTATACTAGAATTAAAACTCCTCTGACAGAAGAAACAAGGAGTGAAAGAAGGAGTACCTGAATGCCTCCTTGCTTCGCTTACGAATAGCGTCTTGTATACGCGATCTCAGTGTTTGTATAATGTTAGAAACACTGAATGACTTGAAGAAATGAAAATTTGGAACAAACCTGAGGAAATCGGGCAAATTCAGCAGTTTAGGGCGCAGTCAAGGCTGTTTGGCGCAGCTCAAGACACTAGAAGTTCCAGCGCCGTGCTTCGGTTTGGGCAATGTGCGCTCAGGTTAATTTTTGAGTTTTAGGCATTTTAACGTACTCCAAAAACTTTGAAATTTTTACAGTAATTTTCTAAAACGTCTATCAAGTATCCTGTAAAATATCAGATCAATTGGAGCTATGAAAGTCCCTCTACTGCCCTGCAAAGTTTACGGAACAGTTTTCGGACACAATACAAACAACCGAATGGTTAACCTATCAAAACAAAGCCAAAAATTGCCAAATTTTTACTGGAGATTCCTGACAGATCCTACTTATTTCTGTAAAATTTTTAGAGAAATTGGAGTTCTACAAACTCTCATTATGAGCTGGTGTTCCAGAAATTAAGTGTTTGCAAAACTGCAGAAACACACTAGAAACACTCCACTATTTAGGAGGTCAAAACAATTCAAATTTTTACTGCAAGCTCCTGACGTAGGATAGATACTCCTGTAAAAATTATAGAATTGCCTAAGTAACCTTACTCGACAGTTTTTCCAAGAACACACGGTTTGAAAATTGAAATATGGCACTGTAAAGATCGTATTTGTTCACAAGGTAAAACAATTAGGAAATTTCTGAAAAAATTACAGTAAATCAATAACACATTAACTATTATACCTGTAATTTTTTTAGAATTTTTAGAAATTTACAAATACCTTTACTGCAGTGTTTTCCTCTGTGAATCCACATCCCCTATGCCTAAACAGTGAACAGTTCCAAAAATTCAAGAAATAAGAATGAAAAATTAAAAGGGTGGGTGGGTAGAGAATGGGGGATTGCCCCTTGGATTCAATCAATTGAATTCTTGTCTTGAACGAGATTAAGATGGCAGCGGCGCCATTTGATAACCCGTAAAAACTAGATTAGATTACTCTAACCTTATTCTTACGGTATCAATATTTTATTTCCTACTCTCACATGTATATTCATGCAATATATAGAGTACATAATCATTCCACTCTTAACTCTCAAGACTTAAACAAATTCAATTGAACAAACACAAAGAATAATGGTGAGAGTAATGTGTTATGTGAAATTTCTATTCTACGATTATAATACGGATTCAATTTATACTAACAAGACGCGATAATTCAAATAACAAGGTATGAACTAAAATGATTCAATGATAAGGAATTATGGGGGATTTGAATCCACCTTAACTCGACTTAATTTACTAACGACGATTAATCGTCAATCCAAATTGAACTCTACTGAACAATTGGTTCTTCCTAATCCCTAATGTTCATGGTAATCTCTACCAACTAACATCTAGCATGTGAAGTATTCAACCCCATTCTCATGTCGGACTAATTACTTCTAGAGTTGAATGGGAAATTACGACTATTCTACGCTAATCGAAATCAAGCTTCATCAAGGTTTTTCAACCCCCTCTAATAGAGGTTTAACCGAGAATCATAAGACTATCATTTCTCATGGAATCTAAACAGGACATAATATAAAGATTTGAACTTTACTTGTTTAAACTCAATTCGAAACTACTCATGCAATAATTGAATTAAACTAATAATGACAAATAAGTAAATCTAAGGATTTAAGCTAATAAATAAATGAAAATGAAACTAGATTATGGAGAACTAATTAACTTTATTTATCTAATGAATAGAAATAACAATAATTTAATACTGAATTTAAGGCAAGAATAAAAACTAATTAATTAATCTAAAACTAGATATAGAACTAAGGTTTAATGGCTACTTTTCTTATCCTAACCTAATTTATTTTCTAACCTAACTATCTACCATTAACAAAGAGCTAAGCTTTTGTTTTTATATGTTTCAGATCCAAAAATCGTGGATGGGCTTGGAGCCATGTTTTGGGCTAGAAAATCGGGCCCAAATCCCAATTTCTTTAGTCCAAAATGGGCTCTTCAGCTGCAATTAGCTTCGACAAACGGTTCGTCCACTTTTGCTCCTTTGATTGGGTCAAGGCTTGGACCATTGAAAAGCTCTTTTCGAGCCGGTTGTTTTGACATAAGGTAGGCCCAATTCCAAGGTCTGAGTCCAAAGATATGGTCTTCGGAAGTTTTACTGACTTTGTGCACTGTTTCTGCCCGCGTGGACTTTGACTTTTCATCTTTTGACCGGGCTTTACAGAGGCTTTGTCTTCTTGAAAATTGGCCTTTAATCACAGAACTCCTTAGCAACCGACCTTTGCTCCTTTATCTCGCTAAAGTGGCACATTTTTGCACATAATGGACTCTGAAGCCTGAAATGCATAAAACACGTGTCGGATAACTCTTACTTATTATTAACATAATTGGTCTAAAAGTACGATTGTTAAGGGGTTAAAACTACAGTTTTGGGCTCTTATCAGACACCCAGGTGGCCTTTGATAAAATTCCAATTATTCTAGGCCGACCTTTCCTCACTACCGCAAAAGCTTTGATAAATTGTCACAACGCTGAAATGAAGATCAACTTTGGTAAGATGTCAATGGACATAAATATCTTTTGCCTGTTGCATAAGGATTGTGATGACACCGAAGGTGGAGAGGTGTACTTCCTTGATAGCATGATACAAGAATCCTTCCCATTCGAAGATACAATTGAGAGTGCTCAATCTACAGAAAACTGTGATGAACCTGAGAACCCCACCACAGAGGCGTTGCTAGCTATGTTGTTGGAATCTCTATAGAAAATTCAGGGTTTAAGTGAGCATAATGGAAAATTGGCAGAGAGAGTATCATACCTTGAGAAGATGAACTCTACATTTAAGGATGAACAATAGACTTCTTCCCAGAAAAATCAGTTACTAGAGAATCAGCTTAAAGAAGTTTTGGAAAAACAACAGAATCTAGATACTGAAATGAGCCTTCTGAAGTAGAAAGTGGACCATATTGATAAGAAGAATTGCCTTGAAGCTTCTTCTACACCATCATTATCTGAACAAGAGAATTATGTGAACCAGTCTACTGCCCACTGATAAGAGCCCAAAACTGTAGTTTTAACCCTGTAACAGTCATACTTTTAGACCAATTATGTGAGTAATAATTAAGAGTTAACACTGATTACGTGTTTTTATGCATTTCAGGCTTCAAAGTCCATTATGTGCAGAAATGTGCCACTTTAGCAAAATAAAGAAGCAAAGGTCGGTTGCTAAGGAGTTCTGTGATTAAAGGCCAAGATTCAAGAAGATAAAGCCTTTCTAAAGCCCGGTCAAAAGCTGAAAAGTCGACGCGGGCAGAAACAGCACACAAGTCAGCAAAACTTTCGAAGGTCGTATCTTTGGACTCAGACATTGGAATGGGGCCTACCTTATGCCAAAACGACCGGCTCAGAAAGAACTTTCCAATGGTCCAAGCATTAACCCAATCAGAGGAGCAAAAGTGGACGAAAAGTCTGTTAAAGCCAACTGCAGCTGAAGAGGCCTTTTTGGACTGAAAGAATTGGGTTTCGGGCCTGATTCTCTGGCCCAAAAGATGGCTCCAAGCCCATGCACGATTTTTGGATCTGAATGTATAAAAACCAAAGCTTCACTCTTTGCTAATGGTAGATAGTTAAGGTAGCTAGTTAGACCTAAAACTATAGATAATTATAGATCTAGTTTTCATGTAATAAAATTAAGTTTAGTTTTAAATTCAATTCTTGTTTTAGATTAAACTCTTAGAATCATTATTCTTAATTAGTTTGATTAATAAAATAGCTAGTTTGTCAATTTCGATTCTTGTCATTTACAATTGTGTAGATCTAAATTCCCTTATTACGTAGATAGCTAGACTTAGATTAGTTAGATTATTAATTTAGTATTGAATCATTGTTTTATTATTCATTAGATTAATAAAATAGTGTTCTCCATAAGTTAGTTTCATTTCCATTAATTGTTTAATTTAAATTCGTATATTCAATTAATTGTCATTATTAGTTTAATTCAATTGTTGCATTAGTAGTTTTGAATTGGGTTTAAACAAGCAAAGTTTCAATCTTTATATCATGCCTTGTTTGAATTCCATTGGGAATGATAGCGTGATGATTCTCGGCTAACCTCTATTGAGGGGGTTGAGAAGCCTTGATGAAAGCTTGATTCCGATTATCGTAGAGTCGTCGTAATTTCCTTTCCACTCTAGAAACGATTAGTTCACCATGAGAATGGGTTTAATCGTTCACATACTAGTTATGAATTGGTAGGAATGCCATGTGTAATTAGGGATTAGGAGTAACCATATTGTTCATGCGGCGATTCAATTCGGATTACGGACGATTCGTCATTAGTAGGATTAAGTCAAGTTAAGGTGGAATCAATCCCCTCTAACTCCTTATCATAGAATCAACGTAGCATTCCCATAGTTGTTCTAATAGTCGACTAGTTGCATCTTGTGGGTAGTTGCATCGTAGTCTAGTTGCCACTTCAGAAAATCTCATTAGATTTTAGAGTTAAGAATACTTATCACGTAGAGAACACAAATCTTGGAAGGACTAGGAGTGGAACGAATCACTCTACTCCACTATATCTCATAGGATTGAGAGTAGAAATCTTTGATAAAATATAGGCACATAATCTAGTTTTAGTTTACTTACGTTTTGAGTTTCATCGTTCATTTCGTAGGTAAACATATCAATTTTATCGTTTATCAAATGGCGTCATCTTAGTTTCACTTTCGCATTGTTTTCGTAGTGTAAGTACTTTTCTTAAAGTCCCATTTCACCCACCCACCCTTGTTTGATTCATACTGTGGTTGTCCATTTCAGCATTGAAAACTTCCGAAAAAAAATTTGCACGGAGCGCGACTTCGCTTCAAGTGGCGCGCCTGCGCTTCAAATTCTTGAAGTTTGAAGCGTGACCGAAGCCCAAGCCGACCAGCGACCAGTAAGATCTGTAACACTGAGCGCGACCCGCCCCCATGTGGAGTGCGACCCGCCCTAAAACACTACAATTTCATGATTACACGGAGCGCAACCGCGCCCTAAGCTAGATTTTTCCGGATTTCTACAGTTTTGATTCGAACTTTGATTTTTCGAGTTTTTCAGTGTTCTAACTTGTTATATACACTGAACACGCCAAAACAAGACGCTATTCATAAAGCGAAGCAAGGGGGACTTGTCAGGTATTCCTTTCTTCCACACCTCGCTTCTCCTGTTAGAGGTTTATACTAGTATATCAGAATAGTTTGGAGTGTTGATGTGTTTAGCTAAAATTGGTCTTAGCCTTGTATGAGATTAAGGTCTGGCCGAACAAAAACACCGAACGTAATTACACAACAACATCAACAAACAAGTCTATCTAGTATACCACCGACTACACCTCTAGCTACTATTTCAAACACACCACCTGACATAATGCCCGACGAAGGAGAGACTCCTCTCTCGGACTTTTATAAAGCCTTGAGCGATAGCCCCAAATCTTGCATCGTTCTAGCAGACCCTGTGGGGGATTTCCAAATCCCCCCAAATATTTTGAATTTGTTACCTGTTTTTCATGGATTAGACCATGAAAAACCTTATCAGCACATGCGTAGGATTGAACAAGTCCTAATAACATTCCACCATCCTACGGTTGGTGCGGAACAAATTAAACTAAGGGTATTTCCTTTCACCTTAGCCGATAAGGCGGCGTCTTGGTTAACTGCCCAAGCGCCTAATTCTTTGGACTCGTGGGCTAAACTTGTTCAGCTGTTTATGGAACATTTTTACCCACCCCTAAAGACGGATGAGATGCTTTCCATGATTCATTTCTTTCGACAAAATCCTCATGAATCATTTTCAGAGGCTTGGAATCATTTCACCGATCTCCTTATAGAGTGTCCACATCATAACTTAGCAAAGACACGTTAGTTCGTGCCTTTTTCAAGGACTTCTACACCACCATAAAGAAGTCCTAGACATAATGAATGGGGTAGTTTCTTAAGCAAAGGAGCCTCGAAGGCTTATAAATTTTTAGAGGATCAAACTAAGCGAAATAACAACTGGGGGGGGTAGTGACGATATCCACCGCTCCGCTAGTTCTTCTAATACAGTTAAGGCCGCCGGTATGTTTGAAATTAAACACGATCCCGAGCTGAAAACTCTAATCGAATCACTCACTAAAAAGGTAGAGGCCATTTCTGTTCAACAAAAGCCTATCCCCGTCATGAACGTAAATTCAAATCCATGTAGTTTCTGTTGGAGCCCTGAGCATCCCGACTCCCACTGTCCTATAGCCTATGAACAGGCTTGTTCCATTAATAGTGAACCTAACGCCAATTGGAGACAAAATCCCAACTTCGGTTGGAGAAATAACCAACACGTCACACCTCTAGGGTACAATAATCAATATGTTAGGCCAACTCACAATTTTAACCAAGCTCCACCACGTCAAGGACAGGGTCAGGGTAATTTTAATAATTATAACAACCAAGTGCAACCTCGACAATGTCAAGCACAAGGTCAAGGTAGTTATAATAATTATAATGCTAATAGAGGTATCGTTCCAGTAAATAATAATTATCAAAATCCACCCATAAATAATTCACGTGAAATAGTTCCAGTCACACCACCCGTGACTACTACACCCACACAACCGGATCGTCTTGACACCTTCATACAAGTGAGCCAAAAACTTTTCCAAACCATGGCTCAATCTAACCAACAAATTTCTACAATCCGTTAATAATTTAACCCAACAGTTGGCTCAAGATAAAGCCCAACCCAAAGGTGTGTTTCCAGGTCACGAAATACCTAATCCTAAAACAACATATACAGCCTTTGAGGTAACCGATAATACTAGTAATGAATATGAAAATGTAGGTGAGCTAAAGGCCATCACCACCTCCGCTCGGCAGAGTGGTTGATAACAAAGTAACTATGCCTATAGTTACCCCACCAAGAGTCCCCCTACACCTGCTATTTTACTAGATAATCGAAATAGAAACCGAAGAGCCTATCACTGTAGAGGTACCAGTTACAACACAACCTAATAAACAGAAAGCCACGGTTAAACATCCAGGGTAATACCATTCCTAAATATAGACAGAAACCACCATTTCCACAAAAATTAGCCGTGTTAACTAGGGATACTAATTATGAGGAGATTAGGGACGTTTTCAAGAATCTAACTATAAAGCTTCCCTTCCTCGACGCTATTAAAAAGCTACCACACCATGCTAAGTTTCTTAAGGAGTTGTGTACTACTAGGCGTAGGACCAATATACCAAAAGACGCCTTTTTAACAGAAAAATTCCTAACTCTATCTAAACATAATGGAATTGTTAAGTACAAGGACCCTAGTCGTCCTACTGTACAATGCACCTTAGGAGATTCTTATACGACGACCGCGTTATTAGACCTAGGGGCTAGTGTTAACTTACTCCCATTTTATTTGTATAGACAAATAGGTCTAGACGAGATGCAACCCACTAAAATGACGTTGCAATTAGCTGATCGGTCTATTAAGTATCCTAAGGGTGTCGTCAAAAATGTTCTGGTAAAAGTTCAGGATTTTTACTATCCGGCTGATTTTGTCATCCTCGATACAGAAGTCGTTAACGACTCTGTCCCGATCATCTTAGGGCGCCTTTCCGGCAACTGCCAATGCACTCATTAATTGCCCGCGATGGTTCAATGTCCATTTCTTTTGGCCATCTTGGCTGCTGAAGTCAATGTTTTTAAAACAAAGACACGCGTTACCCGATTAGCCTATGGATGGAGAGGTTAGCATGATCGAGAGCTTTGCTCGAGATTATTTCAACAACACGTTCCCTGATAATCATATGCCCAAATTTCTTTCCTTTGGAAGTTCAGACTCCAACATTTCCATCCCTACACTAGTAGATACACATATTACGGATGAGGATGAGATAGATGACTTTCTCAAAGATGTAGAGGACTATCATAGTAACGAGGATATGACCAATCTAGATGAGCAATTCGATGAGTTTCTTAGAGCAGGTGATGATTCACCCTATCAAGAACTACTTTCCACAACATCCACCTCGACTTCCCTCCTTCCACCCTTTCAAAGGAATCTCGAGTTTGCACTCGATCCTTTTGTTTCTTCTGTACTTCATAATTTTTTAAATCCACTTAGTAAACAAATACTTCAGAAGACAAAAGCATTTGACACTTTCATTTTCAGACTTGAAACAGTCCCTACACACACCATGAATGAGTTTTGTGCTAAACCCACATCCTCATTGTTTACATGCTATCCTTCTACAACTTATCCATATCCACCATATTCTCCACAACCATTCACTTTTCCACACTTATTCACTAGAACACCCTCTCATTCAAAAATGAAAAAGAAGGTGCATGCTAGGTTACGTTATAGGGTTATCCGACTTCACTTTCATTTCACTAGGTTGCGTCATAGGAAATCTTGGTGCTTGATTGTGTTTGGATATGTTTTCTGTGATATTTATTTATGGAATGATCCACAACTATTTCGGTTGTTGATATATGATAAACTGCATGTTCATACATATGTCTAGATAAAGTCTCGAGTATCTGATGATAAACGACTCAACTTTTGTGTTTGGTGCATTTCCTTTCATTTCCATATATTGGTGAGTGCACCATTAAGGTAACCGGGCCCTCCCTACGGAGTGTGTGGCTGTAAGTACCGGATCCTAAGTCCATGTTTAACATAATTCACATTTTCCACTCTTGCATGTTTTCTCGGATTTTTGAGTCATGTTTCTCTATGGGGTGAATTATGTCTTTTTTGTTTATTGTTTTTCATTATAAAAGTAAAATATATATATATATATATATATATATATATATATATATATATATATATATATATATATATATATATATATATATTAATGAATAAACATAGTAATCTAGGAAGTCTCGACAATCGACTTTAAAAGACTCATCGCTAAAACAAATTTTCTAAGCTTCCGTTGTAAAAAATTTGTTTCGGGGTGGGGTGTTCGTGTTTCCGTCCTAGAATGTTTATGTCCCATTACAGTTTCTTAGGCCGTTAAATTGTATTTCGATCCGGGTTGACATAATCATGAATTTAGAGTTCAGTCCTTCGCGATAACGTCGTCATGCACGCGACTTCGGTATTTTTTCCACTATCTTATATGTCATCCACGGTCGGAATAGAGTGTTTTATGGATCATTGGATTGGAAATTCTCTCCTAATCATTTCCATATCTCATTCGCAAAAATCGGACCAGTAACAAAGCGGCAATTGTGATTTAAAGTTTCGTAAAAAATCGAAAAATTCAAAATTTCGAATTGGGCTTGGGCCCAACCCGCTTCACCGATAGCCGGCACCAGCTCTTTACCTTTTGCCCAACAGTCGCGTTCATCTTCTCAAAACCGCCATTAACGCCCACCAAAGCTCCAAAAACCTAAAAAAAAATAAAAAATAAAAAGAAAACCAAATTAACCCACGCCCATAGTTCAAATCTACTTCCAATCTAATCTAAAAGCTTTCCACCACCACCTCCACCAAATTAAATAACCAAAAACCACTGAAAATTTCAAATTTTGAACTGCCGCGCCACCACCACAGGTTGTTTCAGTCCGTCGATTCAAATTCCAACACCACATCCCATTTAAACCCCCACTACATTCCAAACACTAAAATGGCTCAACAACGTCGAATTTTGCCGAAGCAAGCATTTACTGGCGACCACTTCGCGCCGTTTTACGGTGACGAAATGATTAGTAGAGACTAGAATAGCTTGTGGTACTCGACTGAAGCCTTTTACCACGAAGACTTAGTCCGACGGTTTTACAACACGAAGGAGGTGGAGGGGACTAGAATTTTTGTTATGGTGGCGAAGAGGAGGAAGGAAGTAACTACGGGGTTGTTGGCGAGATTCTAGGCATTCCACCTAGAATCCATCAGGATGTCATGTTACAGGAGTCCCAATATAATGGGGTAGAGCCCTTTAATGCACGTGACAGTTACCGAAGGGAACTATAATGCGAGATCGCATTGTGTTTGCCAGGCATCCCTCATAACCAACCAGCTGGCTGCAGCTCAGTGGATTGGTCGGAACATCCTGGGCAAGGAGAAGGTCAGCGACATCGGCCTGAACTGCCTCCACATTTTATGGATACTCCAGGAGCAGAAGTTTGAGTTCTATATCTTGGAGTTTTTGCTTAGCATGATTAGGGGAGTAGGGAAGGCTGTTGCACCTCTCCCTGTGTTGATAACCAAGATCATGCTGAAGTTGAGAGCAGCTCCGGCGTCTGATAGGTCTTACATCACCCTACACCGAAATCCTCGGATCTATAAGGATTGTGTCCAACGGGTTTGGAGGTTGCCTGAGGATAGAGAAGAAGACGAGGAGGATGGTGGAAATGAGAATGCCGAGGAGGATGGGGGAAATGAGAATGCCGAGGAGGATGAGGAGGACTTGACTTGTTTTGATGCGGATGCCCTGGAGAGGTGTTGGTCAGATGCAGAACGCATGGCCGTAATTCATCGTGGCATGCGTTCACTCAACACTATCTGCGAAGACCTCCGGACTCGACAGGCTACTATCCATCATAACTTCGAGATCCGATCCCAGCGGGAGGACGAGTGGTGGGAACAGATGAGGGCCGAGCTAGAAGCTCAGCGCCAGTTTCGGGCCGACATGCTTGCACGATTCCCACCTCACGGGGATTCTCCTTCTGAGGACACACCATCGAGGCACGAGCGTCGTCGCCGAAAGACGAATGGTGATGGCCCATCAGGAGCTCAGGATCCATCTCCGAACCGTGTGCCCTCCGCTACCAATACCGAAGTGGTTAGGGATAGTATCGTTTGATGTTTCTATTTTTATTTGTAGTTTCATTATTGTTATTTATTTTAATGTAAGTTTAATTCCGTAATTTGAATTTTGTAGTGAAATGTACTTCGAATGAAATTTTTAATATAATGAGGTTATTTTCATTGTGCGTGGTTGTTTAATATTGATCCCACTTTCCCAAATTGTTTGGGGGTGGTGTTATCTATTCCAGCATGATTTTTATATGACCCTCATCTTAGAATTTATTGCGGAGTATGAAATATCGATTAAATAGGTAGATTCTATCATAAATTCAACCTAAAAGATACTAGGTTTGTTTTAGAATCAAGAAAATGAGTTGTTTCCGTTTTCGGGTTTGGAAATCTTGGTATTTCCGGAAACTGCCGTAAAAACCTTTTGGCAACTTCCCGATCCGTTTTAGCAACTTAAAACCTATATAAACTTCATACATTCTACACTCACAACTCACACTACATCTAACCTCCATCACTCACCTTTCACTCCCACGATTCCAACGTTTCGTCTCAATTTCCGAAGTTTCAAGATTCTCCGAAGGCTGCGCTTAAAGAGGAGCGCACTCGCGCTCTGCAATTTTTTCAGATTTTTTTTGTCAGAGCGCACTCGCACCCAAGGTGAGCGCGACCCGTGCTCAAACACTAGAATTCCAAAATCTTCGAAGCGCCAGCCACGCTTCAAGCAGAGCGCACTCGGCATCGACTTCCGTGGACCAGAAAAATTCCAGTTTTTCTGCGGGGTGTTCCTGGATCATTCGCAGCTATTTCAGAGCATAATTTTGAGATGACATCTCCTACATTGATACCGGAACAGTCTTTCGAAGATTTGTTCCAAAGCACTACTTACGGTGCTTGGTTTCGCGAAGCGATCACATATGTAGGCTGGGAACCGCTTATGGTAAGACCTGATGCACTTTATTCTCTAACACTAGCATCTTATTTTTACGATAACTGCATTTTCTTTGAAAGACCAGATGGAGAACAAGTGTTCTCCATCAACATTGATAATGAACCAATGGAAATTACCAGGTTCTTGCTAGCATTTGTTCTTGGACTTGCTATGCCCGCTGAAATACAAGACCCATGGTGTTATTGGGTAGATAATATGTATGTCTACACTTATGAGTTTTTGCATGAGTCGTATGGCACAGGCATTTTCCGTATCGAGGACCAAGGGGAATATAACGTCGCCTTTGGTAGCCTGTCCATGAACATAGGAACTGTTATGTTTTGGATCATGCTAAACATTTTAGGGGAATGGCGTTTTTCTTCTGTGAATGATGCCACTTGCAGCGTCTTCCTTGCTTTAGCCACGGGACGTATGTGTCATGACCTTCCCCAAACCTTGATGTCTAGTTTAGCTCGATCCCATAGCATGAGGCATAAGTTCCTTCTTATGCCTGTTCTAATTTCCCGTATTATGTTCTGTTTCTTTCCTGTTTTTTGTACACGTTTCACGGATTGGATTACGGTCGACACTGTAAGACCCACAAATAGTATTATTCGATCTTTCCGTGCAATGACTTGGCAAGGGTGGAGGATACAACCTCATCAGGTTGCACCCTACACCCGTCGGTCGACCAAGTGGCTCTTAATAGGTTAGCAATAATAGATGATAAATGGCGGGAAGCCTGGCAAATTATCATGGCATGGCAGGACGCGAAGGAACCTCACTTCTTTATAGAAGAAGAGGATGAGGAAGATGATGAGTAATGCGGGAGATAAGGTAAGTTTTCATTCTAGTTAGTGTCTACTTATGTCCCAAGCAATTTCATTCTTGTTAACCCCATAATGGGTAGAACTCGTATAGAGTTGCGTCAGTTTTTATTTCCTATATTAGTACGTTCTAACTTTGTTTTGCAGATGTTCCTGAATTTCACACGTTTCAATGGTATTTTTCCTACCCTCTTTATTTACAATACTTTGAGGACAAAGCATGCTTCTTGTTTGGGAGGGGGGCATAGAAACACGTGTAATTAAGGCATCTATTAGAATATAGATATGTATAATATGCATTTGTTTTCTAGTTAAAATTTCAAAAATTCAAAAATATAAATAAATAAGTTCATGCTATACACTTAGGAATAGTGGTATTGTTTTCCTTCTCTATGCTCTTAATAATCTAAAAGTCTCACGTAGCTTTTGCATTAGAATAATTTTTAGAAACTTAGGTTAATATGTAGGTAATAATCTTTGCATCTATCTATAAATATATTACATGAGTATCTATGATTGTTAGCAGTAAGTTTCTGAACTCTAGACTAGAGTACTTATTCTACAAATCCTGTGAGAATATAGCCTAAAGCCTTATATGAGCCAAACACTTGAGAAATGACACAAGGGAGAAGTAAAATCCGGATAGAGAAATCACACATCCACTTGCTTGATCACTATGCCATATCCTAAGCGAGAATTTAGGCCCTCTTTGGATCGATATAGCCAGAAATTCAAACCTATGAATTATTTTCCGCTAGTCGCCCCTCTGAGCCTTTCTTTAGCCTTTCATAAACCACAAATCCTTTACCTTGTTACAAAACAAAACAAAATAAAAAATTCAACCTACCCAATTTAGATAAGTCTGAAAATAGAATGAGGAAGAAAGAAGAAGAGAAAACTTGTGTAAACAAAGTTAGTTAATGGCTTCAGAAAATAAAGAAAAGAAGTTTCCATCCAAAGAAAAGAAAAATAAAAATAGAAATAAAATAAAAACTCCAAAAATAGAATAAAAGGGAGTCAAAAGCCAAAGAAAAGAAAAAGGAAAAAAATAAATATATATGGCTAAGGATGGAAACAAAGTGTAGAAGCAAAAGTAAATAACAAGGTTTTCTCTAGTTACATAATCTGAAGACTCTATTATCTCAGACTTGTCCTTTTTGAATATCCATTTCCTTCCTTCTTAAACCATCTCCTAATCCCCATGAACACCTAATAAAGACCTCTAGCTCAATTAGGAATAGGTTAGTGTGATAGTAAGTGGCAGATGTGTTTGATCGACCGCTTTCTTTGTCGCCATTGAGATTGTAAGGTAAAGTGTGCCCACCGCACATCGAGTACCGAACTTGAGTGGAAAAATCGAGTGTTGTATCTTGACTATTATTGTGAGAACCTACTTAAGGACGCTTATTCCGAAGTTTCAGAAACTAACCTGCTAGGCATTTCATAGTATTACTCATTGTATATATGTTTATTGTAGATGATTGATTATTATGCATATATTAGCTTAGGTTTCACTTGATTACTCTATATGCATTGCTAGTGAGAGGAATAGTTAATTTAGAGCATGAATAAGGAAACAATAGTTTTATTTCTTAGTCGTAGTAGTATAGATGAAGTTTGTGAGTACCTTCACGAAAACTCTCACGAGGCTATAACTCTTCCACTAGGGAATTCCTAGTGGTTTAAGGCCTTGTTGCATATGGTCAATGCAATCGCATTTCAAATAAACGAGAGTAGTTAGAACTCCATTTTTGGTCACTTATTCTAATTTCTCATCTTTGCTTGAGGACAAGCAAAATACTGTTTGGGGGTGGTTTGATAAGAGCCCAAAACTGTAGTTTTAAAACCCCAGTCATACTTTTAGACCAATTATGTGAGTAATAACTAAGAGTTAACACTGATTACGTGTTTTTATGCATTTCAGGCTTTAAAGTCCATTATGTGCAGAAATGTGCCACTTTAGTGAGATAAAAAAGCAAAGGTCGGTTGCTAAGGAGTTATATGATTAAAGGCCAAGATTCAAGAAGATAAAGCCTTTCTAAAGCCCGGTCAAAAGTTGAAAAGTCGACGCTGGCGTAAACAAAGACAAAGTCGCCAGAACTTTTCGAAGGCCGTATCTTTGGACTCAGACCTTGGAATGGGGCCTACCTTATGTCAAAACGACCGGCTCGGAAAGAGATTTCCAATGGTCCAAGCCTTGACCCAATCAGAGGAGCAGAAGTGGATGAAAAGTTTGTTGAAGCCAACTGCAGCTGAAGAGGCCTTTTTGGACTGAAAGAATTGGGTTTTGGGCCTGATTCTCTGGCCCAAAACATGGCTCCAAGCCCATGCACGACTTTTGGATCTGAATGTATAAAAACCAAAGCTTCACTCTTTGTTAATGGTAGATAGTTAAGGTAGCTAGTTAGACCTAAAACTATAGATAATTATAGATCTAGGTTTCATGTAATAAAATTAAGTTTAGTTTTAAATTCAATTCTTGTTTTAGATTAAACTCTTAGAATCATTATTCTTAATTAGTTTGATTAATAAAATAGCTAGTTTGTCAATTTCGATTCTTGTCATTTACAATTGTGTAGATCTAAATTCCCTTATTACGTAGATAGCTAGACTTAGATTAGTTAGATTATTAATTTAGTATTGAATCATTGTTTTATTATTCATTAGATTAATAAAATAGTGTTCTCCATAAGTTAGTTTCATTTCCATTAATTGTTTAATTTAAATTCGTAGATTCAATTAATTGTCATTATTAGTTTAATTCAATTATTGCATTAGTAGTTTTGAATTGGGTTTAAACAAGCAAAGTTTCAATCTTTATATCATGCCTTGTTTGAATTCCATTGGGAATGATAGGCGTGATGATTCTCGGCTAACCTCCATTGAGGGGGTGAGAAGCCTTGATGAAAGCTTGATTCCGATTATCGTAGAGTCGTCGTAATTTCCTTTCCACTCTAGAAACGATTAGTTCACCATGAGAATGGGTTTAATCGTTCACATACTAGTTATGAATTGGTAGGAATGCCATGTGTAATTAGGGATTAGAAGTAA
The DNA here is from genome assembly GCF_015680905.1 of Coptis chinensis. Classification (NCBI taxonomy): domain Eukaryota; kingdom Viridiplantae; phylum Streptophyta; class Magnoliopsida; order Ranunculales; family Ranunculaceae; genus Coptis; species Coptis chinensis. The sequence continues at coordinate 42,563,329 of NC_141460.1, forward strand.
CCATATTGTTCTCTGCGATTCAATTCAGATTACTTAATTTATTCGTCGTTAGTAGGATTAAGTCGAAGTTAAGGTGGAATCAATCCCCCTCTAACTCCTTATCATAGAATCAACGTAGCATTCCCATAGTTGTTCTAATAGTCGACTAGTTGCATCTTGTGGGTAGTTGCATCGTAGTCTAGTTGCCACTTCGTAAATCTCTCATTAGATTTTAGAGTTAAGAATACTTATACGTAGAGAACACAGCATGCGGAAGGACTAGGAGTGGAACGAATCACTCTACTCCACTATATCTCATAGGATTGAGAGTAGAAATCTTTGATAAAATATAGGCACATAATCTAGTTTTAGTTTACTTACGTTTTGAGTTTCATCGTTCATTTCGTAGGTAAACATATCAATTTTATCGTTTCTCACCCACCTTGAGCACAGTCAGCCAAACATCCATTATCATTGCTGTGGTGGTAAAGGGCACATCAAATACTATTGTCCTGTTAAAAAGAATGATTTTCGTCAATCTTCTACACAGAGGAACCACAAGGCCTATCACACAATCATCAAACCTGAAATAGTTTAAGGTAGAGAAACAACTTCACCAGCAATCTTTCCGGCATATCAAGGTGTATTTTTGACAACCCACAAGGTGAGACCTCCTCGTCCTCCAAACATTCATCAGATTTGGGTAAGAAAAATTGATCTCCTCACTCCAAATTGATAATGCATGATATATAGTCTTAGGAATCTGACTTAAAAAGACCTAACAAAAAAAAATCTTGGTAAAAGGAAATGTTCTTATTTTTTGGATTAATTTTGATATTCAACATCAATGGTAACATCTTCCCTTTTTCTCATTCATTTCATTTACTTAATTTCTATACATTGAGGACAATACATATGTCAAGTTGGGGGAGGGTGTACTTGAGAAGTACTTGAGAAATGAATTTCGAAAATTAGTTTTCAAAAACAAAATTATTTTTATTTCTATATCAGTAGCATGAGAAAAATGAATTTTAATGATGAGTCTGGGATATATATTCTAAACTGCTTAGTGTTGAGTTTGATAGATAGTTGATACTGTTGATTTCATTACCGCTTAGACTATTTATTATGCTCAGACATAGTTCTTGTTGATAGAATTCTTTATCAAGGCACCACCATAATACTTGGTCAGTTTTGTGTACTTTTGATAGAAGAGAGATTTAAACCCCTAGTAAACTGGAAGTAGAATTTTTTAGACTTAACCCGTGAGACTTGAGCTTTATACCCATTCTTTGGAGAGTTCTTACGAAAAATCCGAGTCTTAGTGACTCAACCAACTTTCAGTTCTTTATGTCGTTGTAATATAGTCTCATTATTCGTTGATTTGGTTAATCACGAAGTGACATCAACTGAGGAGATAGCCATTAGGTCTTGTGGTCTATTCGAAACAGAGTATCATACTGATAAGTCAAGTAGTGAACCCATTCAGCCTTTATCCCACCTAGTAGGACCATCATATTAAACCCTTTTGAGCCTTACAATAAGCCATTTTCTTTCATAAAACCCTTTACCCTTTACCCAACTCCAGACAAGGAGTATAGCCAAAATATTTATCAGCCATACCCATATGTTTCTGAGAATACGAGGGGAACAAGGAGGAAGAAAAAGCACAAAAGGAAGATTACAAGGAAATATCAGAGATATACAATGAAAACCATCATTCTATTCTAAGTGAAAGAAGCTAGTGGAAAACAAGCATATCCAGTACTAATCAAGGATATACCACTGAGCTAAAGAAAAATAAAAATAAAAATAAATAAAAATAAAAAAAAGAAGAAGAAGAAGTTGAACATAATGGATGGAAAAGCTAAGACAAAGGAAGAATTTTCTCTGCAATACAGAATTTGAAGAAATCTTCTAAAGAATGAAGCAAAACCCTTAGTGTTTTTCAGAAACAATATTTGAATCCTTTTTACCTTTCCTTCATAAACCAATACCCAAGCCAAGTTACAACCCATGACTTATCATTACAGTATGGTACGAAGTCTAAAATAGGTGAGAGGATGCTAAAGTGAAGGACCCAACACTTCATATGTGATTGACATTCTTTCCATGAGACTAATTTCATCCAGAAGTTCATTTTTCAAGATAGCGTATGGGATGTTCGTATTCATTATTCTTTTCCCCACATACATGAGGTAAAATACTAGACCATCTTCTGAGAGATTCATTTTTGAGAGTATGACCGGTGAGGATTGAAAGTCGAGATTATCTATCTAAAGGTAAACTAGGGATTCTGTTTCTTGGATAGGAGAGTATAGGAGATTGACTGAGTACAAACATAAGCCTTGATTAAGAATTTTGTCAATTTTTACTATCTCCCATCATAATCTATGAGTCTTTGCAGCAATGTAGTTAACAATGGAGACAGTCTGTTGGAGTAAGCACTAAGTGGGTAAGGAATTTCTCTCTCTGAAAAATACTATCATTCTCGAACATGCTATTGATTGATTTTGTGGGTATATCACCTGAAAACCCTCACGAGACTATAACTTGTCCTTTTTGGGGAACTTAAAGGTTTAAAACCTTGTTGCATATGGTCAATGCAATCGCGATGCCTACAAAAATGAGTTAGGATTTTATTTTTATTATTAGGATGTGATTTTGATCACTTATCTATTTTTTATCTTATTTGCTAAGAGACTAGAAAAAGTCTAGTTAGGAATTGTGATAAGTGCTCAAAAAGTGCAATTTAACCCTCGATTATGCCTCTTGTTTAGCCATCTTAGTGGACTAATAGTGTTTGTAAGTTATGTTTTATGAATCTACAGGAGAAAAAGTGAGTTTTGTGGAATATTAGAGAAAAAGGAGTAAAACGAAGCAATTCGGAGCATTAAATATTACATGGGAAGCTCATGGACAATCATAGAAAAGGCCAAGGAATTGAAGCTATTAAAGATGCGACTTGGACCTATTTTAAAGCCTATTTGGAAGCCCAAGGCCAAAGGATTCGTTGCTTTGACCAAATCCCGCAAAAGAGGATAGAAGGTTAGAGCAGATAAGACAAAATAGACTTCCGCGTCTGAGACTCATGGATCGTGAATCCAGACTCAATGCTCGCATCTGGGACACATGGATCGTGAGTCCAGAAGCATTGCTCAAGTCTGAGATGCATGGATCATGAGTCCAGACACATGAAACGACACTGTAGCCAATTCCTTCTCAGTTTTGGAGACAAAGTTGGACTCTGAAAGAAGTCTATTTGTATTGGGAAACAAATGGTGGTTTGGAATGCTTCTAGAGCTCATTTTAACCTCTATAAATAGAGGACCTAAGTGCCTCATGTAATTTGCCAATTCACTTATACTCTTGTCTCCAGAACTTGAGGCAGAGAGAGATTAATAATAAAAGATCAGTTTTAACTAGCTGAGTCTTAATAAATTAGTCTTTCTAGTCTTATGCTCTTCGACACTTCTTCTTCGTGTTCTTCCTTCTTTATGGCAAGCTAATCTTCTCCTTCAAGGGAGAAGATGAAGCCGGTGCTTAGGGTTCGTTGATTCTTCTGGTTCATGGTGTTCTTCAATCAGGTTAGTTCTTTATGCTTTTAGTTATTAGTTCAATTGCCCAGACCAGAGGATGGAACTATAGATTAAGGTTTTTATTTATTGCAATCGAATATCATGCTAGTTTAGGGTTTTATTTATTGCAATTGAATATTTGCTAGTGACATGCTTTTATTTATTACAATTGAATATAATGCTAGAATAGGGTTTTATTTATTGTAATTGAATATTATACTATTATTGTCTACTTTTCTTCTAGTTGTGTAGTGTTTTAGAGTAAGGGAAGTATTCCTTGTGTTTGCCTTAGATGGTGATTCATTGAATAGCTGCCCAAGCTCGCATAAAAGGAAAGAAGATACTAGTAACATGAACATAGGAACAACGTTAAGTAGAGTTATTCGTTAACGATGTTTCTTCCAAGAGGGCATCGACACTCGCTCGATTGCTTAATTGTAGTCTACTTGTGAGAACAACCATGAAGCAAAAGGTCATTGAATCAAAAGTATTGGTGGATTCTAATCTCTAGAATTCCCTTTCTTATAAATTCTCAATAGTTTAGTTTAGTTTAGTTTAGTTTAGCATTAGAATCTAAAATATATAATAATAGTTTTTAATCCCTAAAACCCCCTTTCCAGTCATGTCCTTCATATAAACATACACTTAAAAGTGGAACGATACCTTACTCATCCTGTACTTATTGAGGGATAATTAGGTTTTGATACGCTTCTATTTTGTTCAACGACCATCATCTATCTACATCATCCATATACCATCTCATACACAAAAAGAGGCAAGGTCAGTAACCGGACCCTCCTTTTGGAATGAGTGGTTGTAAATGTCGGATCCTTTGTCCTCATTTCATGTAAATCACACATTTATCTCTTGCACTTTTTCTCGTTATTTGAGTAGTGTTCCTCCATGGAGTGAGTTTCATTTTTATTTCATCCTCATAATTTTGTTTTTCCAAAAATCAAACGTATAAAAATTATGAAAAATTAAAAACATAATCATATATATATTAGTAAGTCTAGGGAATCAGACTTTATATGACACAATTTTTTTGTACAATACCACCTTTTTGGAGTATAGGCCACAAAAATTTTCAAACTTAAAAAGAGTTTTCAAATTTTGTTTAGGGGTGGCGTATTTTGGTTCTTCATTTGAAAACTTTTTGCCACTTTTTTCCTATTATGTTTACTCCAGTATAGTCTAGGTTAGTTAGTTACGTAATTTAATTGTGTTATTGAATTATTTCATGAACCCCCTTTGATAAGAGCCCAAAACTGTAGTTTTAACCCTGTAACAGTCATACTTTTAGACCAATTATGTGAGTAATAATTAAGAGTTAACACTGATTACGTGTTTTTATGCATTTCAGGTTTCAAAGTCTATTATGTGCAGAAATGTACCACTTTAGCGAGATAAAGGAGCAAAGGTCGGTTAGTAAGTAGTTCCGTGATTAAAGGCCAAGATTCAAGAAGACAAAGCCTTCCTAAAGCCCGGTCAAAAGCTGAAAAGTCGACACGAAAGCGTAAAAACAAAGACACAAGTCGCCAGAACTCCGAAGGCGTCAGATCTTTGGACTCGGACCTCGGAATGGGGCCTACCTTATGTCAAAACGACCGGCTCGGAAAGAGATTTCCAATGGTCCAAGCCTTGACCCAATAAGAAGAGCAGAAGTAGACGAAAAGTCTGTTGAAGCCAACTGCAGCTGAAGAGGCCTTTTGGATTTGAAAGACTTGGGTTTTGGGCCCGATTCTCGCCCCCAAAACATGGCTCCAAGCCCATGCACGATTTTTGGATCTGAAAGTATAAAACCAAAGCTTAGCTCTTTGTTAATGGTAGCTAGTTAGACCTAAAATAATATAGATAATTCTAGATCTAGTTTTCAGTAGATTAATTAAGTTTTAGTTCCATTTTCAATTCTTGTTTTAGATTAAGTCTTTGAATCATTGTTCTTGATTGATTAGATAAATAAAATAGTTATTTTGTCAATTTCTATTCTTGTCATTTACATTGTGTTAGATTTGATTTCATTTATTACTTGGTATTCAATTCTTAGTTATTAATTCGATTTTAATTATTGTTTAATTTAGATTAGTAAATTTCAATTCTTTATATCATGTTTAGTTTTAATTTAATCGGAAATGATTGCGTAATGATTCTCGGTTAAACCTCCATTAGAGGGGGTTGAGAAGCCTTGATGAAAGCTTGATTCCGATTATCGTAGAGTCGTCGTAATTTCCTTTCCACTCTAGAAACGATTAGTTCACCATGAGAATGGGTTTAATCGTTCACATGCTAGTTATGAATTGGTAGAAATGTCATGTGTAATTAGGGATTAGGAAGAACCAATTGTTCTGCGAAGCAGTTCAAGTCGGATTTCGACGATTAAATTGGATTAATAGGATTAAGTTGAGTTAAGGTGGAATCAATCCCCCTCTAACTCTTTATCATCGAATCATCGTAGCATTACCATAGTTATTTTGATAATCGACTAGTTGCATCTTGTGGGTAGTTGCATCGTAGTCTAGTTGCCACTTCGTAAATCTCTCATTTGACTTAGAGTAGAGTAATTAGACTTGAAAACACAACATGCGGAAGGACTAGGAGTGGAACGAACTTCCTACTCCACTATATCTCATAGGATTGAGAGTAGAAATCTTTGATAAAATATAGACTCGTAAATAAGTTTTAGTTTACTTACGTTTTGAGTTCATCGTTCATTTCGTAGGTAGACTATTCAATTTTATCTTTTATCACCCTTCTCCAAAGTTGTTTGGGGGTGGTATATTTAATTTTAGCACATTGTACGTTCACGTATTAAAATTGCATGTATAAATATCGAAATATAGAACCCATGGACCTTGTTGATTAATTGGGATGCATAATGTAATTAGGTACCTTAATTTCATGAAATTTTACTATTTTGCGGAATTTCATAAGCTAATCCTATAGGAGCCACGATATGCGCATGCTTGATTTGTGAACGTATGGTATTATTTTATTTCTGTTAGAGTCCGCTTATGTCCCAAGCGCTATTTATTATTTCATGTTATCCCCATAACGGGTGGAACTCAAATAAGGGTTGTGTATATTTTTATTTCTTTATATTAGTATAGACTAACATTCTTTTTCAGGTGCTCCCATTTACAAGCACGTTTCTATATATGGTACTCTCTATATCCTTTATTTTCATTCCATACTTTGGGGACAAAGCATGATTCTGTTTGGGGGTGGTATAGAAACACATTGTAAATGGTTAAGCACATATTAGGTTGTATATTACGTATTAATTTTCGTATAAAAATTAGAAAATAAGTATAAAAATCATAAAAATAGTTTATTATATATTGATTAGAATGAAATTAGCATGTTAAACTACTATTTTCACATCTAATTTAATTCACTTGTCAACAAGCAAAATGCTATTTGGGGGTGGTGATCAGCTCCCAAATGTGTGTTTTATTACCCTTACATTACTGCATTACAACCCTTCTTACACATAATGAAAACACAACTCATAGCTTTTATTAGCTTTTTCAGGTTACAGAGCAATGTAGACCACTTATCATAAAAGCTGCGTCTTTGCATCAAAATGAGCCTTATTTATGCTTATTATGAAGACTCGAAGTTGCTATGAAAAAGTGATGAAAAAATCAAAGACAAAGTCAAAGGTCAAAGGTTAAGACTCATAACCACGAAGCTGAAAATCAAGTCCTTAACTCAAAAGACCAGAGATAGATGTCCTTAACACAAAAGAAGGCTTTCTCTAAAACCTATCTTAATAAAGAAGAAATCAAAAAGCAAAAGCAAAAAGCAAAATCAAATGGTGAGGTTTCTCAAATGTAATGGGAGAGGGCAAATCAGTCTTTTGTAAAAGTAGGGGTATAAAAACCAAAAGTTAGGGAGAGAGAATGCACCTAGTGTCATGTAGGATTTATTTTCTAGTCATTTTCATTCAAGTCATTTACTTTTTGTTCTTCACTTTCAATTAAGTTGTTTACTTTTTGTTCTTCAATCAATCAATCATTTCTTTTCTTTGTTATTCTTTCTTTCAATCAATCATTTCATTTCTTTCAAGTTATGTTCCAACTATTTAAACAACTTAGTCTTTTCAAGCTTTTTTAATACAATAGAGTTAACCAATACAAAGTCTAAAACTAAAAGAATCTACCTTCTGTCCTTCTAAAACTCCCAACCATTCAAGCTCTAAACAATTTATGGTGAACCACAATCAACAACTTTGAAATACTCACACTTGATCTACTTCAGCCTACATGGTTAGTCAAGTTGTCTAGCTTGTATTGATAATTGGTGAAAATATTACAAGGCAGTTAAGCATAAAACTTTTTGAGTCTGGCGGTGTTCCAAGGTCGTGGTAGGAGTTCACCTATGGAATGTTGGAGCTAGTATGATCCGTTGACTATGCCTTTGTGGATGTGATAAGTCCTTCCCATTTGGGTGAAAATTTGGATTCTTTTAGTGATTGTTTAAGAACGAGATCGCCAACTTGGAAGTGTCGCTGGTTGACATTCTGGTTGTATGACTTGCATATGATTTGTTGATATCGGGCCAAGTGGATGGCGGCTTGGTCGTGTCGTTCTTCGAGAAAATCAACGTCGCATGTAAGAACATTGTCATTTAGTCTAGACTCAACTAATTTAGAGTGGGTTGTCATAACAGTTAGCTCAGAAGGAATGACGACTTCTATGTTAAAGCATAGAAAGGAAAGTGATGCGCCGGTGGTCGAGCGGGCAGTAGTGCATAGAGCCCATAGGACATTTTCGAGTTGATTTGGCTATTGTTCCTTTTTGTCTTATAGTTTCTTTTGAAGGACTTCAATGATAAATTTGTTAGATGTTTCAATATGACAGTTGCTTTGAGGGTAACAGGGGGGGCGGGGGTTGCAGAGAATGCTCGATGTATTTTCCATTTCTTGAAGAATGTGGATATGGTTTGACTGTTGAACTTAGTACCATTGTCTGAGAAGATAGTGTATGGTAGACTGAAGCAAGTGATGATGTTGTCCCAAATGATTTTTTGGACATCATATTTGCGGACGTCGACTAAAGGAACAACTTCGATCCATTTGAGGAAATAATCAGTTACAACAAGGATGAAACAATAGCCTGTCTACGGTTGCTTGTGGAGTGGACCGACTATGTCGAACCCCAACATGTGAAATGGCCATGGGTTGGATAGTGTGCAGCGGCTCTACGGGTTGATGGATATCACAAGAGAATGTCTGGTATTTGATGCATCGTTAAGCATATGCGCGAGCGTCGGATTGTATGTAAGTCCAGAAGTATCCTTGCTCGATAGCTTTGTGGGACAGAGATCAACCGTTTGCGTGGTTGTCGTATTTGCCTTCATGGATTTCAATAAAGATGAGTTGGGACTGAAATGGGGTGAGGCAACGGAGGTGTGGACTGCCTGCAGATTTGAGGTACAGTCAATTATTGATGAGGGTGTACATTTCTGTTTTGAATTGGAGATTCCTAACTTAAAGGGAATCAAAGGGTAATATGTTTTTCTGAAGATAATCAATGATAGGTTTCATCCAACAGATTTGTACATCTGCTTCCATTGTGGGGAGAAGGTCTGATACTGCATTAATTGCTTTGTTATGATCGAGGTAAGTGAGGTTGTTGATTGTGGTAAGTAACTTCAAAAGAGTTTGTAAGAAGTGAGGTTCATCATAAATTATTTAGAGTTTGAGTGTGGGAGTTAAAAAGAAGAAAGGTAGACTCTTGGTTAGGACTTGTTTAGTTTAAGCTAATGAAAACATGAAAACTCAAGTTGTTTGGTATGGATATGACATGAAAACATTGAAATAAAGCATTGAAATGAAGATTGAAACAAGAACAACAAAATAAGATTGGTTAATTGAAACAAACAAAGCAAAATAACACTATTTAAATAAAAGAAAATGAAGAATAATAAAGTAAAAAACTTGAATTGAAAAATAAGACTAAATCCTACATACCAAATGGTTTGGATCTTAAAACAATGGATGCCTTCTCTCTCCTTAACTTTTAGATTATATACCCCTACTTTTGCCTTTTAGTGATTTGCCCTCCTCTATCACTTTTAAGACACCTCACACTTCACTTTTGCTTTTGCTTTTTGATTTCTTCTTGACCAAGGTAGGTTTTTAAGAATGCCATATTTTTAGATACGGGCATCCATCTCTGGTCTTCTGAGTTGAAGGTTTTGACCGTTGACTTTGACTTTTTTTAGCACTTTTTCATACCGGCTTCTGGTCTTCATAATAAGCTTGATTAAGGCTCTTTTAGGTGCTAAGACCCAGCTTTTAAGATAAGTGGCCTGAAATTCTCCGTAACCTGAAAAATGCAATAAAAGCTATGAGTTGTCTTTTCATTGAATGTAAGAAGGGCAATAATGCAGTAATATAAGGGTAATAAAACATACATTTGGGAGTTAATCACCACCCCCAAATAGCATCTTTCTTGTCCTCAAGCAAGGATGAGAGAAAAAACTAAGATAGCAAATGAGTGATTTATTATAAGTTATACTAATCTCATTTCGCAAAGTGCGATTGCATTGACCATATACAACAAGGCCTTAAACCACTAGGAATTCCCTAGTGGACTAGCTTTAAGCCTCGTGAGAGTTTTCTAGTGAAGGTACTCACAAACTTCTTCTATTTAGTACAAAGGGTCTTGTTTCCTTATCTTTTTTTAGAAGTTCAAACATCTCATTAGCGGAGAATATGGATAAGCTCCTTTGAACTTAGAATAACATATGTACAGTAATTTAATCATCTAAAGATAAATGTGCAAAACATGAGCAATGAAATGCAAAAGCAGAGTTATTTTCGAGACTTTTAGAGAGCGTCCTTATGGTGGGTTCTCACAGGGGTGTGTTGTAATCACAACTCTCTAATAGATTCACTCAAGGTTCATTCTCTCAAGTGCAAGGGACACTTATATTCTTCGCATACTCAAATGACATCCAAAGAAACTGGGGTTGGTTGATCACGCTTGCCACTTACTATCACACCATCCTATTCCTAATCGAGCTAGAGGTCTTTTGTTAGGAGTTATAGGACTAGGGTGATGGTTTAGAAAGAAAAAGGAAGGGAAAAACAAAATCTAATAAGTTAAGAAACTGGGTCTTCAAGATACGTGTAACCAGAGAAGAACCTCGTTTTGTTCTTTTGCTTCCAAATTGTGATACATTCTTTTAGCCCTTTGGCTTTGTGACTCCATATGAATTTTGAATTTTTGGGAGTCTAACTTTGCTTTTGTTTCTTTTTGTTTTTGTTTCTGATATCCACTCCCTTTTATTTTGACTTTTGGGAGATTCAATTTTTGACTCCTTGATTTTTTTGCAGTTTTGGTTTTTGATGGGTCTTTCTTTTCTTCTCTTTCTTTTCTTTTCTTTTCTTTTCAAAGCAAATAACTGTTCTGTTTTTGTACAAGGTCTTCTCTTTTTCTTTTTCTTTTTTCTGATATCCATCCAGTTTTCAACTTGTCAGCTAGGTAATCTTTTTATTGTGTGTTGTAACGGGTTAGGAGTTTTTGGTAAAGAATAAAAAAGCTTTTTAGAAAAGGGTTGAAGGCTCAAGAGGGTTAACTAGAGGAAAAACTATTTTTTTGGGTTTTTAACATTTAATTGGCTATATCGATCCAAAAAAGGCTTAAATTCTCTCATAGGATATGGCGTGGTGATCAAGCAAGTGGACATGTGGTCTTTCTATCCGGACATTCTTTGTGTCATCACTCAATAATCATTCATCAGATGAGGCTTTTGGCTAGATTCTCACAGGATATGGAACTTAATTGTTCTAACCTTGGCTTTAGAAACTCACTGCTATATACAAACAAATGTTGATGCATGTGATTCATGAAAAGATGCAAAAACTATTGTACGTATATTAGTCTAAGTACGAAATATAATGAGACTTCTAAACTTTTTATTCATCATAGAAAAAGGAAACAAGACTTTTTAATACTAAATAGAAAAATATTTTTGGTCTTTTTCAAAAAAAATTTAGAAATGAAGAAATATACTATTATATCTATTATATAGAAAATGCCTAGTTTTTGCAAAATGTTACTATACCACCCCCAAATAGAACTATGTTTTGTCCTTAAAATATGAAGAGATAAGGAAAAAGATTACCATAGAAACATGAGCAAAAACAACGATACGCCTGTATTCTGTTCTTCATGATAAAAATACGCCACCCCCAAATAAGTTTGGGGTGCGGGTTGTTTGATATAGAACGAGAAATACATGGTTTATTATACTAGGGATATTTATTCTACTATGAATTTTTTTTGGATTTTGGTATTTTTGAAAACATATATGAAATGCATGAAAGAAAAATGAAAAATTTTAGTATGATGTATATGTTTTACCTTCTACTCATATACCAAATTCCACAAGAAAACAAATAAAACAAGCATATAATTAAACTTATACCAATGTCATACACATAAGAAAGAAAAAGAGAAAAATAAATATATCCAACTATACGGACACTAGGGAAATGCCTAGTCAGAATCCGTGTGTGACTCGTCTCGACGTCGAGAAGATCCTTCTTCCTGACATCAGGTCCTAGCGTGTCTATCACTACGTGGGAGCGCGTCTCTAATGCTCTGCAGTGTTCTAGTGACACTGTACTGAAAATCTCGCTGCTCCTACTGGAAGGACCGCTCCTCTTTTCTGCTCTAATGTTCCGCTGTTTCGCTATAATGTTCCCCTGAGTTTCCCTGAGCTAGTGGAGATACGAATGCAGAATCCTCTAGACGCCATGGTGGAAGTGAATTCCATCCATGGGCTGAGTGAACTGTCGAGTGGCATCTTCAGTGAAAGTAATCCACTTTTTCAGTCGGGCGTGCTTGCTCAGCAGCTCTGGCTTCAGGTGGAAACCATAACTTCTAAATGCAGTGGGCATATATAGGACATGTGGTAGCGTCCTTGACCTCCACTAGGGTGTCTATGGCCTGGAACCCCCAGTGTTACATGATCCTGGTGACCAGCACTGGTAAAGGAGTAGTGGATTTCTTCAGTTTGCAAAGTTGCTCAAAGATAAAGGAGGCAATGCATAAGCTATTCTTCTATTTTTAAAGAATCCATAAAATTTGAAGCATCACCTTACCTATATCCAAAGGCTTGGCTGAGCCTAGCAGGTTGTAGGCTGTCCACTAAGATACTACCAACTGATTCCTTCACAGCGAACTCTGGAATGCGCAGTGAAACTTGGTGAGAAGTGTCTCTACCATCATCACATCGATGGTCTTGTTGTCTGGGAACTATTCCGTCTGAACGTAAGCCATCAGAGGAATCCCTAGAACTCCACTCACCACTTCCTTGGTGAGCTCCAGTGAGCGACCATCCTTGACAACCGTGATGCGGTCATCCTCCCCTCTAAGCATACAGTTATAAAATGAAAGAGTAAGAGAGGGAGAATAAGCCACACCTTCCAACAAAACCAAGGGTTCCCATCCTCTTCTTCAAATCTCAACCTTGAAGTGCACTTCAAATAGATCATAATTGAAGAGGTTTTGAAAATTTTGCTCTGGCATGATTTTAAGAACTCGAGCCATTTAGAGTAAGGATTGATAAAATTAAGGTGTTAAGTTGGAATGAGGGTTGAAAATTGGGTAGGCTGTAAAAATTTAGAGTGTTGGTGTTTTGGGGTGAGGTCACGGTCATGAGCTAGGAACACTACAGCAAAAAGGCTCATTTGCAGCACCATACCCCGTGGCTAATTGTATGAAAAAGCGTCGCAATTGATCTATTCCAACGCCAAACTAGGCATTGCAAAGGCGTTCCAAAAAAATGGGTCACAAAGGATCAATTGCAACGCAGACAACGATGTCGCAAAAACTTTTGATCTTTTGCAATGCCTCACTTTGCTGCTAATAGTGTATGTGCGTCGCTACTTAATTTTCCAAAATTAAATTGGTTTTGAAAATATTTCAAACTTTGTGCAACGACCGGTGTCACAAAAAACATTTTTTAACAACACCATACATTGTCACAAAAAGTTGACTTTTATCAGCACCTTTGGTGTTGCTAAAAGCAAAGTTTTTAGCAATTGTTCACTTCGTCGCAAATTGTTTAACCCTATTAGCGTTGCAAAAAAGGTGTTTTAATTGCCAATGGTCGACACCTTCATTTTATGTAATATTTTGATTCTTTTGAATGTGCATAATTCTTCCTAATACAATTATGTAGATAATAACAACATCATGTCAATTCACAATGAGCCATAACAAAATATATTCCATTAACTAAGATCAATAGATCATCTATTACAAAATTCTTAAATCCATACAAGTGACACAACTAATACAATGTATCACATAACTTTCACAACAATAACTAAATTAGAAAAATTCTTCAAAACGAGATTTCAGCAAAATTCACAAATGCACATAGCCTGCCAATTTGAATAACATCCATCCATGTTTTCTTCATAAATCTACCAGCAACATATCGACTAATCTGGTACAACGAATTAAAAAAAGAGGTAAGTACACTTATTTGAACCATTAATAAAGCTAAAATGCACTCGAAATAAGCTGCATGTGAAAATATATTTACCAAATCAAACTTATAGACCTAGGGTGTAGAAACATCACTACAACCAATTGCTCATAGTCCCCACCCCGTTACGATGACTTAATTTATCAATAACCAATCAATGACATAAAAAGATTTAGTTAGGGCATCTGCAATAGGGGGTGTAAAATTACACCTCCACATAGGCTCCATGTAGGTGCCATTAGGATTTTACAACTCTAATTGCATATTATTGTATAGCCTATAAATATCCACACTCTATACTCCCGAATGGAGAAGTGTAAAAAAATTAGATTTTAAACTCGGACGTCACTTAAAGTGACGTCTCTCTTTAATTTAAAATGGGACGTCACTTTCAGTGACGTCCGAGTAAAAAAATTACAAATTATGAGTTTAGAATTAGAATGGGACGTGACTTAAAGTGACGTCTGAATTTTTTTTTGTTCAGACATTGGTTAAAGTGTCACCCGAGTTATTTATCAACTGATAGTGAGATGGGGAATTTCCCACCTCCTCTATCAACTAATACTCTATTATCTATAGTATACCACCCCCATTGGAAAGAGTTTTTTGACACTTGGAGTGTAAACTTTACACTCTATACGGTTTACACCCCCCATTGGAGATGCCCTTATAGAATCAAATTATCAAATATATATATAGGTTGTAGGCTTTTGCTATGAGTCCCAAAAGCATCGAAATTTAGCAAACAGATAGATTAACAAAAGTATAAAGATACCTCGAATTAAAGGTGACAAAGCAATCAAGGGACCTTGTCTTCCCATTATTAGTATGATTGTTGGACTCCATGCAGATAACATAGCCACTGCTCGTTGTAACATGCTTTGTGTGCAATTTACACCCATCTCCTTATCAAGCAACCAACGAGCTGCCAATAATACAAGCATTCCAAACTGAATAGTGTAATATGAGTAGAGCTCTAAAATGAAAAACCTTCAATCCATACCCAATCCAACATATACAGCATTTACAGTTATCGAATCGAATTCAATTAATATGTATGTATACAAATATAGCAATCTTATACAATAGTAGTGACAATATATCTTTTATCTACTATTTCTAATATTGTCCAGAAGCTTACATTGCACCTTCCAAACGGAGAAGGAACACCTAATAGTGTTGCCACAGTTACTGCAAAATCTAACTGCAAGCAAAAGGTTAATGAGTTGCATGTCAAAACGAAAAACTGAAACCATAAGATGTCCATATATATACGGAATTTAAGGGTGTCTTTGATTGCAGAACAAATTTGTTATTAGGGATTCTACTTTCTAGTCTTAACCTTTAAGATATTCATAAGAAAATATAATCATTCTAACCTGCTGGATTGACTAACCCTGATTTCAATCTTGAACAATGAAAAGCAAGTATATATTTCGCCAACAAAAAAGCAAAGACATTTGGTATGATTTTAGCCATATCTTTCAACTGCCAAAACATTAAGAAAACGAAAAAAAAATAGGGTAAGTTTATCAATAGCATCAACAAAATAAACAAATAGTAGGATAGCATGTCTATCTGATATGTGAAGGCAATTAATATATTTTTGTTCACGTCGTTTATAGTCTGAATGCTCTAGACACAAACCTACCCATTCCACTTGTAAGACATATTATAGGTGGACTAGTCCTATTGGTTTCAATCATTGAGCCAGTTCACTGAATATCCAGTAATAGTCCTTAGTCTAAACTCTAAACCCATCCCAACCCCTTTGTAATTGTCCAGTACGTGAAGCCAAGCAAATGTGTTCAACTCACTCTCAACACGACCCATGCAGACCTACACTTGCTAAACTTCATTTAACCAATCCTTATCTGGTCCTAAGTTTTTAACCTGCACCATCACGTGCATATTAGACCAGTCCATAGTTGGCTAATTCTAACCCACAATTTTGCACCAGTCCCTACCAACTTTGTTGTGCCTTGTACCGATCTGGTCACACACCTTGCTAGTCTTTGGCTTAGTCCCACATGACCCTCCTACACCTCACTATGTGGGACGGTCAATGCACCGGTCCTCACCTTGTGGACTAGACCAGTTTTTATGCTCACCATATTTTTCCATATTCCACCATTTTTAATTGAAATATAACCCAAGGACTTGAAACTATATAATAACTGATCAAAGTTGTGACTAACACTAAACATCACAAATAGAGTAGTACTCAATCACACGTGCAACCAATCAAAATTTAAGACTCTATGCGTTCATAATGGAATCAACTACACAAAAATTAAAATCTTCCAACATATTTGGAATAATCTTAACATTCCTAAATAATATTAAATACATGTATCAAAACCAAAATATACTAAGCTTACCCAGTTACCCTAAGCAACTGAATTCATGATACAGATAGGAGTCCCACTAAAGTAAATTGAATCAACAAAGAATTTCTTACACTTAAAGGATTTCTAAATGGCTTCAGCAATATTAATAGTTGTTCCCCAGTTGTAAGTATTTTAAGGAAAATTAATTAAAACAGTAAGAGAGTGAACCTGATTTTTTGATAAAGCAATATGTCTTCCTAACAAATACTTATCTCAATCACTGGCATACCTAAAAAATTAAACAAGAAAGACCAGAAAATGACATCAGGTCCTTTACTTACATAAAGAAACCTTTAAGCTTTATGTACAATTTAGATGAGACTGGACGTTTCTCTATATTTTACCTGCGTAGACATGAAAATATAAGAAACAAGAAACAGTTAAGACATAAGATAAGCATGAACTATTTGAATAACACTACATTTGTAATATACACTAACCTGGTCAAAACACATTGTAAATTGATCATGCCCAGTACTTGTAGGAAATGTATATCTCTCCTTAGGTGGGAAGCATTAGCTTCAAATGTTTGCTACTAAAGCACGAAAAAGAGACAAATACCTTCAAAGTACAAAGGAAATTATTGATCCCAAAAAAAAGAAGGAAAATGCATGGACGTAAAAAACCTCTCAACAAAATTTGAAAGGGAATCTGAAAAGCACTTTAACATTAACTAAAAAATTATGTAACTTTAACCCCTAAACAACAACCTCAACCTTACCACAAAGATTTCACATAACATAAGAATTGTAAATGTGCCCAGCTGATCACAAAGACAAACTTATGAAACTTGGTCCTACAAAATCGAAGCCATGCATGTTTGTCCCATTATGCTAGGCTATTAGCCACCAAGTACCAAGTTAATTTTGTGTGTCAGGTTTAAATTGCCTGGAGAACCAATAAAAATGTTGTATTGAGATGCCCAAGTGGCAAAATATATGTAACTATTTCATAAAAGATGCATTCTTATTTACAATTCCAATCAATTACATATCGAGCTACCTAACTTAATCAAAGAGATTCTCAAAATGAAGACTGATCACTTCGTAAAATATATAGTCACAAGCTAACATGCGTGCAGACTCACAAACACATAGAATACAAAAGACGAAAAAGAAGAGCAGAAATTTGAATAGACCTGACCAAGTGAAATGGTAGCTTTAAGGCTTCCAAACAATTCTTTATTCTGACAAGGAAATCATAAATGAATTAACAAACTATTGACTGACACTTGCAAGATAAGAATCATAAAATCGACATTGCATCATGATACAAGATTTCTATAACAAAAGGGATGCATGAGAGAAAACCACCACTCAGCAGTCAGTAAACGTAATGGGATTGATTGAACTTTTCACACCCCCTTACATATATATATCTAGCACATCCCATTACACAAGTTTCAAATAAGAAAATAAAAGATTAAAATTTTCAATATGCAATAGAATTCTAAATGTACAGTAATTACAAAAGAAACAAATAAACAAGAATAATAATTGAATCACTTGTCGAGGTTGATGTAGCCAAAATCCAACAACAAAAGACCTAAATAGACATATATAAGAATTAGATTCCAAACAGTCGATTAAATATTAATCCCTTAAGAAAACTAACCAACGTGTGGGGGAGATTAACCAAAAGTTGAAGCTTTGACTAACCCAACACCTAAACCAAATTTTATTTCATTTCCTGAAACCAAATTACTGTAAACCATTCAAACAAATTAAAGAAAACCAACCTGAAACCTAAAGGATCGGAGTACTAAAGGAAAAAAAACAAAAACGCCCAACCTGAAAATTTGAAGATTCATTTTTTCTTTGTCTAGTAGTTCCAACTTTAAATCAACTGAGAAAATTAATTGAGAGAATTAGCTTGTAGAGTAAACATAAAAAGAACAAAAGAAAACTAATTAAGCAGGAGAATCAACCTTGAAAATCAAAGCTCGGTCTAATATGGAGGAGTAACCAAAAGTTAAAGCTTATTGCCGATGGTTGCATTATTGTAAGAGAGAGTGGTTAGATACGCTTCAATTGGGAGATGGGAGGTTGGAGGTGGTTGAAGGGAAAGTTAGAGAAAGAGAAAGTCTTCTAGGGCTTTCACATTTTAGTTTTTAGTTTGAGCGCCAAAGTAAAAAATAGGCCCGCCCATCAGTTCCAATTCTAAAAATTTAAGACCCGCCTAAAGAAGCCCATTAGCAACACCACTCTCATCGCAACAAAGGCTATACTAGATAATATAAATCATTCGCAAAACATTTGTTACAACGCAAGTGACATCACAAAAGGTCAAATTCACTTTACCCTCGCCAACAACATTGTAAATGATAAAGGCTCTCTAGACAAATTACATTTTCTTTTCTTTTTCAAAAATATATTTACATCCATTTGCCACACAAGAGGCACTGCAATAGATAAATTCATGCACAATTGGCACAATAGCACGCCAAACTTTTAGCAGCCCCATACGGCGTTGCAATTGGTGACCTTTAGCAACAATTTTTTGGTGTTGCAAAAGGGTGCGTTGCTGAAAACCCTTTCTGTTGTAGTGGAAGGGGCAGTCGCGAGCTGGTGTGGGCAACTAGGGATTTTGTGAGGAAGAAGATGGGAAGTTAGGCAGTCGCGTGGGTTAAGTACTATCATGGCACGTGCCTCGCACGTGCCTTTTGAATGAAATTGAAATTTTGGCCCAAGCCTAAATGAAATTAGGAAATTTTGATCTTGTCCTCATTGCCTTGCCAACTTCAAGAGCTGATCCGAGCTTCGTTACTCATCGGATCTTGACTCGTGAGGTACAAAAAAGATCAGCATCGAAAATTCAACATAACAGTATAGGGTACACTCACATCCAACTGTGGATGCAAAACAGATGATGAAAAGAACTATAAAGGAACTATAGGGAAATATGTACAGATAACAGAAGGAAAATTTAATTAACTTTTTTTGGGTTTTAAATGAGTTTGACTGAAATTTAAAAAGGTGGGTCATTTTAAGTCAGATCCCCAAGCCTTGGAAGTTTTTGAAAACTTGAGTCAATCCCAACCAGATGGTTGGATTACTCTCTTAGACCGAGCGTAATGCACTGGAGGATAACACGTATAGACTTTATAAACAGAATTATTATGAGGTTGAAGACCGGAGCAAGTTGGTGATTGACAGTTCAAGCACTAGCTTTCTCTTATAGCTCATCTCTTACGTGCGCATGAAATCTTAGTTAAACCAGGAATGATTTTTGGTATATGTGTCTATATCTTAAGCTGCAGTTCTCTAGGAAGTGCTTGCATACGATCATTGTAACTGATCCATCTAGTCTTGCTAGGTGGAGGGTTTTTGTTTGCTACACCAGACATTTTTGAAAAGTTTTTCAAAAAAGAGAGATATTGAGAAGGGGAAAAGATTTTAAAGAAAAGAAAATTTTGAAAATTTTGTACAAGTTTAAGTCTTTTAACGTTAGATTCTCGAGACAAAATTGAAAGGTGGAGGCAAAAGATAGAATTAAACAGAGAATAGTATCACTTTGGGTTACTCTATTTGTTTATTTCTCGTTTGGAGGATCCTCTCAATTTTTTTTTTTTTTTTTTTTTTTGGTTTTCTCAATTAAAATACATCTCTAACCACATAGAAGTTTTGACAAAAAGATAAAATTATACGTTAATCCGGTATCATTTTGGTTACTATGGGGCATATAACTTTCATTTTTATATCCTCTAGTTTTGAAAACTATGAAGAGATGTTTTAAGAAACTCGTACTCAAAAGCTGTGATTCTAGATGCTACTACTTGAAAACAAACCATAACAGATAATCTTAGGTAACTTTCGTGTTGACTCTGTGGCGAACCCAATATAGACAGACAGAGTTTTAGCTACGCGAGTTGGGGGATTTACTGCACAAGACATGGAATGTTCTGACACGGGCAAATAGCTTGATGATATAGGTGACCCTTAGTAGGCAGAGCTAATCTCAAATCGCCCATAGATTGTGTTGTTCTAGGGGTTGGTCTGTGTAAAAATCCATTGCCATTTTTGAAAAATCACTTAACTATTGATGTATCGAGAATCTATCATTAACAGAACAAAGAAAACAAACATTTTTTATTAAAAAAAAGAAAGAAACATTTTTTTTTTGGCTTTTTGGTTTATATGTTCCTAAATTACCATGACAGAAAAAAAAAAATAAACTATAAAACTACTAAGAAAAATCACTATGACAAGTAAAAAGTGTTTTACAAAGAATATATGAGATATACGTGGACTAAAGCTCCGGCACTTACAACCATACAGTCCAAATGGAGAGTCTGGTTATCTTATGATGTATTCCCTTAAAGCAAAAGATGGAATGGAATGGAAAGGAATACATCTGAAAAGAGGATTCAATCCTCATAGATAGGATGATTAAATAAAAGTTTTAAGCACTCCAGCTTCATTCACGTCACTTGTTGCTTTAAAAGTTGTGTTTGCTGGTTTAGGATTAGGAATAGCTTAACCTGTGAACACACCTTTCTGGATTTTATCTTGGGCTTACAAGTTCAAAGATTGTTACATGGATGCTAGGATTTGGGTTTGTTGTTGCATGACAAATAGCATTATTTTGGTGAGCTTATCTATTTGGACACTAGTTGTTGGTGTAATGGGTACTAGGTCTCTTTGGTTGTTGACAGGTAGGTTTTGGTAGTTCAAGTTAAACTGGGATGGAACCAATGCTCTGTTCTAATTATTATAGGTACCTTGTACTTGTCCTTGTTTGAATGTATTTGTTGGTTTGTTGAAACCTGGAGGTGGTTGGTTTTGTGGAATGTTGGTCCATGCAAAGTTTGGGTGTTGTCTCCATGGTGCATTTGGTACATTGAAAGCACATATTTCTTCTGGCTAAAGTAATGATAGGTTTGTGATCAAAGGACAGGTGGCATCTATATGATTTAAGCTTAGACAGAAATTACATGGTGAGGTATTTATGTTCGTGATAAAATGGGTGGTTTAGTTTTTTTGTTTGGTTATGAGGGCATCTATCTTTCTTGTCAGGGTTTCGATTAAAGTTTTAATTTCTAGATCTAATTTCACCTCAAAAATACCACTAGCCTTAGATGTACTGGGTTGGGTTGTTCTGGAATTGTTTATGTCGCCCCAATGGGTACTCTTTTCAGTTTGGTTTTCAAGAAAGGTTAAGGCTTCAGTTGCACCTCTATCCAAAAAATTATCACTACTCATGATGTCGAGGGTTACTTTGTATTCTGGAAGAAGGCTTTTGAAGAAACATTGGAAAAGAGTAGATTTTTCTAGTTTATGATGATGAGATGAATGGAGTAGGTCAGAGAATCTATCCCACACTTCATAAAATGCCTCACTCGGACTCTGTTTGAAGAACTGTATCTTGCTTCTTATCTCTTCTATTTTCTTTGGCAGAAAGTACTTCTTCATGAAGAAGAACACAACATTTTCCCATGTATCGAAAGAGTCGGACTTCTGAGAAAGAAGCCAAGCGTGACTCTTACCAGCTAAAGTGAAATGAAACACTTGTAGCTTAAGCTGATCGTCAGTGACACCCGAATCATGAAAAGTATTACATACTTCATGTATCCGGTGTAGATGTTCGTATGGTAACTCATGTTCTAACCCGTGGAAGATAGGTAGAAGACTGAATAAGTTCGGTGGAATGCGAAAATCACTCGTGAGCGGTGTAAGTCGAATACAAGATGGAGGCCCTTCTTGCAACAGTATGTAAAAGTTGGAGAGAGGCTATTCAGCTTTCACTACTTCGTCAGCCATCTTAGTAGATGGAGAACTAGAAACAGGAGATTGTCTAAGACGATGTGGTCTCCTATGTGAGTAAGTTTTATTCTTGCTAATACTAAAAGTGCATGAATGCAGTATCATGCACTTTTAGCAAGACCCCAAAACTATCCTAACATGCGCAAATGGTGCAATGTTTGCTCAAGAAATCGAAATTCGTATTTGCAAGTATGAAGTTTTGAAAACTTTGCTTTGGTCTATAATTTACTATGCCCTGTTCAGAGGAACAATTGGACGCGAGACTAGGATGGCTCTACTACACGTCTCAGAAGAGTAGGCAGTCACTTCATCTAGTGGTGTGCTACCAAGAATCTTACTCATGATGAATCTGGGGAGGGGAGTGAGGAAGGTTGTTGGTCTATCGGAATCTGGTAACTGATTACTCTAAATCTTTGTGGCTATATTTTTGTCCTTTTCTGGAGGAGTGTGACTACTTTGGGCTCTAGTTGATTGATTTTAATTCTTTTTTTTTTTTTTTTTTTTTTGTCTAGGGCTTCAAGACTTAAATAACATCCAATTTACCTACATTAGGGAATGACTTCCCAATGGTTGTTATGTAGCTCGGGTTCAGCCTTATGCGCGAATTTAAATTGCAGTGCATAAATTAAATTTCAAACAATAATGTAAGCATGCTTGAACATCATACAAGGTATCCTCTTACTAGGGCTTTGAGGTGATTTAGAATTTACCTCTCAAGTCGTGCTTATACAGTGCTTTAGGAGAAGGCGATGTCGGTTAGTGCATGATCTGAGAATTAGGCCCAAACTTTCGAGGTTTACCTTATTTTAAGTTACAATCAAGGCCCACTTAAAAAGCCCACAAGTTGGGTTTTTGATGATTTAGAAAACTTTGCCTTCAAGGGCCCAAAACTTAAAACTAAACTAATATTATACTAATCTACTAGATTAACTCATTTTAGATTGATAATCTAGATTAACTAGAGTCAAATGGACTTAAAGTGTTGATTACCAAGTTGATTCAAAGTGTGTGAGCTATGATTCACAACTTTCCTCACACACTTGAACTTCCTAAGGTAATGAAAACTCTAATCCATTGGTAAGTATTTAACTTTAACCAAGTTTAACTTATGTTTATCCACAAAAATCAATCAAAACCCAATTTTTCCTAATTTTTTCGTTTTTCTTTTTCTCTCTAACTATTACAAACAAGTTTCACTGATTTATCCTACTCTATTACAAAATCCGGGTTCGGTGTTCAGGTAAGCACTTCAACACAACTGATACTAGAATAAATAAGGTGGTGGCATGATGACGTGGGCCTGCAGTCGCCCGTCGGCTAGGGCGCGGTCGCCCATCCAGTTTTGGCAAACTTCTATCGCCTTTTGTCCACTGCTTCAACTCCTCTCCAGCTTGTTGATCCCGAACCCTAATTTGCAAGAAAGTAAATTAGTACTAAAAAACAACAAAAAAAAACAACAAAAATTTTAAAAAAAAAATAGAAATGGAAAGATGAGAATGGTGCTTCCTCTTTAGATTTTCAACCAAGCACTCCTGTTCCTTCAATCCATAATGGCGGTGCCATTTGAAGCTGTTGATTGTGGTAAGTATTTTCAAAAGAGTTTGTAAGAAGTGAGGTTTATCCTAATTTTTTTAGAGTTTGAGTGTGGGAGTTAAGAAGAAGAAAGGTAGACTCTTGGTAATGACTTGTTTAGTTTAAGCTAATGAAAACATGAAAACTCAAGTTGTTTGGTATGGAAAATGACATGAAAACATTGAAACAAAGCATTGAAATGAAGATTGAAACAAGAATAACAAAATAATATTGGTTGATTGAAACAAGAATAATAAAGTAAAAGACTTGAATTGAAAAACAAGACTAAATCCTACAAACCAAATAGTTTGGAAACCAAATAGTTTGGACCCTAAAACAATGGATGCCTTCTCTCTCCCTAACTTTTAGATTATATACTCCTATTTTTGTCTTTTACTGATTTGCCCTCCTCCATCACTTTTGAGACACCTCACATCTCACTTTTGCTTTTGCTTTTGCTTTTTGATTTCTTCTTGACCAAGGTAGGTTTTTGAGAATGCCATATATTTAGATAAAAGCATCTATCTCTGGTGTTCTGCGTTGAGGGCTTTCACAGTTGACTTTGACCATTGACTTTAACTTTTTCAACACTATTTCATAGCAGTTTCTGGTCTACGTAATAAGCATGATTAAGACTTCTTTAGGTGTTAAGACACAGTTTTCATGATAAGTGGTCTGAGATTCTCTATAACCTGAAAAAAACAATAAAAACTATGAGTTGTCTTTTCATTGAACGTAAGAAGGGTTGTAATGCAGTATTATAAGGGTAATAAAACACACATTTGGGAGCTGATTGATAAGAGCCCAAAAATGTAGTTTCAATCTCTTAATAGTATTATATTTAGGAGAATTATATATATAATAAATAAGAGTTAGTAATGTTTTGTGTTTTTGTGTATTTCAGGTCTTAGAATCAATTATGTAAACAAATACGTCATTTTTGCAAGAGAAATGAGCTAAATTGCTTGCTAGAGAAATTATATGATTAAAGCCCAAGTTTCAAGGAGACAAAGCCTTTTTAAAGCCTAGTTAAAGCTGAAAAGTCAAAGTCAACGGGGGTAGAAAAAGAGCATAAAAGTTAACAGAACTTTCGCAGACTATATCTTTGGACTCAGACCTCGGAATTAGGCCTATTATATGTCAAAACGACAAGCTCGGAAAGAGCTTTCTAATAATCCAATCCGTGACCTAATCTATGTAGAAGAAGTAGATGAAAATGGTGTTACAGTAAATTCCCGCAGAGAAACCCTTTTTGGACTTAAGTAATTAGGTTTTGGGCTTGATATAATGGCCCAAAACACAGCTCCAAAGCCCATGCACGAAATTGTAAACCTAACCCTCTCCTATATAAAGAGGGTTAAGGCTAAACAAAGCTTGGCTACTCCCCTCTTTAGTTTAGTTATAAATTATGGTTCTCTCTCTCTCTCTCCCCTTTTTTTAGTTTAATATAGTTTAAGTAATTAAAGTTTATAATTATAGCCTCCATAAAACCTCCATTAAAATACCTTAAAGTTATTATTATTATTCAATTCAATTACTTCTCTTTCTACTATGTCTTTTTCTCATTCTTTTGTTCATGATAGTCCCATGAATCAAAGTTAAACTCTCATTAGAGAGAGTTTGAATGAAGCTTTGAGATAACTTGATTTGTTAGTATAAATTTGTTGTTTAGTGTTTCAAGTGTAGGTTTTTCTTGACTTATAGATAAGAAGAGTTTAACCTAAACTAGATAATAGTGAGTTTGCCATGAGAATAGGAACAAGCTATCTCTCATGCTAATTAGTTAATGACTAGAGATACTATAAAGTAATTAGGGATTATTAAAAGTCTAGTCTTTATATTTTAACCTTGTATGAGAATATCTAGACTATGGTTTCTATACAAATCTATGCTAGGATGTTAAGAAATTAAAAAATGGATTTCAATCTCTCTCTATTCTTCTCCATATTTTATTCAAGTCATATTCAATTGCTTTAATTAAATTAGTATAAGTTAAATTCATATATTTAGTTTCGTAGTATAAATTCAAATCCATAAATATTACTCTCACCATTGTTTCCTTATGTTTGATTAGTTGAATTCGTTTAAGTTTAGAGAGTTAAGAGTGGAACGATTCCGTAGTCTATATATTGCATCAATAAATATGTGAGAGTAGAAAATAAATAATTGATAACATGAGAATAAGTTACAGAAATCTAGTTGTGTTTTTACGGTTTATCAAATGGCACCGTTGCCATCTTAAATGCATTCAGGACAATAATTCAATTGGTTGAATCCAAGGGGCAATCCCCCATTCTCTACCCACCCACCCTTTTAATTTTTCATTCTTGTTTCTCATATTTTTGTTACTGTTCAAACTTGATATTCACTGTTTTAAGCTAAAAGCACGCCCGCCCTACCTTTTGCCTTGCACAGAGCGTGCCCGCGCTTCCTTAAGATTGCAGAATTACAGTGAAGAATACTGTGGTAAAGGTATTTCTAAATTTTTGAAAATTCTGAAATTGTTCAGGCATAATATTTAAGGTTTTGTTGATTTATTGGAAGTTTTTCATATTTGTTCTAGTTGTTTTACCGAGTGAACTATTACCATCTTTACATTGCTATATTTCAGCTTCCACACCGTATGTTACTGGAAAAATAGACGATAGGGTTATGTAGGCAGTTCCAAAAATTCTACAATATTTACAGGAGTATCTATCATAAATCAGGAGTTTTCAGTACAAATTTGATAAGTTTTTTATTTGTTTTGACCTTCTAACTAGTGGATTGTTTCTAGTGTGTTTCTTCCATTTTGCAACACTTAATATCTGGAACAACAGCCAAAAAGGAGAGTTTGTAGAACTCCAATAGCTCTAAACTTTTTATAGAAACACGCATGATCTGTCAGGAGTCTCCAGTAAACTTTTGGAGATTTTTGGCTCTGTTTTGATTAGTTAACCATTCGGTTGTTTGTAGTGTGTCCGAAAATTGTTTCACAACCTTTGTAGGCAGTGGAAGGACTTTCATAACTCTGATTGTTTTGAAATTTTACAGGCTACTTACAGGACGTCTTAGCAAACTATTGTAAAAATTTCAAATTTTTTAGAATGCGCACGCACCCTATTATACCTATATTTGAGTGCGCCTGCGCCCTGACCTCTAGTAACCTAAGTTTGTGTTTTTCTTCAGTTTTCTTTTACAGCGCTCCCGCGCCCTTATTGCTTGATATTTGAGCACGCCTGTGCCCCTCTGAAGAAAGCCCAATTTAAAATAGGTTAGCCATAGGCCCTCTTCTCGTTGGAATTTATTATTTATTCAGTATTCCAAGCATCCACAAGACAAGTAAGTTCGTATTAAAGACGATATTCATAAGCATAGCAAGGAGGCACTCAGGTTCTCATCATTTCACTCCTCGTTTCTTCTGTCAGAGGAGTTTTAATTCTAGTATATCAGGTTGTTGTTTGATTGTTGTTGTGTTTTTTTCATATTGGACTTAGCCTTGTATGAGATTAAGGTCCGGTAAGAGAAAATAATCTAGCGTTATCTATCGTAAACGTCAATGCACACGCCTATCTAGAATATCACACACTACACCTGCATCAATGGCTGAAGAAATAGAGACTCCTCTCTCTGATTTTTACAAAGCCCTAAATGATGGCCCTAAGTCATGTATCATTCTTGCAGACCCAGTGGGGGATTTTCGAATTCCCCCGAATATATTTAACTTGTTACCAGTTTTCCATGGTTTAGACCACGAGAAACCTTATCAACACATGCGTAGGATAGAACAAGTTCTCACTACATTCCATCATCCTAACGTAAGTTCAGATTAAGTTAAACTTAGGGTGTTTCCATTCACCCTAGCCGACAAGGCGGCGTCTTGGTTAACTGCCCAAACGCCAAACTCCGTGGACTCATGGACTAAACTTGTTCAATTGTTCATGGAACAGTTTTACCCACCATAGAAGATAGATGAAATGCTTCAAAAGATTCATTTTTTCCACCAAAACCCTCATGAATCCTTTTCAGAGGCCTGGAATAGTTTCACTGATCTTCTCATTGAATGCCAACATCATAACCTTGCGAAAGACACGCTTGTCCGTGTATTTTTCAAGGGCCTTTCACATCATCATAAGGAGGTTCTAGATATCATGAATGGGGGTAGTTTTCTTAGTAAAGGAGCCTTGGAGGCTTATAAATTCTTAGAAGATCAATCTAAGAGAAACAACAATTGGGGAGGTAACAACTCTTCCCACTCCACTCCTTCTTCTTCAACAGTTAAGGCTGCCAGTATGTTTGAGGTTAAACCTGTTCACGAGCTTAGAACTCTTATCGATGCCCTCACTAAAAAGGTAGATGCCATCTCTCTTCAATAACAACCCACTTCTGTCATGAATATAAACTCTACTCGTTGTAATATTTGTTTTAGTCTTGAGCATTCCAACTTTTATTTTCCTCTTGTCTATGAACAACCACCACCACAGCCAGAAAATGTCTGTGCTTTTAATAATAAACCTAACACACAATGGAGGCAAAACACTAATTATAATCATCAACAACAAGCTACACCTCCAATTATTAATTATCAACATGTTAGGCCCACTACAAACTTCCACTAATTTAACCAACATCTAGGACAAGGAAACTTAGGTGACCAAAATAAAGGTTTAGTGCCCATGACCCAGAACTATCAACATCAAGACATGACCACGCAACAAGCTTTAGTTCTGGTCACTCCTCCTATGGCCACTCAACCCATCAAACCATCTATAGACGAAGTAGTAGTAATCTTGTTGGAAAAACAAAATCATATTATGCAACAAAACTCCAACTTGATCAAAGATAAGCATGATTAAAACTCTAACATGCTACAACAAAGGATGCAAATGATGCAGTCTTTGTGCCAAAAGGCTATTGACATGTCTCCTAACCAAAATAATAACCAAACAGCCGTGCTTCCAGATAAAGCAGTGTTTAATCCTAAGTCAACAAACACCACCTTCGAAGTGAACAATATTCACTATAATGGTAATATAACCTCAAGGGAAATACAGACAGTCACTACCCTTCGTTCAGGTAGAGTAGTTGATAACAAAGTGACTATACCTACAGATCGCCCGCAAACAGAAGCTAAAAATGAAACCATACCAAATACTTCCATAGAAATTGAAGACCCTGCAACTGTAGAAGTTCCAGTCCAACCACATACAAAAGGGAAAACCTTAGAAAACCCCATAATAGAAGTTGAAGATCCTACACCTGTAGAGGTTCCAATATTGAAACCTAGATGGAAAATGGATAAAGATAAAGCAAAGACTAATAATACTTTTGACCCTTATGCTAAATATAGAGATAAACCACCTTATCCCCAGACACTAGTTGTGTCTGAAAATGATGAGAATTTTGATGAGATTAGGGAAGTGTTTAAAAATCTGACTATAAACCTACCTTTTCTAGATGCTATAAAAAGTCTACCTGGACACGCTAAGTTTCTAAAAGAGTTGTGCACCAAGAAGAGGAAAACCAACATACCCAACAAAGCCTTCTTAACTAAACAATATCCCTCTTTATCTGAACATAACAGAGTTGTTAAGTACAAGGACCCTGGTCGTCCTACTATACAATGTACCTTAGGCGATACCTTCATAACAACTGCTCTATTAGACCTGCGGCGAGTGTTAACTTACTCCCTTTTTATTTATATAAACAACTAGGTCTAACAAAACTTCAACCAACCAAAATGACTTTGCAGTTAGCCGATCATTCTATTAAGTACCCCAAGGGCGTAGTTGAAAACATTCTCGTTAAAGTTCAAGACTTTTACAATCCAGCCGACTTCGTTATTCTCGACACAGAAGTCGCTCATGATTCCATTCCCATCATTTTAGGGCGTCCTTTCTTAACAACCGTCAATGCCCAGATCAATTGTCGGGATAGCTCAATGACTCTTTCTTTTGGAAATTTTTTTGTGGAAGTTAACATATTTAGACAAAAGCAGGAACAACTAGGTTTGCATGTAGAAGGAGATGTGAAGTCCATTGAGAGTTTTGTATCTCACATTACTGCGGCCGACTCTTTCATCCCTACACTAGTAGATACCCCTCTTATGGAAGAAAACAAAGATCACAATTTTGACTCCCTAGACGTAGATGACATCGAGGAAGATTTCCTTCATCTCTTTTGCAACCTTTCTTTGCCACCTCACGAGTCCCCTCCTATTGACATCCATTCATCCCTCGACGCCATGACAGAAGAAGAATTTTTCAACCTCTATCCCACTGATTCTTTTGACCCACCTATTGAGGAATGTCTAGCATATCTTAAGGCTTCTGATGATCTAAAACTGAGAACACTAGTTGAGCACACAGTCACCCTTCCTCATGTCACTCATTCACCTTCCATCACCAATATTCCCCACCTTCCACCTTTTCAAAGGAACCTTGAGTTTGTACTTGACCTTCTTGTTTCTCCTATGCTTCATGATTTTCTAAACTCTCCTGATACGGAAATAATACCCAAGGACAAACCACTTGACACCTTTATTTTCAGATTTGAGACAGTTTATACTTACACCATGAATGAGTTTTATGCTAAACCCACATTCTCATTTTTTTCCATTCCATCTTTCTAAAACTTATCCATATCCCACGTATTTTCCACAACCATCTATTTTCTCATGATCATTCACTTGGACACCCTTTCGTTCAAAGAAGAAGAAAAAAAGGCATGCTCGGTTACTCATAAGAGCCCAAAATTGTAGTTTTAACCCCTTAACAATAATATTTTTAGACCAATTATGTGAATAATAAATAAGAGTTAATGTTGATTACATGTTTTTATATATTTCAGGCATTGGAGTCGATTATGTGCAGAAATGTATCACTTTTGCAAGATAAAGGAACAAAGGTTGGTTGCTAAGAAGTTTTGCGATTAAAGGCCAAGATTCAAGGAGAAAAAGCCTTTTTAAAGCCCGGTCAAAACTGAAAAGTCAAAGTTAACGTGGGACGAAACAGCGATACAAAAGTCAGCAGAACTTCCGAAGGCCGTATCTTTGGACTCAGACCTCGAAATTGGGCCTACCTTATGTCAAAACGACCGACTCGGAAAGAACTTTCCAATGGTCTAAGTATTGGCCCAATTAGGAGAGCAAAAGTGGACAAAAATTCTGTTGAAGCAAAATCCAGCTAAAAAGGCCTCTGTGGACTGAAGAAATTGGGTTTTTGGCACGATTTTTCGGCCCAAAAAATGGCTCCTCAGCCCATGCACGAAAAAGTGGATCTTGTCTCCTCCATTTCAAGACACAAGACTTAACTCTTAAGCATTCTAGTTTTTAGGTAGCCATTAGCCAATAATTTTAGATCTAGTTTTAGACTCCATTAATTAGTTCAATAGCTTGTTTATTTAGATCTAGTTTTTTACATTCCATTAATTAGTTTTAGAACAAAGTAGATTATTATTTTAGAATCATATTTAGTTTTATAATAAAGTATTAGTTTTCATTTCCATTTAGTTCTTGATTTCATTCTTATTTAGAATTAGTTTGTCTTTATTGATAATTAGTATTCATGATCTTAGTGCTAATTTAGTTTCAATTCTTGTTTAATTCAATTGAAATCATTACTATTATAGTTCAAATTAGTAAATTTACAATCTTTATATCATGTCTTGTTTAAATTCGTATAGAAATGATAGTTTTATGACTCAAGGCTAAACCTCCATTAGAGGGGTTTAATGAAGCCTTGATGAAAACTTGATTTTTGCTAGCTTAGAAATCGTCGTGATAATTTATTCAATTCTAGAAAGTAATTAGTTCACTATGAGAATGGGTTTGATTGCTTCACATGCTAGTTATTATTTGGTAGAGATTACCATGAATAATTAGGGATTAGAAATATCATTTGGTTATGCGAAAGCATTGAAATTTGGATCACGACGAATCTTCGCTAGTTAATTAAGTCGAGTTAAGGTGGAATCAATCCCCCCTAATTCCTTATCATATAGTCAAGTTTAGTATTCCGTAATCGAATTATCATATCTTGTTAGTATAATTTCCATCGTAATATAATTTCCTCCATACTTTCATTGCCTTTGGATAGCTAATAATCTTAGGAAACGTTAATTCTAAAGAACTAGGAGTGGAACGAATCTTCTACTCCAACTCTATTGCAATAGCATCAAGAGTAGAAAACTTTGATAATTAGCATCGAAAATAGTTCTAGTTTTATTTGCATTCAAGTTTAATCGCTTATTCATGGGTAACACTATCATTTTACGTTTATCAGTTATGTTCTAGGTCTATTAGGCTTCGCTCTCATTCCACTAATCTACGTCGTACAACATCTTGGTGCTTGATTATGTTTGGGGGTTCTTTCTATGATAGTTGTTTATGGAAAGACCCCAATTTTTTTCGGTTGTTGATATATGGTAAGCGACATGTGTATATGTATTAGTAAGTCCCGGGAATCTGACTTTAAAAGACCCAAGTTTTTGTAACATACCACCTTTCTGGAGTATAGGCCACAAAAATTGTCAAACTTAAAAAGAGTTTTCAAATTTTGTTTGGGGGTGGCGTATTTTGGTATTTCATTTCAAATCTTTTTACTCTAGTAGAGTCTATGTTAGTTAGTACGTAACAGTTTAATTGTGTTTTATGTTATCATATCTTCTTTATAATATTTCTGTTACAGGTACTGGCAATTTTTCCCACGTTTCTATGATAAATTATTTTCTTATCTCTTTACACTTTGAGGACAAAGCATTCGATTGTTTGGAGGTGGGATAAGAACATTTGCAAAAATTAGGCACTTTTAAGATGTAAATTACGCACTTTTCTTTATAAAATGTTAAAAATCATAAAAATTAGTTAGTTATATAATTTAATTGTGCTATTGAATTATTTCATAAACCCCCTTCTCCCAAATTGTTTGGAGGTAGTATATTTAATTTTAGCACATTATACGTTCACGTATTAAAATTGTATGTACAAATATCGAAATATATAATCCATAGGCCTTGTTGATTTTATTGGGATGCATAATATAATTAAGTACCTTAATTTCGTTAAATTCACTATTTCACTGAATTTCGGATGCTAATCCGATAGGAGCCACGATAGGCGCATGCTTGATTTGTGAACGTATGGTATTTTTTTATTTTTGTTAAAGTCTGCTTATGTCCTAAACACTATTTATTATTTCATGTTATCCCCATAATGGGTAGAACTCATATAGGAGTTGTGTATGTTTTTATTTCTTTATATTAGTATAGATTAACCTTCTTTTTCAGGTGCTCCCATTTACAAGCATATTTCTATGGTACTCTCTATCCTTTATTTTCATTCCATACTTTGGGGACAAAGCATGATTCTATTTGGGGGTGGTATAGAAACATGTTGTAAATGTTTAAGCACATATTAGGTTGTATATTACGAATTATTTGTCTTATAAAAATTATATATATCAAAAATATAGTTTATGCTATGCATTTTAAGATAATGGTATTGTTCCCTTCTCCATGATGATATTAGTCTAGAAATCTCACGTAGTAATTGAATTAGGATTTAATTTTTGAAACTTAGATTAATATATAGGTAATAGTCATTGCATATTTTCATGAATATCTTGCATGAGCATCTATGATTGTACTTGGCAATATTTTTCTGAGACTTAGGTTAGAGTACTTAATACATATCCTATGAGCATCTAGCCAAAAAGCCCATATGAATTAATATCTGAGTGATGACACAAGGGAGAAGTCAATTCCGAGTAGAGAAATCACACATCCACTTGCTTTATCACCATACCATATCCTAAGCGAGAATTTAGGCCATTTTTGGATCGATATAGTCAGAAATTCACACCTATATGAAATTTATTATCCGCTAGTCGCCCCACTGAGCCTTTCATTAGCCTTTTCACAAACCACAAATTCTTTACCCAATAAAACAAAATAAAAAATAAAATTAGCCTACCTATCTAGATAAGTCTGAGAAATAGGATGAGTGAAGAAAAGAGAAGAGAAAAACCTGTGTAAACAAAAATTAGTTAGTTGCTTTAGAAAAGAAAAAGAAAAGAAAGTTTCCATCCAAAATAAAAATAAAATAAAAACTCCAAAAAAAATAGAATA
This sequence comes from Coptis chinensis, assembly GCF_015680905.1. Classification (NCBI taxonomy): domain Eukaryota; kingdom Viridiplantae; phylum Streptophyta; class Magnoliopsida; order Ranunculales; family Ranunculaceae; genus Coptis; species Coptis chinensis. The sequence continues at coordinate 42,597,226 of NC_141460.1, forward strand.
AAATGAGTCAAAAAGCCAAAATAAAAGGTCTAAGGATGGAAACAAAGTATAGAAACAAAATAAAAATGAGGTTTTCTCTAGTTACATAATATGAATATCATATTTTCTCAGATTTGTCTTTTTGAATATTAATTTCCTTCCTTCTTTAACCAACACCTACGCCCCGTATCAACTAATAAAGACCTCTAGCTCAATTAGGAATAGGTTGGTGAGATAGTAAGTGGTAGATGTGTTTGATCGACCTCGGCTTCCTTTGATTATCATTGAGATTGTGAGGAAATGTGTGCCCACTGCACACTGGAGTTAGCAAACTTGAGTGGAATAATCAGAGTGTTATGTGTCTTGACACATTCTTTGTGAGAACCTACTTAGGCACGCTACCCAAAAGTTTCAGAAAAAAGACCTACCACTGCATTTCACATCATAGTTCATTGTATAATTATTTATCTTAAGATGATTTGATTATTATGCATATATTAATTTAGGATCAAAGTTAGATTGATGATCCTTGTTTAAATGCTAGTTAGATGTATAGATATTTGGGATAAATTAGGGGACAATTACTTTTATTTCTTAGTCGTTGTAGTATAAATGAAGTTTGTGAGTACCTTTTCTAGAAAACTCTCACGTGGCTATAACTCGTCCACTAGGAAATTCTTAGTGGTTTAAGGCCTTATTGCATATGGTCAATACAGTTGGACTCAGCGAAATGAAAGTAGTTAGGAATACATTTTTGGCCACTTATTTTAATTTCACATATTTGTTTGAGGTCAAACAAAATGTTGTTTGTGAGTGGTTTGATAAGAGCCTAAAACTGTAGTTTCAACCCCTTAATAGTATTATATTTAGGCTAATTATGTTTATAATAAATAAGAGTTAGTAATATATATGTGTTTTTGTGTATTTCAGGGCTTGGAATCAATTATATAAAGAAATACGTCACTTTTGCAAGAGAAAGGAGTCAAATTGCTTGTTAGAGAAGTTATATGATTAAAGCCCAAGTTTCAAGGAGAAAAAACCTTTTTAAAGTCTAGTTAAAGCTAAAAAGTCAAAGTCAACGTGGGTAGAAAAAGAGCATAAAAGTCAACAAAACATCCGCAGGCCATATCTTTGGACTCAAACCTCGGAATTGGGCCTATTATATGTCAACACGGCCAGCTCAAAAAGAGCTTTCTAATGGTCCAAGACTTGACCCAATAAAAGTAGTAAAATAGGACAAAATAGGTATTGCAGTAAATTCCTGTAGAGAAACCCTTTTTGGACTTAAGTAATTAGGTTTTGGGCTTGATTTAGTCGCCCAAAACACAGCTCCAAAGCCCATGTATGAAATTGTAAACCTAACCCTCTCCTATATAAAAAGGGTTAATGCTAAACAAAGCTTGCCTTCTCCCCTCTTTACTTTAATTATAAATTAGGGTTCTCTCTCTCTCTTTCCCCTTTCTTTAGTTTAATATAGTTTAAGTAATTAGGGTTTATAATTGTAGCCTCCATAAAACCTCTATTAAAATACCTTAAAGTTATTATTATTATTCAATTCAATTACTTCTCTTTCTATTATGTCTTCTTCTCATTCTTTTGTTCATGATAGTCCCATGAATCAAAGCTAAACTCCTATTAGAGGGAGTTTGAATGAAGTTTTGAGAGGACTTGATTTGTTAGTATAGATTTATTGTTTAGGGTTTCAAGTTTAGGTTTTTCTTGACTTAGAGATAAGAAGAGTTTAACCTAAACTAGATAATAGTGAGTTTGTCATGAGAATGGGAACAAGCTTTCTCTCATGCTAATTAGTTTATCACTGGAGATAGTATAAAGTAATTAGGGATCATTAAAGGTCTAGTCTTTATATTTTAACCTTGTATGAGAATATCTAGACTATGGTTTTCTATACAAATCTATGCTAGCTTGTTAAGAAATTAAAAAGTGGATTTCAATCTCTCTCTATTCTTCTCCATATTTTATTCAAGTCATATTCAATTGCTTTAATTAAATTAGTATAAGTTAAATTCATATATTTAGTTTCGTAGTATAAATTTACATCCATAAATATTGCTCTCACCATTGTTTCCTTGTGTTTGATTAGTTAAATTCGTTTAAGTTTAGAGAGTTAAGAGTGGAACGATTCCGTAGTCTATATATTGCATGAATATATATGTGAGAGTAGAAAATAAATAATTGATAACATAAGAATAAGTTAGAGAAATCTAGTTGTGTTTTTACGGTTTATCACTTATCAATAAGATGGTGTAGTTCGAATATCGACAAAGACGAGTCGGGGCGTGTTGGAATAGGTTCAAGTTGCCAGCTATGCTAAATTGTCAACATGTTGATTTTCCTCTCGAGGAATATGCTGAAAGTTGAACTTTTCAAATGATGTGGCCAAATTCCTAACCAGGTAGAGATATCGAGTGAGATTTTCAGTGTCTGTGAGGTAATCACCGTTGAGTTATTTGACCACTAATTAAGAATCGTTATAAGATTTGATCTTTTAAGCTTGCAGCATTTTGGTGATACGTAAACCGTCAATGAGAGCTTCGTATACGGCTTCGTTGTTGGAAGTTGCGAAGTTCATGCAAACAGATTTTTCAATGATGAAGCCCTCTGGTGAGTGAAGTGTTACACCGATGTCACTACCATCGTTGTTGTAGGAACCATCGACATAGAGTGACCATACGCCTTGCTCTGTAGGCTTTGGTGGCCAGGGTTCGTATTCTAGTTGCCAATATGGATCTTCAGCTAGGAAGTCGATTAGAATATCTACGACTGCTTGAGCTTTAAGAATTGTTCATGGTAGGAAGTTGAGGTCGTGTTCTGCTAATTTGACTGCTCATTTGGCAATGTGAGCAGGTTCGGATTTGTCATTCAGGATGTGTTTTAAGGGATATTCTATGATGACTGTGATGGTGCGCCCTTAAAAATATGGTATGAATTTTTTTAGTGAAATGAAATAATGGAGAGCGAATAAGACTTTTTCGAGTGGAGTATAACATTGTTCGTTGGCCAGCAATGTTTTCAATTGTCATTTCTGAGAAGTACAGAACTAATTGCGAAATCGGATGTAGAGAGATATAGATAGAGATTTTCATTGCCGATAGGGTGGAGATTACTAGTAGAGTTGAAAGATAGTTCTTGAGCTTGGAGAAGGCTTCGTTGCATTCATCATTTCATATGTATGGGGATCCCTTACAGAGGATTTCGATGATGGGTTGACATTTGTTAGATGCTCTAGAGATGAATCGATTGAGAGCTGCGCCCCGTCCATTGAGTCTTTGGATTTGCTTTTTGGTGGTTGGGGTTGGCATGTTAACTATAGCTCTGATTTGATCGGGAATGGCTTTGATTCCTCATTTAGAAACAAGGTATCTAAGAAATTTGTCTGAAGTGATGCCAAAAAGGCATTCGGCAGGATTTAACTTCATTTTGTACTAGCGGAGTCAATTGAAAGTAGCTTGTAGGTGCATGATGTGGTCAGCGACTTCCTTGCTTTTGAGGAGCATAACATCAACATAAATTTCCATTGTTTTCCCGATCATATCATTGAAAATGGTGTTGACTAATAGTTGGAATGTGGCTCCAGCATTTTTTAGGTCGAATGGGAGGACGGTGTAGCAATATAAATAACCTTCTTCAGTGTTGAAGGCGGTCTTTTTCTTAGTTGTCTGGGTGGAGTGGGATCTGATTGTACCCACTATATGTATCCATGAATGAAAGTAAGGTATAACCGCAAGTTTGGTCGACAAGGTGGTCGATGCATGGGAGTGGAAAAATGTGTTTTGGGCAAGCTTTGTTTGAAGTCAACACAAACGCGGACTTGACCGTTCTTTTTAGGGATAACAACAATGCTGGCTACCCATTGGGCATGACGACAACATTAATAAACCCTACTTTTTTCAGTCGTTCTATCTCATCATGGACCTTGTGCTTGTATTTAAGTGACAAAGTGCGGGGTTGTTATGTGACAAGTCGATATTTAGGATTATCATTGAATCGATGGCATGTTATTGAAGGATCTATGCCAGGCAAAACGGTATACAAGAAAGTGAAATCATCTTTATTATCACTTAGCAGTTTTACAAGCTGGTCATCGATGGGTTCACCTAGGTCTCTGTGCCTATGTTGACTTGGACGCCTAGAACATCAGTGCTTAACTTAGGGACTTGGGGTGTTGAAGTCTGACCTTGTTCTGGAGTCAATTCAACCGGACAGACGAGGAGTGGAGGAGGAGTGAACATTGTCTGATAAAGAGTTTCTTCAGGAGTGTCAATGTTGATCTGACTGCATTGATGTGCTTATAGCTGGTAACCACAGAGTTCCATGATGTCATGCGCGCTAGAGAATCAAATGACTTGGTGTATGGTTGATGGGACTTCTTTCATGCTGTGGATCCAGCAACGCCCTAAGATGGCATTGTATGAAGATGGGATATCTATGATGCTGAAGCGGGTCCTTATTGTAACTTCGATACCTGTGTTATCTGTGATGGAAATTGGCAGTAAAACATCGCCTTTAGGATTGGTGCGTAGTCCATTAAAGCCAAAGATTGAAGCGACAGTTGGGATTAAAATAGAGTCGGGTCGGGTAACCTGAGTTGCTTTAAGGTATTATAGTAAAGGATGTCATAAAAACTTCCGGGGTTGACTAAGATTATTTGGACGTGGATGCCTTTCATCTTGAGCTAGACTACGAATGCATTATTGTATGGGGTGTAAATTTTGTTAAGATCGTCATCTGTGAAGTAGAGTATTGTTGGGCTGAGGCCTTTGATGGGGGGAATGGCTGAAACACTGGTGTGGGTAAGGTTGAAACAATGATTTTTGTCAACGATTTGGCGACGCCTATCGTGATAGGAATAGTCTGATGTTGGTTCGTCAGCTTGAATGATAGTGTGGATGACCTTGTCATCTTCTTGGTCAGCGATGGGAGCTAGGGAGTCGATTATGATTGTGTTGTGGGGTAGGAGGTGGTGAGGATTGTTGTCTTGGTGAGTGGGTACGACGAAGAGTGGGAATAGGATTTCTGTGATTAATTGGTGATCGGGAGTGATCACGTTTCGCCAATAAGCGGTGATGGATTAGATCTTCGGGATAATCGACATAGTCACCTAACTTGCCATGGTTAATCAAGTCCTGAATGTAATTTTTTAGACCATAGCATCGGTCGGTGGGATGAGAGTGAATGTCATGAAACTGGTAGTAGACGCGATTAGGAAGCTCTTTGATTTGTCGGATTTTGGGTTTAAAGCATCTTGTATTCTTGATTCGATTGTATATATGGGACAGGGATCGAGTTAGAGGTGTGAATACTCGAGGTTGGGATCGAATGTCCAATTGTAGCTGTTTGGTATGACTACTGAAGGGTTCATCATTGACTTCTCTGCAGCGCTTGGGGCGTGGATCGTGGGTGGATGTTGCTGCTACTAGTTCGCTTCTTCCATCTAGTACGGTGAGTCCACTTTCTTCTTTAATGTATTTGTCCATTTTTTTATACAAGTGGCCCAGCGTAGTGGGATCGCCTCTCAACAATGATCGACTAAGGTCAGAAGTTGGTGTTAGGCCATTATGGAAGGCGATGGTGATGACCGATTCGGGGATGGTTTTGTTGAGTGACAAAACAACTTTTTTGAAGTGCTAGAGGTATGACTCGAGTGTTTCGGAATGTCTATGGTGAGTTTTAAAAATGGTGGTCATGGTTGGTTAGTTGTTTGGCTCGATTGTGAATGAATTCTTGTGCGAAGATGGTTTGGAATGTATAGAAGTTTGAGATGGAAGTAGCAGGTAGGTCGAAGAACCATTTGAGAGTGGATCCCTTGAAGGTAGATTTGAAGAGATGGCATAACAGCTCGTCAAGATGAGTGTACATTGTCAAACGTTGCAGGAAGCTTTTGATGTGTTCAAAAGGGCAAGTAGAGCCATCGTACATCAAGAATTTTGGTTGCTAGAAATGGAGTGGTGCAATTGTTTCTTGTATTTCTCTAGTAAGGGAAGAGTCATTGAATTATTTATGCAGCGTTAGGAGGACAGCTTGAGACATGTCTTTGCTTCCGTGTATTTCGGTGATGGTGGTGGTAGGGGGGAGGTGTTTTGCTGCTAATGGAGTGGCAGCTTCATTATTTGCCTGGATATTAACAGGATCATCGTGATTTTCTACTTCAAAACCATTGACTGGCGGATCAATATGTGTGACTCTGATTGTATCGTATTGCGCTTGAAGTGACTGTAGCTGAGCTGCAAGTTTGGTAGTTGATCAACATCCATTATAGAAGTTTGAGTGGAAGGGAATGTTGACCATCGAAGAAGAGACCTTTGTGAGTTTTCAAGAAATCCACCACAGACGGAGCAAAATGTAAATGTCTATTTTTATCCTAGGGGATTAACAAGACATTACTAATCAGTCCTCAAATATGCGTTTTTATCCCCTTATAATGCTTCAATTTAGTCAAATTATATGATCAATAATGTAGAAAACTCATGTTCTTATTGCTTTTTCAGGATACAAGCCTATTCTGAACCAAATACCTCAAAAGACGTGTTCTAGAACCAAAAGAAGCCTAAAAGGGACCTTATAGGATAACTGAGAAAAAGTGTCAAAAAGTCAACGGTCAAAGTCAAAGTCAACTCAAGGGTCCAAAAACTCAAAAGCTCAAGACACACTCTAAGGCTTTAAGGACCAAGGACTCAACCATTTGCAAGACAAGGACTAAGCACAAAAGCCTCAAAAGACCAAATAATCAAATTCCCAAAGACAAGGGCTTAGGTGCAAAGGGCTTGATCCTATCTACTCAAAGAAGGCACAAGAAGGCTCTAGATTAGGTTGCTTGTTGGATAAGATATGATGAGGGAAAACGTGTACATCTTTACACATATATAAGTGTAGAGATTCCCACAAAATAAGGGAGCTAGTTAACTAATAGCTAGACTCTAGTATGAGTAGGAGATAATAAGTAGTTCATTATTTTTTATTTAGTTTTCATTCATTGTTTTCATTTTCATTGTTTAAAGCTTCAAGCTTTGTTGAATCTAGTTGGTTTTCTTCCATTCAAAGTGTTTAATCTTGTTTTTCATCATAATAGTTCTTTAAATCTTCTTATTCATTCATTCAACCAACCAAAGTTAGTTATACTCATTTGAATCAATCAAATGAGTATAACTTGTTAACCAAGCTACCTTTACATATTAAAATCTACATGTTTTACACTTAACCCACCATATTATTCAAGTTTTAATCCTCAAAACCTTAATAACTAGTTGTCTACATCTTCATACACCAAGTCTTACCAAGAACAAATAGAAATTAAAAGATAAGAAAAGTTTGGTTTTTCTCCATCACACCTCTACTCACATATAGATCTAAGATGAACAACTTCAAAAACCCACAATACTCACCACATATTAACTCAAATGGCACTGCTTCCAAGGATCTAATGATATGAGAAGAAGAGGGAATCAAAGGGGGAGTAACTTTCTCTTTTCAAATTATTTTCAACTTGTTTTTCTTATTTTCAAGTTTTCTCTACTGTTGAATCTTACTAATCCATTTTTTTTTTACGATTTCAGGTCTCACTGGGTTGAAGACAACTTCGAGAAGCAACTAGAGGAAGCCGGTCAAAAGTTACAAAAACGAGGCACGCGACCGCCTGTGTTTGACACGCGCCCACCCGCTTAGTCCCGCGACCCGCCCCCTCACCTTGCAGCACCTAGACAAATCCTTGGCTCAGATTGTAACCCTTGTTCAGTAGATTTCTATCCTTAGCCCATATTTGTTTAAATGTTAATTTTTTGAAAATAATTAGATTTTCAATATTTAGTGTTCTTAAAAATCAAAAATATATATATAAAAAATAGAAATAAACAAAATAAAATAAAAACAGCTTCGTTTATTGTCATTATTAGATAAAGTTTAAATTTTTTTTGGATAATATCATATTTTGCTTTTATCATTATTAATTATGGATAATTAAAAAAAATAGGATAATATCAACTTATTTTAAAGATAAGGTTTAGGATAATATCAAACTTAGGCTTAAAATAGGAAGTAATTATCTTTTGGTTTAAGTTTCAAAAACTTACCAAGTGTTGGATATTTGATCAACTTGGGACATTTGAATGTGCGAGGTGAGTTGTGTAACAAAACGCTCGTGCATTACAAATCAATTCAACTTAAGGATTAAAAATTCAATCTTTGACAGTTATTGTTATCTTTTCATAATCTCATAGTTAATAGTTAAATCATTATTAGTTAAGAAGTTTAACTTATTTACTTTTTGTTTTACATTTCTGTTAATTGATCCCATGAAGGCAAATTTGTAAACCTATTGGCTTTACCACCATTCCAACCCAAAAAGTTGGGTTTAGTTTAGAAATTTGTAGCCGAAAAAAACGTAAAGCTCGAAATGTAGGTTTGATGTATAAGGACACCCAACAGTTGGTCAAACCCCACCACGTCATCTCCATCCCCAAGTACGTGTACACACACTTTGGAGGTAATCTCTTAACCTCCTCGCAACTCCCAGTCAGAGGATACTTAGTTGTTTACAAAAGCATGTTTGCGTGACTCCATGTTAAATTTCCATATTGTATTTACTTTACGAGCTTAAGGCTAAACCCGAGCCATAACAAACAACAAGTGAGATTAATCCCTACTTTAGTTAACAGACGTTGCGTGATTCAAATGCTACATTGACTAAACAAAAATTTAAATCAACCAAGCAGGGCCAATCTAGTCACATCCACAGGACAAACACTTAGCACGAAAATTAAGAGTGGGAAACTACCAGATTCCAGTGGACCAACTACTTTCCTCACTCCCCTCCCTCATTTCATTGAGAGTGAGATTCTTGGTAGCACCCCACATGGTGAAGTGGTGATCTTCTCTTTTGAAGCGTGTGGAACTCCAAAACCTAGTTTTGCGCCCAAACTGTTCGTTTCGAATAGGGCATAGTATCAAATCTACAGACAAAACAAATTTTCCGAAATTCCAAAGCGCATAAACATATTTTTTTCGATTGATTGAGCATCCAACACACTGATTGCACATATACTTAGATTTTACTAGTCTTGCAAAGGTGCATGAGACTATGCTCAGGCAATCAAAAGCTTAGCGCAACTAAAACAAAATAACGTAGGAAAGCACATCGGTCTCGACAAACTCCTATCTCTCGTACCCCACTTTCTAAGATGGCGGACGAAGCTGTACAAGCTGAAGAGCCTCTCTCTAATTCTACACACCGTTACAAGATAGTCCTCCATCTTGTATATGACTCATACCGCTCACAAGCGATTTTCGCATCCCACCAAATGTGTTCAATCTCTTACCCGTCTTCCACGGTTTTGAACACGAGTTACGGTACAAACATCTACGCTAGATACATTAGGTATGGAATACTTTCAAACACCCGACATTTCTGATGATCAGGTTAAATTACAAGTGTTTTCCTTCACTCTAGCTGGCAAGAGCCACACATGGCTTCTGTCTCAGAAGCCTGATTCTTTCGATACATGGGAAAAGGTAGTGTTCTCCTTCATGAAAAAGTACTTTCCATCTAAGAAAATAGAAGAGATAGTAAACAAGATATAGTTCTTTAGACAGAGTTCGAGTGAGACATTCTTCGAAGCATAGGATAGATTCTCTAACTTGCTCCATTCATGTCCTCACCATAAACTAGAAAAATCTAAATGTTTTTTCAAAGGTCTTCTCTAAGAACACAAGGTAACACTAGATATCATGAGTAATGGCAATTTTTTGGATAAAGGTACAACCGAAGCTTTAACATTTCTTGAAAATTAACCAAGTAGAAAAGAGTACTCATTGGGGCGACACAAACAATTCTATAACATCCCAGCCCAGTACATCTAAAGCCAATGGTATTTTCGAAGTAAAATTTGATCCGGAGATCAAGACATTAATTGAATCCCTCACAAAAAAGATAGATGCCCTCACAACAAAACAAAATAACCATTCTCCTCAACCACTCATGAACGTAAATAGCTCACCATGCATGTTCTACCTCAACTTAAATCACATAGGTACCAATTGTCCCTTGCTCAACAATATCTCATCACTTCAATCAGAAGAAGTCTGTGCTTTCAATGTACCAAATGCACCATAGAGGCAACACCCAAATTATACATGGAGTACTAATCCACAAACTCAACCACCTCCAGGGTTCACAAATCATGTCAAACCAAAAAATACATTCAATCAGTTTAGACAAGGACAAGGTACCTACAATAATCAGAATAGAGCAATGGTTCCATCCAATTTTAACCAGAACTACCTAAATCCACCAATCAACAACCAAAGAGACCTAGTTCTAGTTACCCAACCTACTAGTGTCCCATTAGATAATGATAGGGTTATATACTAAAAGCATTACTTTTGTATTAACTCTAATTCTTTATATTTTGAATGAGAATCATATGGGCAAATGTTATGCATATTATATATGTTATTAGTTATATGCATGTGTTTAATACTTTATGTTGTAGATGATATGGTGTGGACACAAAGAAGATCATATCTTCAGTACCTTATAAAGTATAAGTAATCGTTCATAACCTAGATAGATTTGGACAAACCATTGGTATGGTTGTAGTATAATCTGGTATTAGTCTATCTTGACTATAGGATTACACTAGTACACTTTGTGTGTATGGAACAGGACCAAGTGAGGTTGTTTCTCTTTATACTGACTATATAAGAGAACAAACTCCTTTGTTATTATGGATGTTTGTCCTCTTATTCGGATATAATAACGGGCACTTATGTGCATTGTACATTGCTTTAAATCATCAATGAGTGAGATTCATTTGTGAATCAACAAACTCGATGGATTAGGTAATGACATTGTATGTAAGGTGTGTTGTTGATTATAGAAGGAATCCGTGACCCGCAGGAAGTCAGGCTGATGATGTCCCCTTGAGGAGCTCAAAAGGATTGTCATGTAAACCCTACAGGTGGATGTATTCCGACATGACAATGAGGTTGAGTGGTACTACTCAAGGACATAAGAAGTTGATTAATGTAGTTGTCAATAATTTGACTTAATCAACGGACATTCGATATCTTAAACACGGAGAGATCAACGAGCATATAATATGGAGCCCATAAACACTGACACGTAATTTGGGATTAGGGTGGTAGTGCAACAATGGCCTTTAATGGAATAAGCCATTTGTTGACGGACTTGGACCGTGTGTTGTGGGTGAACATGGGAAGCACAAGCCTGTCAGGAGGCCCAACCCTAATTTCTCCTCATGGTCCCTATTGTAGCCTATAAATAGAAACCTTTCTTCTTGGCCGAAATTCACTATTCATCTTGACTGAAAAGAGAGGCAAGGAAAGATAGATCCAAATTGGTTCCAGCTTTGTGAGAAAGAAAGGGGTTAGTAGATCGTTGCCCACACAACGTCTAATCTATTGAAAGGAATACAACAGAAGATCAAGGGGTTGATTTCGGATTTTATAAAGCTTGGATTCTCAGAGAAATCTTAGCCAGATTTACAGGTATGGTTTCCAATCCAAAATCATGAGAACCATTAATTCCCCTGCGCATGGTTTTCACGGTTTGTAGAAATATTCATTCTGAAATAACGGTTCCTACAGATAAAACATCTGAGATAATGTTATCTTTGATGCAACAACAAACACATATCATGGCAACCATAAAATAAACAATCCATCTGTTACATCAAGGACAGCAACAAGCTACCAATGATCAAAATGAAACTCCTAAAATGCAAGAGATCAAAACAGTCACAACTTTGCGTTATGGCAAAATTATTGACAATAAAGTAGTCTTACCTAAAGATCCTACACCTATAGAGATACCAGTTACAGTATAAATTTTACCAGAACCAGAATCTGAAAAACTGATACCTCTAAATGTCCCTATAGATATTCTTGTTCTTAAACCATCAACTCACTTACATGACCCAGTTACGAAATATAAACCAAAGGCACCTTTCCCAACACGTTGATGACACCCAAAGATGATGAAAATTTTGATGAAATCATAGAGACATTCAAGAATCTAACAATAAATCTACCGTTTCTAGATGTCAGCAAACATTTACCTAAACATGCCAAGTTTCTCAAGGATATGTACACCAACAAAAGAAGAACTAACATTCCAAAAGATGCCTTTCTTACAGAATAATTTCCATCCCTCATAGAAACCAATGGAATCATCAAATATAAAAATCTTGATCGTCCTACCATTCCTTGCACTATAGGAGATAAGTACACAGCTACTGCTCTGCTCGATCTTAGAGCAAGTGTTAACCTCTTTCTATACTACCTATTCAAACAACTCAATTTCCATGAAGTTACACCTACAACTATGATATTACAATTAGCCAATCGCTCTATTAAATACCCAAAAGGCATAGTTGAAAATGTTCTGGTCAAAGTTAAAGATTTTTACTACCCTGTTGATTTCGTCATCCTTGACACCAAAGTCGCTCATGATTCCATACCTATTATTCTAAGGCGTCCTTTTTTGGCAACAACCAATGCCCTTATCAATTGCCGCAATGTATCTATGACCATGTATTTCGGAAATCTTTCAGTGGAAGTCAATGTTTTTAAAATGATGAAGCAATAGATGGAAGAGGAATTAGATGGAGAAGTGAGTATGATAGAAAATGTCATCTAAGAATATTGCGACATAACTTTCCCAGAAAATGAAGTGCATCAATTCTTATCATTTAGAAACTCTAATTTTGATATAGATCATTATATGGAAGATACCAGTAACAACTTGGCATCTGTTCCCTTATATAATTCAGATGATGATCTACCTAAATATGAAGAGAACTTACCAGCCCAAGTGTTCAATGTGGAAGAACAAAACCCTGTGGAAACCTTGTTACTCAAATCACCTACATCTGACCTTAAGACTCTCCCTCCTAACCTAAAATATATTTATCTTGATTCTGATGGCACTCATCCCATCATCATCTCATCTCAATTAATAGAAAAGGAAGAAGATCATCTGATTAGAGTAATTCGAGAACATCGCTCTGCAATTGGTTGGTCTCTTGATGATATAAATGGAATTGATCCAAAGATTTGTACACACCGAATTCATCTGGAAGAGAATGTTAAGAATTTTAGAGAACCACAATGTTTTTTAAATCCAGCTATGAAAGAAGTAGTACTATAAGAGATCTTAAGATTACAGGACACTAAAATCATTTATCCCATATCTGACAGGGAATGGGTTAGTCCTATTCATGTAGTACCAAAGAAATCTGGGATTACAATAGTCTGTAATGCGGATGGGGAGTTACTTCCAGCACGAGTTCCTATCATGTGGAGGATTTGAATTGATTATAGGAAGTTGAATGCTGTCACGAGGAAATATCATTTTCCCCTGTTTTTTGTTGATTTAATGGTTGAACGCCTAGGAGGACATGCTTATTACTATTTCTTGAATGGATATTCGGGATATTTTTAGATTTTAATCGATGAAACTGATCAAGAAAAGACCACCTTCACTTTCCCTTTCGGAACCTATACTTATGCATGTATGCCCTTCGGTCTCTGCAATGCACCTGCCACATTTCAACGCTGCATGTTACACATTTTCAGTGATATGGTGGAGAGATTATGTAAGTTTTTATGGATGATTTTTCCCTCTATGGAGATTTTTTCAACGACTGCCTATCCAACCTTTCTAAAATATTGGCGCGTAGTCAGGAGAAGATTCTAGTCCTTAATTAGGAAAAGTGTCACTTCATGGTAAAAAAAAAAGGAATATTGTTAGGCCACATTGTGTTTAAAAATGGTATAAAAGTCGATAAACCAAAAATAAATAAAATTTCTACTCTACCTACTCCACGGACCATCTGTGATATATATGCCTTTCTAGGCCATGCTGGTTTTTATAGAAGATTCATTCAAAATTTCTAAAAAATTGTTAAACCTTTAACTAATCTTCTTATAAAAGATACACCCTTTGAGTTTAATTCGGATTGCATACAGGCTTTTGAAACTTTGAAAGCCGCCTTAATAACTACTCCTATAATTCAACCTTCTGATTGGTCGAAACCTTTTGAACTCATGTGTGACGCTAGCGACTATGTTGTTGGCGTCGTACTAGGTCAAAAACACGATAATGCACAGATAGTCATTTACTATGCAAGTAAAACACTAAATGAAGCTCAACGAAATTACACAACCACTGAAAAAGAATTTGTATGCATTGTATATGTTTTAGACAAATTTTGTCCTTACTTGGTAGGTTCTAAAACCTTAATTTATACCGATCACGCAGCACTTAGGTACCTTCTGGCGAAGAAGGATGCTAAACAAAGATTAATCCGATGGATCCTTCTCCTGCAAGAATTCACGTTAAAAATTAAAGATAAAAAATGAGTTGAAAACGTAGTGGCTGACCACCTATCTAGATTAACCAATGATAGTGGCAGTGATTCCTATTCCATTTCAGATTGTTTTCCTGATGAGCACCTTTACGCTATCCTTTCCGCACCTTGGTATGATGATATTGTGAGCTATCTGGTAACTGAAGACACTCCACCCTTATGGAATAGAAATCAGCATAAGAAGTTTTTAGCTTAAGTAAAGTACTATCATTGGGATGATCCCTATCTCTTCAAATATTGTTCGAACCAGATTATCCGACGTTGCATTCCAGACTGAGAACAATCTGCGGTACTCTATTTTTGTCACGAACAATCTTGTGGAGGACATTTTAGTGCAAATAAAACTGCATCAAAAGTGTTACAATGTGGATTCTACTGGTCAACACTCTTTCATGCAGTGATGCTTTTGTTCATTGTAAAGCTTTTGTTCATTGCTAACATCTTGGTCGTATTTCTAAACGTAACATGATGCCCTTAAATCCCATTCTCATAGTAGAGATTTTTTATGTTTGGGGCATCGATTTTATGGGACTTTTTGTAACTTCTCATGGTTTCATCTACATCCTAGTCGTCGTAGACTATGTATCCAAATGGATCAAGGTCATACCATGTCGTAAAAATGACAACAAAATTGTCATGCCTTTTATAAAAGAAAACATTTTTTTCAAGATTTGGTATTCCAAAAGCCATCATCAGTGATGGCGGGTCACATTTTTGCAATCGAGTTTTTGAACATCTCATGAGAAAAGATAGAGTAACCCACAAAGTTGTAACTCCATATCATATTCAAACAAGTGGTCAAGTGGAAGTCTCTAATCAAGAGATTAAGCGTATCTTGGAGAAAACAATTAATCCAAATAGAAAAGATTGGTCGCTCTGTTTAAGTGATGCCTTATGGGCATACCGAACTACTTTTAAAAAACCTATAAGGATGTCACCCTATAGGCTTGTCTTTGGAAAACCTTGTCATATGCTTGTGGAACTAGAGCATCGCGCCCTGTGGGCAATAAAAAACCTTAATTATAATCTCGATGCTGTAAGTGAAAAACGTAAACTACAAATAAATGAACTCGAAGAAATTTGAAATGATGCTTATGATCTTTGAAAATATTACAAAAACAACATGAAAATAATTCATGACAAACACATTTTATGAAAACATTTTGAAATTGGTCAAAATGTTTTGCTTTATAACTCAAGATTGTATCTATTTCCAAGAAACCTAAATACTCGATGGACTAGTCCTTACAAGATAACTGCAGTCACCCTTTATGGAGCTATCACTTTGAAAGATTACAAGGATAAATACACATTCCAAGTAAATGGTCAGCGCCTAAAGCACTATCATGAGTTACGGTCTACGGATGTAGAAGAAACCTTTCTCCATAATCCTATCTATAAGGAATAAAACCTCTTTTCCATGATGTATTTCCTATCCATTCATTCTATTACAATTGCTTCAATGGAATACATCACATAAGGTAGCCGGACCCTCTACTTGGAGTGTGTGGTTGTAAGTGTCGGAGCCTTGAGTCCACGTATATCTTGCATATTCCTTGTTAACACTTTTACTCGTAGTTTGAGTAGTGTACCCTATGGAGCTAGTATACATTTCTCCATTTCTTTATTTTACATCTTTTATAAAAATAGATTTCATTTTAGTTTTACAAAAGTTTTTATTTTTCTAGTGCTTATAATAGATGATTCTCGATACAACAATAGTTATGATTTTCTAAAAACACGGGCAATGGATTCTACAAAGACCAACCCCTAGAACAACACAATCTAGGGGCGGTTTGAGATCGGCTTTTCTTATGAAGGGCTGCCCATATCACAGTGCTAATCGCAAGGGTCAAGACATTTATGTCTTGCACAGTAAATCCCCCAACTCGCGTAACTGAAGCTTAGCTTGTCTAGATTAGGTTCACCTCAAAGCCGACACGAAAGTTACCTAAGATCACATGTTACAATTTATTTTCAAACTTAGCTTTAGAAATCACAGCTTTTGTATGAGTTATCTTTGTAACATCTCTAAACAGTTTTTCAAAAACTTAAAGATATAAAAATTAAAATCTTACGTCCCAGAGTAACCAAAATGATACTGGATAAACATATGATTTTATCTTCTTGTAGAAACCCTCTATATGGTTAGAGATTCCTTTTGAGAAAAACATAACCCAAAAAAAAAAACTCAATGAGGCATCGAAATCTAGAATTAAACAAATGGTGTAACCCAAAGTGAAACCATTATCTGTTAATTCTATCTTATATGCACCTCTCTATTATTGTCTCGAGAATCTGACGTTAAAAGACTCATCTTGTACAAAAATTTCAAAAATTCTTTTCTCCCTCCCTTTCTAAAATTCCTACAAACTTTTCAAAAATGTCTAAAAGCAGTTTTTCTCCACCGAGCAGTACTCAATGGAGACATGTACCAAACCATTTTGAAGTTTTTATAGCTTTTGTAGTTAATATAAAACTTGATATTTGGAAGAGAGTTCATGATACAAAACTAGGTCAAGGAAAAGTTCTTTCGCAAGCAAAAGACGTGCAGTTAGGGAAAACTGGTGTCTGCGCTGTCAAACACCAGATTGCCCTGGCTTTCAACCTCTTAGCGAAGGCTCAGTTTTCATGGTTTATACTTGTTTAACACCAGCAAGTCATCGGCAACTTCTACATGTCATCCCACCATCTGGTTGGGAACGATTCATGTTGTATTCAATCATGGGAATCTGACTATAAACGACCCACCTTTTTACAGCTTTTTTTCAAAAATTTAGTCAAAAAAAATTAATTAAACTTTAATTTCAAAGTTTGTAAATTCAAAATAATGATTTGTTTTCCTTTGGTCTCGTAGCTTTCTTTTTTATTCATTCCCCCATTCGTACATTTTGCTTTCAAGTTTGACACACTCTATTTCTGTTAGAGCTCATTCGTGTTTAAACTTATATCATCTACGTACTTCAAGGCGTTTCTCCATCATCTTTTGTGTCATACACCCTTGGATGATAGCATGTGATATACCCTTGGATTGTATTTCTCGAGCCGATCATTTTGGTAGCTCATTGGTCCAAATCGGACAGGTAATGAAGCGGGAATCTGCCATTTACACTTTTCGAGGCATAAAAGACAGGATCATAATTATCGCATTTCATATGGGCTCGAGCCAAAAATTAAAAACCTAAAAAAGGCACGTGTGGCGCACGTGCCTCCTTCTCACTCCATCTTTCCCAACCCAAACAAAACCCTAGCCATCGCAACTCAACTCGTTCCCTCCCCTAACCAGGTCGCGTCCGCCCCTCTACCCACCAACACCACCCACCAAAAATTTCACAGTACACTCCATTTTTTACCCCAACAAAAAATCTCCACTCCTATTTCACCAATTCAAAGCCGAAATGAACTAGGTCACAAAAATCTTTTTGAAACAAAAGTTTGAACACCTGTTCAATTCCATTCTTTTTTACACACATTTTAGAGTAGAGATAGAGAGAAGACATTGGGAGTCTTTGGTGGAATTGGTTCATACAACTTACTCTCCCTCACTTATTCTTTCATTTTATAATAGTACGCACCGAGCGGTGGATGATAAGGTTTTTGTTACTTTTGCTGAGGGAACATTTGAGCTTACACCAGAGGTTATGAGTGAAGCAATCGGGATTCCGTTGAAGGCTTACACTCAGGCAAAACAGTCTCCAGAAAACAAGTTTGTTGATGTTCTGATCGTCGAGACACTTCTGGAGGGTAGGAAGAACCCCGTGTCTCACTATGTTTATCAAAATTTGCAATGGATAGCCTACAATCTTATAGGCTCAGCCAAACCCTCCGATATCAGTAAGAGTATTATGCACATTCTTTGGATTCTGCAAGAGCAGAAAAATAGTTTTTGCGTAGTCCATTTCATTTGGGAGCAACTCCGTAAATTCCGTAAGACTTATGTTTCTCTCCCTGTGATTGTGACTCTCATTATGCAACAATGGGATTTTGAGCTTCCTAACGACACAGTGGAGGTCGAGTACACTGCAGTAGGTCCCATCTATGCCCACTGTGTCCAACTATACTGACACCCTCCTGCAACCAGGGCAGCCGAGCACGTTCGTGCTAGTCCAGAACCTAAGGACTACTTTGCTCCAGACGCTACTTGCCAGTTCACTTAGCTGATGGATGGAATTAATTTCCTCCATGAGGGCCAGAGACTCCTCATTCCACGAGCAAGTTCTTGAACTCAAAGAAACTCAAGAAGAAATTCTAGCTAATCAGCAATCTTTCCAGCATGAGTAGAGATTCTTTCAAAACAATGTCGCAAGGACAATGCTTAGGATACAGAATGCTGTCACCGGTAGAGATACGCGATGCAGAAACCGTTGTCAACCAGGAAAAGGATCTTCTCGACATAACGACGAGTCATGCACGGATTCTGACTAGGCACATCCGTCCATATAGATAGTTTTATGTTTACTTTTTGCACTTATTAATTGTAATAACTGTTAGTATTATATTAATATTATGTTAGTAGTATGAATGCATCTATAGAATTTTCTTATGCGACATTTGGTATATGAGTAGAAGGTAATACAAGTACATCATGCCAAAAAATTTGAATTTCTGCATTTTATATGTATTTCAAAAATAAATATAAAAACCCAAAAATTTCATGGTAGAATAATTACACAACTTCATATTTAGAGAAACCATGTATTTCTTGTTCTATATCTAGCAACCCACGATCCAAAATTGTTTGGGGGTGGTATATTTTCATCGAAGAACAGAGTACTAATGTACTGCCATTTTTGCTCATGTTCCTATGGTAATAATCTCTTTCCTTATCTCTTCATACTTTGATGACAAAACATATTTCTGTTTGGGGGTAGTATAGTAAAATTCTGCAAGAACTAGACATTTCTTATATTAGGTATATTAGTATATTTCTTTCTTTCTTAAAATATTTTCGAAAAGACCAAAAAAATAGTTTTTCTGTTTAGTACACAAAAATCTTGTTTTCTTTTTCTATGATGAATACATGGTATATAAGTCTCATTATAGCAATAGAGTAAGGATTGGTTCTTCGAACTTAGACTAATATACATACAATAGTTTCTACATCTTTTCATGAATGGCATGCATAAATATTTGTTTGTATATAGCAGTGAGTTTTCGAGACCAAGGTTAGAACAGTTAAGTTCCATATCCTGTAAGAATCTAGCGAAAAGTCTCATCTGTATGTTTATTGAGTGATAACACAAAGGATGTCCGTATAGAAAAATCACACATCCACTTGCTTGATCACTACGCCATATCCTAGGAGAGAATTTAGCCCTTTTTGGATCGATATAGCCAACTCAACGTTAAAAACCCTAAAAAAATAATGTTATCTCTAGTTTCCCCTTTTTGAGCCTTCAAAAATTTAATAAACCTTTTTATTCTTCACCATCAATCCCTCACCCGTTATAACACACAATAAAAAGTTTACCCAGCTGACAAGTTAAGAATTGGATGAACGGTAAAAAGAGAATATGGAGTCTATTTCAAAATCTAAAATAGACTGAACAGTTATACAAAAACTGAACAGTTAGTTGCTTCGAAAAGAAAATAAAAGAAAAGAAAAGAAAAAAAGATTCATATAAAAAATCAAAAACTCCCAAAAATTCAAAATCAAATGGAGTCTATTTCAAAAGAAACAAAAACAAAGTTAGAACTCCCAAAAATCAACATCATATGGAGTCACAAAGCTAAAGGGCTAAAGAATGAATCACAATTCGGAAGCAAAGAACAAAACAAGCCTCTTCTCTAGTTACAAATATCCTAAAGACCTGATTTCTCAACTTATCAAATTTTGTTTTCCCTTCCATTTTTATTTCTAAACCACCACCTTAGCCCTATAACTCCTAATAAAAGACCTCTAGCTCAACTAGGAATAGGATGGTGTGATAGTCAGTGGCAATTGTGATCAATCGACCCCGATTTTCTTTAGACGTCATTCGTGTATGCGAGGAATATAAGTGCCCGGCCCTTTGCATTTGAGAGAATGAAACTTGAGTGAATCTATTAGAGAGTTTGTGTTTTAACACATCCCTGTGAGAACCCACCTTAAGAACGCTCTCCAAAAATTTTTAGAAACAACTCTACTTTTGCATTTCATCGCTCATGTTTGTGCATTTATATTTAGATGATTAAATTGTTATACATATGTTATCCTAAGTTCAAATGAGCTTGTCCTTATTCACCCGCTAATGAGATGTATGGACTTCTGAGAATAAATAAGGAGACACGACTGTTTGTGCTAGATAGAGGAAGTTTGTGAGTACTTTCTCTGGAAAACTCTCACGAGGCTTAAGCTCATCCACTAGGGAATTTCTAATGGTTTAAGGCCTTGTTGTATACAGTCAATGCAGTCGCACTCTGCAAAACAAGATTAGTATAATAAACACATATTTGACTTCTTCTATTTTTATTTCTCATCTTTGCTTAGGGACAAGCAAAATGTTGTTTTAGGGTAGTTAATCAGTCCTTAAATATGCATTTTTATCCCCTTATAATGCTTTAATTTTGTCAAATTATATAATCAATAATGTAGAAAACTCATGTTCTTATTACATTTTCAGGATACAAGCTTATTCTGAAGCAACCTCAAAAGATGTGTTCTATAGCCAAAAGAAGCCTAAAAGGGACCTTATGGGACAACTGAGAAAAAGTGACAAAAAGTCAACGGTCAAAGTCAACTCAAAGGTCTAAAAACTCAAAAGCTCATGAAACACTCCAAGGCTTCAGGGACAAAGGACTCAACCCTTTGCAAGACAAGGCAAACTAAGCACAAAAGCCTCAAAAGACCAAATAATCAAATTCCCAAGACATAGGCTTGGGCCCAAAGGGTTTGATCCTATCCACTTAAAGAAGGCACAAGAAGGTTCTAGATTAGGTTGCTTGTTGGATAAGATATGATGATGAGGGCAAACTTGTACATCTCTACACATATAAGTGTAGAGATGCCCACAAAATAAGAGAGCTAGTTAACTAATAGCTAGACTCTAGTAGGACTAAGAGATAATAACTATTTAATTGTTTTTTATTTAGTTTTAATTCAATGTTTTCCATTTTCATTGTTTTAAAGCTTCAAACTTTGTTGAATCTAGTTGTTTTTCTTCCATTCAAAGTATTTAATCTTGTTTTTCATCACAAAGTTCTTCAAAACATCTTCTTATTCATTCATTCAACTAACCAAAGTTAGTTATACTCATTTGAATCAATCAAATGAGTATAACTTGCTAACCAAACTACCTTCACATATCAAAATCTACATGTTTTACCCTTAACCCACCATAGTATTCATGTTTTAATCCTCAAAACCTTAATAACTAGTTATCTAACATTTTCATACACCAAGTCTTACCAAGAACAAATAGAAAAGATAAGAAAAGTTTGGTTTTTTTCCATCACACCTCTACTCACATATAGATCTAAGATGAACAACTTCAAAAACTCCCAATACTCACCACATATTACTTCAATTACACCAAAGGTTTATGACTTAGTTTTAATCTAGGTGAAGGAAAATGGTTACTCTTCATGAGTAAGAAGATGTCTATTTATCCAGCACTTGTTTGAGTGAGACTAGAATCAAGCCAACGTAGTTCTGGGGTTGGCATTTATAGGTGTTGTGAGCAAGTAGTTGGTAGGACACGTATGGTGGTATGGACAAGTGTGCTATCATGATAAGTGACACATCCTCACAGGCTACATGTGTATGGTGGTTCCAGGTATTATGTTGTTTGAGCTGGTATAGAAATAGTGTGGTTAAGGAGGTAATAATGGCAATTATTTGAGTGTTGCAGTGAGTAAAGGTCTGGTGCTAATGATAGTAATGATGAGGGTGGAAGGTGATGATGTCACCAGATGAAGTCGAGTAACGAGTCATTGATACTAAACAGGTCTTGATGAGTAAGCGAGTGTTCATATGTTCGGAGTCGAGTTGAGCTAGTGGAGTCGTTGTGTGCGGACTGTCGTGCACATCTTGTGCTTGATAGGATGTCCCTTACATGCACCCAACAAATCCAATTGTTACCAACATACCAATATGTTACCATCAAGTTTATATATGTACCCTAACTAAATCTTATGGTAGTCTCGAGTCTCGACAAGGTCGTTCCAGTAAGTCTTTTCGTTTATCATCTTCGCAGCCAACAAATCCAATTGTTACCAACTTTTTTTTTATTGGCAAACCTGTTTTAAATGAGATCAGTAACTCTTTCATGCTAGTGGGGTTCGAGCCCCAGACCTCTGGTATTATTGCCCAAAAGTTTTACCGACTTTGATAGCCGTCTGTGGGGATCGGATCCACGACCACATGGTTAAAAGCCACGCGCTCTACCACTTAACTAAACTAAGAAAGCTCCTAATTGTTACCAACTTACTAGTACGTTACCATCAAGTTTAAGTTTGTACCCTAACTAAAACTTATGGCAGTCTCTGTTACAGCCTAGTTTGAGCCTAATGGGCTTCATAGGTCCAGAGGAATGAATGGGCTATTAGGACGGTCTAGTTTGAGCATAATGGGCTTCATAGGTTCGGAGGAATAAATGGGCTGTTAGGAAGAAGTCCAAAGAGGAAGAGTACCCATAAACCATAGAGGGTAGGGAGGAACTGATAATAGAGAGGAGGAAAAATTAGGTCATAACAATTGGCGCCGTCCGAGTGGACTAAATCCACGACTACGCTGGTTAAAAGCCATGGTGCTGATAAGTTGAGAAAGTGGGAGTTGGGTTTTGTGTTGTTCATCTTAGATCCAAAGGTTGGAGGATGGGTTTGATGGAAGGAAACTACTCTCTATAAACTCTTCTCTCTTTTCTAATGGTGGAAAACACTAGTTTAATGGATAGGGCTTTAAAACATGAAATGAAAACAAGATTAAAGTATGAATGAAAGGCAATGAAGACAAGAACTTGTAGTGAAAGAAACTTGATTGAACTTTGATTGAAGAACTTGAAGAACAATAATGGAAAATGCAATTAAAGAAAATAAAAGAAAATAAAAAGACTTTAATTTAAATTTAGGTTACACTACTCCTAACAAACCAAATGGTTTGGACCCTAAAACTTGGATAAGAAAATCTCTACATCTCTTTGGTTTATATAAGACACCATTCACAATTATACCTTTACTTCTAGAAACAAACTCATGGGTTTTTTACCTAATCTCATACACTAGAAGTCTTGAAATTGGCTTTAGGTCCCTGGGTCAGTAGCTTTCAGTCTTGAGTCCTTGACTTTGACAGTTGACTTGACTTTTGACTTTGACTTTTTGGCACTATTGCTCCTAAGCTGGAATCTTCCCAAGCAGAATAAATAGCCATCTTCTTTGTGCCAAAATGCACGTATTAGGAATATGTGTCCTAAATGGCATGTACCCTGCAAATGGTAGGAAAAGCTATAAGTTGTATGTTCATTAAGCATAAAAATAGCATATTTGAAGCATTGTAAAGGTAATAAAATGAACATTTGGGGACTGATCAACTACCCCCACCCAAATAGTATTTTGTTTGTCCTCATGCAAAAGATGAGAGAGAAAAAACTAATATCACAAATGTGTGATTTATTATAGTAGTCTCGTTTCGCAGAGTGCGACTGCATTGACCATATGTAACAAGGTCTTAAACCACTAAGACTTCCCTAGTGGACGAGCTTAAGCCTCGTGAGAGTTTTCCAGAGAAGGTACTCACAAACTTTCTCTATCTAGTACAAAGGGTCTCATTTCCTTATTTATTCTCAGAGGTTTATACATCTCATTAGCGGGGGAATAAAGAAAAGCTCCTTTGAACTCAGAATAATATATATACAGTAGTTTAATCATCTAAAGATAAACGTGTAAAACATGAGCAGTGAAATGCAAAAGCAGAGTCGTTTCCAAAACTTTTCGAGAGCGTCCTTAAGTCGAGTCCTCACAGGGGTGTGTTGCAATCACAACTCTCTGATAGATTCACTCAAGTTTTGTTTTCCCAAGTGCAAAGGGCACTTATATTCCTCACATACTCAAATGACATCCAAGAAACCGGGGTCGATTGATCATAATATCCACTTACTATCACACCATCCTATTCCTAGTTGAGCTAGAGGTCTTTTATTAGGAATTACGGGGCTAAGGTAGTACTTTAGAAATAAAGGGAAGGGAAAGGAAACTCTGATAAGTTTAGAAATTGGGTCTTTAGGATATTTGTAACTAGAGAAGAACCTCGTTTTGTTCTTTTTCTTCTGAAATTGTGATTCATTCTTTAGCCCTTTGGCTTTGTGACTTCATATGATTTTGAATTTTTGGGAGTTCTAACTTTGCTTTTGTTTCTTTCAAAATCGACACCTTTTGATTTTGAACTTTTGGGAGATTTCGATCTTGAATCTTTTCTTTCTCTTCTTTCTTTTCTTTTTCTTTTCTTTTTTGAAGCTTCTAACTATTCTGTTTTTGTACAAGGCCTTCTCTTCTCTTTTTACATATCATCCAATTCTCAACTCATCAGCTGGGTAAACTTTTTATTGTGTGTGGTAACGGTTCAGGGATTGATGGCGAAGAAATAAAAGGCTTTAGAATTTGGTGAAGGCTCAAGGGGGGTAACTAGAGGAAAAATTATCTTTTTGGGTTTTTAACGTTTATTTGGCTATATCGATCAAAAAGGGCCTAAATTCTCTCCTAGAATATGACGTGGTGATCAAGCAAGTGGACATATTATCTCTCTATCCAGACATCCTTGTGTCATTACTCAATAATTATTCAGATGAGGCTTTTCGCTAGATTCTCACAGGATATGGAACTTAATTGTTCTAACCTGGGTCTCGGAAACTCACTGTTATATACAATCAAATGTTGATGCATGTCATTCATGAAAAGGTGTAGAAACTATTGTATGTAAATTAGTCTAAGTTTGGAAAACGAATCTTTACTATATTACTATAATGAGACTTCTAAACCTTTTATTCATCATAGAAAAAGTAAAACAAGACTTTTAGTACTAAACAGAAAAATGTTTTTGGTCTTTTCGAAATATTTGAAGAAAGAAAGAAATATAGAAAATCTATCTAATATAAGAAATGCTAATTAATAAATACCTAGTTTTTGCAAATGTTATTATACCACCCCCAAACAAAAATATGCTTTGTCCTCAAAGTATGAAAAAAATGAAAGAGATTACCATAGAAACATGAGCAAAAATGGTAGTAACCTGTACTTTGTTCTTCGTTATGAAAATATACCACCCCCAAACAATTTTGGAGCGTGGGTTGATAGAATTAGAACAAGATGTACATAGGTTAACTATACTAGGGATATACGCAATTATTCTACTATGAAATACTTAATATGCATGCAGAATTATACTTAGAAGTTAAGAAATATCAAGATGGGAAATGCATGTATATAAACAACTATCTATATGAAATAGGTGTGTGTGTGTGTGTGTGTTTTGAATCTTGTTTTTCTAAAATAGTATCTCTAACCATATATCATTTTGGTTACTCTAGGGCGTAAGATTTTCATTTTTATATCCTCAAGTTTTGAAAACTATATAAAGATGTTATAAAGATACTCATACTCAAACGCTGTGATTTCTAAAGCTAAGTTTGAAAACAAACCATAACAGGTAATCTTAGGCAACTTTCCAGTCAGACTGTGGCTTCAGTTATGTGTGTTACGGGATTTACTCTGCAGAACGTAGTGGGATGGTTTATCTGATTAGACACTAGTGGATGGTGGAACTAGGTCTCTTTGGTGGATTTTGGTAGTTCTGGTTAAAATAGGGTGGAACCAATGCTTTATTCTGATTACTATATGTATTTTGTCCTTGTCTGAATGTAGTTGGTGGTTTGATGAACACCGAGGTGGTTGGGTTTGTGGCTTTGGGTGTTGCCTCCATGGTGCATTTGGTATATTGAAAACACAGACTTCTTGATGGTATGTTGGTGCGCAAAGGACAATTGGTATCTATGTGGGTTAAGCTGAGACAGAAAGTGCATGGTGATATAGGTGACTCTTAGTAACACATAACTGATCCTCAAACCACCCTTAGAATAATGGAGATTGCGTAGTTCTAAGGGTTGGTCTATGTGGAATCCATTGCCCGTTTTGTTTTTATTTTTGAAAAATCACATGACTATTGATGTATCGAGAATCATCTATTATGAGCATAGGAAAAACAAGAATTTTTATGAAGGGGTGAAAGAAAATTTTGTTTTTGGCTTTTTGTTCCTAAATTACTATGACAGAGAAATGTAATCTATAAAACTACTAAGAAAACTCACTATGACGAAAGTGATCCTCTAAATAGAATGAAAAAAAGTTTGAAATTAAGTGATTCTAATTGAAAACCTGTGTGGGGTTTGGCTTACCCTAGATTATGCACTTCCTTGATTTGCAAGAAAGCGAATCTAGTTAAGAGGACTAGCTCTATTGCTAGATAATATAGTCTCTCCTCTCCTAATCTCTAGTTAGCCTTATTTTGTAGCTATTCTAACTAAAGAGAAAGATGAAGCTCAAAACAATTAGAAATCACCCATAGAAGGAAAAAGTTTTCGAAATCAAGGTCTCCAGCTGCCAACCATCCCACGGTATGGCATGCCTATGGAAGACGAGACATGTTAAACAACCATGAGAGACAACCGTAAGACACCTTCACTCAATCCCCATCACCCTCTACTTTGTTTCACATCTCTTCTTTATAGAGGAAATACTACTCAGCGTCAAAGGTGAGATTAAAAGAAAAATGCTTATGTAAAAACAGAAAATAGGAAAATGAAAATAAAGATAGGAATTATAAATGATAGGAGTAGAAAACCTATTCTAAAAAGAAGTGTAAAATAAAGAAAAAAAAAATTATATACTTGCTCCATAGGGTACACTACTCAAACTACGAGTAAAAGTGCTAACAAGGAATATGCAAGTATACGTGGACTCGAGGCTCCAGCACTTAGAACCACATACTCCAAGTGGAGTGGTTCGGTTACCTTAAGGATGCACTCCCATGGAATGCATCGGGAAAACATAACATGAATCTTTTATAGTCAGATATTCAAGACTATATGTGGGGTCGTTTTAAGTCAGATTCCCCAAGACTATGCATATAAGATGGATGATATGTTGTTAACTATATACTAATAGTCTAAACAGTTGGGGATCTTTATAGAAAAACATATGAAAGTATTTACCCCCAAACAGAATGAAATGATGCATTTGGAGTGTAAGATGCAGAATAATAACATAAAGCTTATGTAAACCATCATGGAATTTATGTAGTAACTCGTCATTGAATTATCCAAGAGAGTATGAGTGTGGTAGTAGTTGTTCTTCATGAGGCTTAGATGATGCGACATATGGCAAACTAGGTTTTTCAACCACTTGAATGAAGGGATCATTGTATGCTCTCAAGAACTCATATTCCACCTTAGATTCTATTTTCTCTTTTTTTGGCACTTCAATCAATGCGGGGCTATTATCAACTAGAATGATAGTCTCAGGAATTTGTATGTTGGGCAAAGTCTCTGTACTAGGAAGGTTTAGAAAATTATGAAGGATTTCAAAGACAATTGGCTTAAGTGCGAGCTTGAGGTTTCTTTGAAATGGTTTAGTGTTGCAGTCCTTAAAACTTGGTGGATTTTTTATGAATGGAGGTTGGCTTTCGAGAAGTGTTAACTCGGGGGAATGATGGTCGGGTGGTGGTTCTTCATATACTCTCGAGGACTCAGAGAACTCTTTATCTAGCTTTGGCGTTTCCACAAATTTGTGGTTCATATCGGCAATATTAAGGATATCACAAATTTGGTCCATCGATATGTCTTTAACAGCCAAACTAAAATTAGATTCTCTTTCCACTATAGAATTTATATCCTCTTCTCTAGGCATTTGAATTTCTTTGTCCTCTTTGTCATTGTCTAAGTGTGTCAAGTTACTCTTCAACACAGGTTCTAGAGTTTCTTCTACCAGAGTGGTCTCATCCATGGGTGTATTAAGACAAATAGGAGAAACTGTAACTTTAGGCATGTAATCATCATAAGAACTGGAATTCACACGATAGTCAGGTGGATGGTGATGGGGTTTTAATTGGTCATAAATATCAGGATGGGCTTTAGCAATTGGTTTTGTTATAGTAACACCTTGTTCCTCTTTTTGGTTGGGTTCTGGACTGGTGGGAAGAATATTAGTCTCAAAGGTCGTATCGATTAAAATAGATTGGAGAGAACAGAAGGTCTTTGCTATTTGTTGTATTTGAATTGTTTGCTCGACCATTGCTTGGTAAAGTTGGTATGTGATAGATCGTGGAGTGGTATATGAATTTGAAATTGATGGTGATGTGATTAGTAATGGGCTTTGAGTGAAACCGCACTCTAACTGACCATATGGATACATGAATAGTGGTTGACAATCTGTGATGGAACTCCATAAATTATTTGCATGATTAGAAAACTCTGGGTTGTATTAGGTACTAGGGAAATTTGAAAATTGAGGTTCATAATCATAAGAATATTCCATAGGAGGCTCTAACTCAGTATATGATGTGCATTAAGACGCCCAATGATACGGACTACCACAACAAGAACAAGGTTTAAAAAAAGAATGATGCACAATCTGCATAAATTCATTTGTGACTTTAAAGTATTTGAAAAGTTTGCATGCAATGTTTATAGATTAGATACTATGGCCTGTTTGAATTTAACAGTAGACGCGAAACTGGGTTTTGGGAACTACATGCATCGAGGGAGAAGATCACTACTTCACCAGATGGTGTGCCACCAAGAATCTCACCCACGGTATTTCTGAGGGAGGGGAGTGAGGAAGGTGGTTGGTCCACTGGAATTTGGTAGTTTACTACTCTCTTTGTTCGTGCTAGATGTTTGTAGTGATGGACGTGACTAGATTAGCTCTGGTTGATTGATTTTATCTTTTTAATATGGTCTATATAACAAACATTTCACGCAACATCCATTCTAAAGTGGGGCTTAATCATAGTTTTTGTTCTTTTAGGGCTCGGGTTTAGCCTTAGTGTTAAATGTAAAGACGAGACTGAAATGTAAATCACACAATCATCCAAGCATGCTTATTAACACACAAGTATCCTCTTACACTTTGTAGCAAGGAGGTTTAGAAATTACTCCCAAGGTGTGCGTACATGACCCTTGTGGTGAAGGCAACTTGGTGGGTTTGACGAAGTGTTTGGTGTCTTGCGTGTCAACCCATCATTTGAGCTTTTCTTTATGGTTACAAATTTAATCTAACTAAGACCCACAAGTCGGGTTAAAATGTTGGCAAAGCCAATAAATTGCAATTGATTGCCTTCGTGGGCTTAAACTATGAAAGTGGTAAACACAAAAATTAACTACATTTAACTTAATTAACTATTAACTTAATTAAACAAAATACGTAAAAGTTTGGAAAGTGTTCATCAAAGATTGGAACTTCAACTCCCATGTTGGGTTAAGATGCGCCAGCGTGATGTTACAATATTCGCCTCACACATCCAACCGGTACAAGTTGGTTGAATCCCCAACTCTTGGTAAGTAAACTTAAACCAAAAGACTAAACTTCCAAAGCTTAAACTATTTTGAATTTAACCTAACTATTTTCTTTTTTGCGTTTTGTTTTAACTATATAATATTATCTTAATCTAAACATGCATAAACAATAATTAATGAAAACTAAAACCTAAATATGCTACTAAACTAATTTTAACTTTTAACCTTGCTGATGGATTACTAATTCATTTTAATTAATAAAAACTTTTAATTTTTAAAATTCATTTTTAATTGAATTTTTTTGTTTTTGAAAACTCAAAAACTTGTAAATCTGTCTATTTTTTATCTACTAACAGTTGAATTAAAAAGACCTAGGGGAATTAAAGTGGACTTACATATGAAGATTCTGAGCCAACAGAATCTTCATCTGATGAAAACGAGGCGTGGCGCGGGTTAGGTAAGGCACAGTCGTGTGTCATTTGCATCTGCTGGGAAATGGTTTGCGGGAGCATGTAGTACGTGGACGCATGACTGACATACGTGGGTGCATTTCATTCGTAGGCGCGCGTGTGACAGGTGCGGCGCTAGTTCTTTTTCTCCCTTAACACTTTGTTTTCTATATCAAGTTTCGGTAGGTCGTCTCGTACTACTGTTGGGCTCCGTTTGTGCAGAAAAGTACTGGAAACACACAAAAATGAAACATCAGTAGCAAAATTTATATAAAAAAAAAACTAAAAAAATTGAAATGAAGATTGAGAAGAAGGGTTCAATGGTTGTTGCTCTTCTCCATCTTCCTCTTCCCATATGAATCCATGACGGCAGTGCCATTTGATAAGTGTAGAATAGCGTTGAGAGGGGTTATGTTGTTCATCTTAGACTCTTTGTTTGGAGGATGGTTTTTTATGGATAAAACACTAACTTTTGTAACTCTTCTCTCCTACTTGGCTATTTGGAATTACTCTCAATCTTAAACTTGTATTGAAATGATTTAGAAACTTGTATTAAAATGATTAGAAAACTTGTATTGAATTGATTAAGAACTTTGGCTTACACTAAAGCTTGAATAACATGAAAATTAAAAATAAGTAAATAACAATTTAAAATAAAAACATTTAACCTACTCCTAATGACCAAAGATTAGATCTATGATTACACTACTCCTAACAAACCAAATGGTTTGGACCTGATAAGAGCCCAAAACTGTAGTTTTAACCCCTTAATAATCATACTTTTAGACCAATTATGTGAATAATAAGTAAGACTTAACACTGATTACGTGTTTTTATGCATTTCAGGCTTCAAAGTCCATTATGTGCAGAAATGTGCCACTTTAGCGAGATAAAGGAGCAAAGGTCAGTTGCTAAGGAGTTCTGTGATTAAAGGCCAATTTTCAAGAAGACAAAGCCTCTGTAAAGCCCGGTCAAAAGATGAAAAGTTAAAGTCCACGCGGGCAGAAACAGCACACAAGTCAGCAGAACTTCCGAAGGCCGTATCTTTGTACTCAGACCTTAGAATGGGGCCTACCTTATGTCAAAATGACCGGCTCGGAAAGAGCTTTCCAATGGTCCAAGCCTTGATCCAATCAGAGGAGCAGAAGTGGACAAAAAGTCTATTGAAGTCAACTGCAGCTGAAGAGGCATTTTTGGACTGAAAGAATTGAGTTTTGGGCCTAATTCTCTGGCCCAAAACATGGCTCCAAGCCCATGCACGATTTTTGGATCTGAATGTATAAAAACCAAAGCTTCACTCTTTGTTAATGGTAGATAGTTAGACCTAGATTAAAGATTAGATTAGTAGCCTCCATTAATTAATTCTAGATCTAGTTTTCCTTAGATTTAATTAGTTTAATTTAATTAGTTTCATATCTTGTTTTTATTTAATTCCTTGAATGATTGTTCGTCATTTAATTAGATAAATAAAATAGTTATTATTATTCAATTTCGATTTTTGTCATTTGCATTTATAGATCTAGTTTAAATTCTTGTTCTTATTTCATTCTTAGTTAATTAATTAGATTTCAATTATTGTTTAATTTAGATTAGTAAAGTTAGAATTTTGATATGATGTGTAGTTATAATTCAATGGGAAATGATGGGTTGATGATTCGAAGCTAAAACCTCCATTAGAGGGGTTGATGAAGCCTTGATGAAAACTTAGTGGTATAGTGTAGAAGCATTGTAGAATCTATTCCACTCTAGAAGGTCGTGATTCGCCATGAGAATGGGTGGACGACTTCACATGCTAGTTAGTATTTGGTAGAAATGTCATGAACACTAGGGATTAGAACTCGAAATTCTTGACGTAAGAACGTAAGAATCGAGATACAAGAACCTATGCTAGGTTATCAAGTTGGATTCGAGGTGGATTCAATTCCCCTCTAATCCTTTATCTAGATTCAAAAACAATCATATTTCCATAGCATTCGTAGTTTAAATTCAAATAATCAATTTCATATTGCATCGTAGTATAATTCCCCCTCGTAAAACTCTCATTAGACTTAAGACCGATTAATTAGATTAGAAAACATTCCATGCTAGAGAACTAGGAGTGGAACGAATTTGTTACTCCACTTTATTTCGATAGAATTGAGAGTAGAAACTTTGATAAATATAGACACGTAGAAAGTTTTAGTTTAGTTACGTTTTGAGTTCATCGCTTTATTTCGTAGGTAAACTATCATTTTTATCGTTTATCAAATGGCGCCGCTGCCATCTTAGTTGCACTTTAGCATTGTTTTCATAGTAGAATTAGTCATTTTTAAGTCCCATTAAACCCACCCACCCTTGTTTGATTCATATTGTGGTTATCCGTTTCAGCGTTGAAAAATTCCGCGAAAAATTACACTGAGCGCGACCGCGCCTATAAGGAGCACACCTGCGCCCTATAGCCTGGAAAACGAGCACGACCATACCTCATACCGAAGCGACCAATACTGATTTTACTAAACCACGAACGACCACCCTCATACCGAAGCGATCCGCTAACTTATCGGAACACGCCGCGCGACCGGCTTCTATCGCGGCGCACTGCGCCCTAAGCAAAATTTTCCGGATTTCTACAGGTTTGTTTCAAACCCGATTTTTAAGTTTTTCAGTGTTCTAACTTGTTAATTACACTGAACACGCGTAAACAAGACACTATTCATAAGCGAAGCAAGGACGCTATCAGGTTTTCCTTTCTTCCATACCTCGCATCTCCAATTAGAGGTTCATACTAATATATCAAGATTGTTTGGATTGTTGTCGTGTTTAGACTTAGACTTGCATGAGATTAAGGTCTGGTCGGAGAAAAACACCGAACGTAATTAACCGTCAACATCAACAAACAAATCTATCGAGTATACCAATCACTACACCTCTAACTACTATCCCACCAACCACACACCGACCGATGGCTAAAGAAAGAGAGACTCCTCTCTCCGACTTTTACAAAGCCTTGAGCGATAGCCCTAAATCTTGCATCGTTCTAGCAGACCGGTGGGGATTTTCGAATCCCCCTAAATATATTTAATTTGTTACCCGTTTTTCATGGTTTAGACCATGAAAAACCTTATCAGCACATGCGTAGGATTGAACAAGTCCTTACAACATTCCACCATCCTACGGTTGGTGCGGAACAAATTAAATTGAGGGTATTCCCTTTCACCTAAAGGCGATAAAGGCGTCTTGGTTAACTGCCCAAGCACCTAATTCTGTGGACTCGTGGGCCAAACTTGTTCATTTGTTTATGGAACATTTTTACCCACCCCTAAGATGGATGAAATGCTTTCCAAGATTCACTTCTTTTCAGAATCCTCATGAATTATTTTCGAGGCTTGGAATCGTTTCACCGATCTCCTTATAGAGTGTCCACACCATCACCTAGCAAAAGACACGTTAGTTCGTGCCTTTTTCAAAGGACTTCTACACCACCATAAAGAAGTCCTAGACATAATGAATGGGGGTAGTTTCCTAAGTAAAGGAGCATCGAGGCATATAAATTTTTGGAAGATCGGACTAAAGCGTAATAATAATTGGGGGTAGTGACGATTACTCCCGCTCCGCTAGTTCTTCTTCAATTAAAAGGCTACCAAGTATGTTTGAGGTTAAATCAGATCCCCGAGCTTAAAACTCTAATTGAATCCCTCACAAAAAGGTAGAGGCCATTTCAGTACAACAAAAGCCTATCCCCAGTAATGAATGTAAATTCAAATCCATGTAGTTTCGTTGGGGTCCCGAGCATCCCGACTCCCATCGCCCCTATAGCCTATGAACATTCTTGTTCCATTAATAGTGAACCTAAGCCCTTGGAGACAAAATCCCAACTTCGGTTGGAGAAATAACCAACAAGTCACACCTACGGTACAATAATCAATATGTTAGGCCAACGACGCTTATAACCAAGCTCCACCACAACAAGGGCAGGGATCGGGGTAATTATAATAATTATAACAACCAAGTGCAACCTCGACAAAGTCAAGCACAAGGTCAATGTAGTTATAATAATTATAATGCTAATAGAGGTATCGTTCGGTAAATAATAACTATCACAATCCGCCCATAAATAATCAACGTGAGATAGTTCCAGTCATACCACCCGTGACTACTACACCCACACAACCAGATCGTCTTGACACCTTCATACAAGTGAGCCAACAACTTTTCCAAACAATGGCTCAATCTAACCAACACATTCTACAATCCGTTAATAATAATTTAAACCAACAGTTAGCCCAAGAGAAAGCCCAACCAAAAGTGTTTCCGGGCCAAGATACCCCAACCCTAGAAACGGCAAACACGCCTTTGAGGTAGAGCGGTAATACTAGTATGGAAACTACATCCGTGGGTCGGCCTAAATGCCATCACCACTCTCCATTCGGAAGAGTGGTTGATAAAAAAGTAACTATGCCTATAGTTACCCCATCAAGATACTCCACACCGGATGTCGAACTAGATACGAAATAGAAACCCAAGAACCTACCACTTTGTAGAGGTACCGGTTAAACCACAACCTAAGAAACGAAGCCAAGGTTACACATCAAGTCGAGCCATACGCTAAATATAGAGCGAAACCACCGTTCCTCGAGAAATTAGCCATGCTAACCGGGATACTAACTTTGAGGAGATTAGGACGTTTTCAAAAATCTAACGATAAACCTTCCTTTTCTCGAAGCTATAAAAAGCTACCTAACCACGCTAAGTTTCTTAAGGAGTTATGCACTACTAGGCGTAAGACCAACATACCTAAAGATGCCTTTCTAACTGAGCGGTTCCCAACTTTATCCTAAAAATAATGGAATTGTTAAGTACAAGGACCCCTGGTCGTAGATCCTCTTGTCAATGCACCTTAGGAGATTCTCACCACGGCGACCACGCTTTTACTAGACACGGGGGCTAGTGTTAACTTACTCCGTTTTATTTGTATAAACAAATAGGTCTAGAGGAGATGCAACCTACTAAAATGACATTGCAATTAGGTGATCGGTCTATTAAGTATCCTAAGGGTGTGGTTGAAAACGTCTTTGGTTAAAGTCCAAAATTTTACTACCCAAACCGACTTTGTTATCCTCGACCACGAAGTCACTAACGACTCTGTACCTATCATTTTAGGGCGCCCCTTCTTGGCTCACGCCAACGCTACTTTATAAACTGCCACGATGGTTCGATGTCCTTGTCCTTTTGGCCATCTTTACGTTGAGGTAAATGTTTTCAAAACGAGGACCGCGATATCGATTCCTCTACACAAATGGCGAGGTTAGCATGATCGAGAGCTTAGCTCAAGATTACTTCAAAAACATGTTTCGGAGAAACAGATTAACAAATTCCTTTCCTTCGAAATTCCGACTTTAACAATGACTCCACGGTAGTAGGCGAAATCGAAGAAGAATTCCTGCAACTCTTTTTGCACCTTCTTTACCACTTCAGCGAGTCCCCTTTTGCAACAACCATTCATCCCTTGATGCTATGGCGGAAGATGAATTTTTCAATCTCTATCCCAGTGATCCTTTTGACCCACCTATTGAGTAATGCCTTGCATATATCAAGATTTCTGATGATATGGACTTGAGAGCTCTAGCTGAGAATCATTCACCTTCCATCACCAATATTCCCCACCCTCCACCTTTTCAAAGGAACCTTGAGTTTGCACTCGATCCTTTAGTTTCTCCTGTGCTTCATGATTTTTTAAATCCACCTAGTAAACAAATACTTCTAAAGGATAAACCACTTGACACCTTCATTTTCAGACTTGAGACAGTCCCTAACTACACCATGAATGAGTTTTGTGCTAAACCCACATCCTCATTTTTTTCATGCTTTCCCTCTAAAACTTATCCCAATCCACCATATTTTCCACAACCATTCACTTTTCCACACTTATTCACTAGGACACCCTCTCGTTCAAAGATGAAACATAAGGTGCATGCTCGGTTATGTTATAGGTCTATCCGACTTCGCTTTCATTCCACTAGGCTGCGTCGTAGGAAATCTTGGTGCTTGATTGTGTTTGAATATGTTTTTTGTGATATTTATTTATGGAATGATCCACAACTATTTCGGTTGTTGATATATGATAAACTGCATATTCATACATATATTTAGATAAAGTCTCAAGTATCTGACTATAAACGACTCAATTTTTGTGTTTGGTGCATTTCCTTTCATTTCCATATATTGGTGAATGCACCATTCAGGTAACCGGGCCCTCCCTATGGAGTGTGTGGTTGTAAGTATCGGATCCTAAGTCCATGGTTCACATAATTCACGTTTTCCACTCTTGCATGTTTTCTTGGTTTTTTAGCCATGTTTCTCTATGGTGTGAATTATGTCTTTACTGCTTATTATTTTCCTTTATATTAAACCTAATTCATAAAAAGTAAAAAAGTTTAAAGCTATAAAAATAGTAATCTAGCAAGTCTCGAAATCGACCTTAAAAGACCCAAGTTTTAAATGCAAGACAAACTTTTAAGAGTATAGGCCAAACAAAATTTTCAAACTTAAAAAGAGTTTTCCAATTTTGTTTGGGGGTGGCGTTTTTGGTATTCATTTCAAATCTTGTTGCCACCCTAAGCCTGTCATGTTTACTCCAAGTAGAGTTTGTGTTAGTTAGTACGTAACGATTTTAATTGTGCTTCATATTATCATATCATCTTTACAATATTTACATTAGTAGGTGCCAATTTTTTGCCACGTTTCTATGGTAAATTCTTTCCTTATCTCTTTACACTTTGAGGACAAAGCGTTGATTGTTTGGGGATGGGATAGAAACATTTGCAAAAATTAGACACTTTTAGGATGTAAATTATGCACTTTTATTTATAAAATGTTAAAAATTATAAAAATTAGTTACTTACATAATTTAATTGTGCTATTGAATTGTTTCATGAACCCCTTCTCCCAAATTGTTTGGGGTGGTATAGAAACACGATGTAAATATTAAGCACATATTAGGTTGTATATTACGTATTATTTGTCTTAAAAAAAATAAAAATAAAAATAAAAAGTTTATGCTATACACTTAGGAATATTGGTATTGTTTCTTTCTCTATGCTCTTAATAATCTATAAGTCTCATGTAGCTTTTGCATTAGAATAGTTTTTAGAAACTTAGGTTAATATGTAGGTAATAATCTTTGCATCTATCTATAAATATATTACATGAGTATCTATGATTGTTTGGCAAGATAAGTTTCAAAAATCTAGGCTAGAGTACTTATTCTACAAATCCTGTGAGAATATAGCCTAAAGCCTTATATGAGTGAAACATTTGAGAAATGACACAAGGGAGAAGTATATTCCGAATAGAGAAATCACATGTCCACTTGCTTGACCACTATACCATGTCCTAAGAGAGAATTTAGGCCTTTTTTGGATCGATATAGCTAGAAATTCCGACCTAGGTATATTTTCCGCTAGTCAAGCCCCTTGAGCCTTTTTTTATTAGCCCTTTCATAAACCACAAATCCTTTACCCTGTTACAAAAAATAAAACAAAATAAAAAAAAAAAAAAAAAACCTACCCAATTTAGATAAGTCCGAGAATAGAATAAGGAAGAAAGAAGAAGAGAAAACCTGTGTAAACAAAAAAAGTTAGTTAATTGCTTTAGAAAATAAAGAAAAGAAGTTTCCATCCAAAGAAAAGAAAAATATAAATATAAATAAAATAAAAACTCCAAAAAAAAAAAAAAAAAAAGAATAAAAGGAGTCAAAAGCCAAAGAAAAAGAAAAAAAATGGCTAAGGATGGAAACAAAGTGTAGAAGCAAAAGTAAATAACAAGGTTTTCTCTAATTACATAATATGAAGACTCTATTATCTCAGACTTGTCCCTTTTGAATATCCATTTCCTTCCTTCTTAAACCATCTCCTAATCCCCTCAAGAACACCTAATAAAAAGACCTCTAGCTCAATTAGGAATAGGTTAGTGGGATAGTAAGTGGCGGATGTGTTTGATCAACTTCGGCTTCCTTGTGTGTCGGTGAGATTGTAAGGTAAAGTATGCCCACCGCATTAATTTGAGTAGCAAAACTTGAGTGGAAAAATCGAGTGATTTTGTCTTGACTTTATGTGAGAACCTACTTAAGGCCCATTTTATTCCAAAGTTTCGAAAATGGGCACATTCTTGCATTTCATAGCATTACTCATTGTATATATGTTTATTCGTAGATGATTGATTATTATGCATATATTAGCTTAGGTTTCGACTTGATTACTCTATATGCATTGCTAGTGAGAGGTATAGATAATTTAGACATA
Organism: Coptis chinensis; assembly: GCF_015680905.1. Classification (NCBI taxonomy): domain Eukaryota; kingdom Viridiplantae; phylum Streptophyta; class Magnoliopsida; order Ranunculales; family Ranunculaceae; genus Coptis; species Coptis chinensis. The sequence continues at coordinate 42,635,814 of NC_141460.1, forward strand.
AATAAGGAAACAATAGTTTTATTTCTTAGTCGTTGTAGTATAGATGAAGTTTGTAAGTACCTTCACTGGAAAACTCTCACGAGACTATAACTCATCCACTAGGGAATTCCTAGTGGTTTAAGGCATTGTTCCATATGGTCAATGCAATCGCACTCAGCAAAACGAGAGTAGATAGAACTCCATTTTTGGTCACTTATTCTAATTTCTCATCTTTGCTTGAGGACAAGCGAAATGCTGTTTGGGGTTGGTTTGATAAGAGTCCAAAACTGTAGTTTTAACCCCTTAATAATCATACTTTTAGACCAATTATGTGAATAATAAGTAAGAGTTAATACGGATTACGTGTTTTTATGCATTTCAGGCTTCAAAGTCCATTATGTGCAGAAATGTGTCACTTTAGCGAGATAAAGGAGCAAAGGTCGGTTGCTAAGGAGTTCTGTGATTAAAGGCCAATTTTCAAGAAGACAAAGCCTCTGTAAAGCCCGGTCAAAAGATGAAAAGTTAAAGTCCACGCGGGCAGAAACAGCACACAAGTCAGTAGAACTTCCGAAGGCTGTATCTTTGGACTCAGACCTCAGAATGGGGCCTACCTTATGTCAAAACGACCAACTCGGAAAGAGCTTTCCAATGGTCCAAGCCTTGATCCAATCAGAGGAGCAGAAGTGGACGAAAAGTTTGTTGAAGCCAACTGCAGCTGAAGAGGCCTTTTTGGACTGAAAGAATTGGGTTTTGGGCCTGATTCTCTGGCCCAAAACATGGCTCCAAGCCCATGCACGATTTTTGGATCTGAATGTATAAAAACCAAAGCTTCACTCTTTGTTAATGGTAGATAGTTAGACATAGATTAAAGATTAGATTAGTAGCCTCCATTAATTAATTCTATATCTAGTTTTCCTTAGATTTAATTAGTTTAATTTAATTAGTTTCATATCCTGTTTTTATTTAATTCCTTGAATGATTGTTCGTCATTTAATTAGATAAATAAAATAGTTATTATTATTCAATTTCGATTTTTGTCATTTGCATTTATAGATCTAGTTTAAATTCTTGTTCTTATTTCATTCTTAGTTAATTAATTAGATTTCAATTATTGTTTAATTTAGATTAGTAAAGTTAGAATTTTGATATGATGTGTAGTTATAATTCAATGGGAAATGATGGGTTGATGATTCAAAGCTAAAACCTCCATTAGAGGGGTTGATGAAGCCTTGATGAAAACTTAGTGGTATAGTGTAGAAGCATTGTAGAATCTATTCCACTCTAGAAGGTCGTGATTAAGCCATGAGAATGGGTGGGCGACCTCACATGCTAGTTAGTATTTGGTAGAAATGCCATGAACACTAGGGATTAGAACTCGAAATTCTTGTCGTAAGAACGTAAGAATCGAGATACAAGAACCTATGCTAGGTTATCAAGTTGGATTCGAGGTGGATTCAATTCCCCTCTAATCCTTTATCTAGATTCAAAAACAATCATATTTCCATAGCATTCGTAGTTTAAATTCAAATAATCAATTTCATATTGCATCGTAGTATAATTCCCCCTCGTAAAACTCTCATTAGACTTAAGACCGATTAATTAGATTAGAAAACATTCCATGCTAGAGAACTAGGAGTGGAACGAATTTGTTACTCCACTTTATTTCGATAGAATTGAGAGTAGAAACTTTGATAAATATAGACTCATAAGAAAGTTTTAGTTTTACTTGCGTTTGTAAGTTTAATCGCTTTATTTCGTAGGTAAAACTATTCAATTTCACGTTTATCAGGACCCTAAAACTTGGATAAGAAAATCTCTACATCTCTTTGGTTTATATAGGACACCATTTACAATTATACCCTTCCTTGTAGAAACAAACTCATGGGTTTTTCACCTAAGCCCATACACTAGAAGTCTTGAAATTGGCTTTAGGTCCCTGGGTCAGTAGCTTTCGATCTTGGGTCCTTGACTTTGACAGTTGACTTGACTTTTGACTTTGACTTTGACTTTGACTTTCTAGCACTGTTGTTCCTAAGCTGGAATCTTCCCAAACAGCATAAATAGCCATTCTTTTTGTGCCAAAATGCACATATTAGAAATATACGTCCTAAATAGGATTCATCCTGCAAATTGTAGCAAAAGCTATAAGTTGTTTGTTCATTAAGCATAAGAAGGGCATATTTGAAGCATTGTAAAGGTAATAAAATTCACGTTTGGGGACTGATCAGGTGCTAAGAGAAAAGATTGCACCAATGAAAATAAAAATAATAGAGGATACATAAACGAAAGTCGTGGAAGCAAATAGTAGAGAAGTGGTTAATCAAACAGAGGTGGTAGGAAGAGAAGCAGATCTGGCGGCAATGGAGAGAATGAGAGAGATGGAGATAGAGATGGATAGGCTAGGGGAAGAGAATGGAAAGTTTAGGAGAGAGAGAGAGAGAAAACAATAGAGGCGATAAGAGAAGAAAATGAAGAGGAAGGAGAGTCAGATGAAGAAGACTCAGTGGGGGAACCTTTGAAGCCGTTAGACGGAGCAGATCCACAAGTGGAAGGCGGCGGAATAACAGATGGTGGCACTTTGCAGCAAGCTCAGTACATGTTAGAAAAAGAGAGAGAGGCCCTCCGACCAACACAGCAAGAGAACAGAGGAGCGGCGAACCAGATAATAGCAGGACTGAGTCATAATCTACTAGCACTAGTGGTAAGAGCAACGGAGGTCCCAAGATGATTTACACCACCTCAGTTTGATCGATTTGATGGAAAAGGGGATCCAGTGCATCATGTCCAACACTTTCGCCAACAATTGGCGTTATGGCAAGAAGATAAGTTTGATGGCTTATGGTGTATGCTTTTTCCAGCAAGTTTGAAAGAATCAGCTTCTGATTGGTTTTATCGACTACCGGCGGGAAGTATAAACAGATTTAGTGATATGGAGAAGGCATTCATCACTCACTATATCCACCAAAAGAAAAGGGTAGTGGATGTATCCGCACTATTCTATGTGAAGCAAGGAGAGGCAGAGACATTATGAGAATTTGTCTCTAGATTCAATGCACAGGCTATGAAGTTTGAGAATCTAGATGAGAAGACCGTGGTGATAGCGTTCAAAAATGGAGTCCGCCAAGGGAGCGAGGTACACATGTCCATCGTTAGAAATGAGGAAAAAATATCAAGTCTGGCGGAGTTGTATCCGAAACTGGAAAAATACATCAGATGTGAAGATTATGTATCGCAGACCCAAAAAAAGAGGGGGAAAGAGTTAGTGCAGTGGAAAAGGAAAGTGAACGGAAAGGAAAAGGGGTCTACGAAAATAGGAGTTACAAGATGGAAAGACCCAAAGAAAGGGAGAGACAAGAGGATAAGGGCAGAAAACCATACCAAGAGAAGGTGTATACACGGTTGAACAAACCACTAGAAGACATCTTTAGAGTCATAAAAGATAAACAAGATTACATTCCACCGCGAAACCATCCAGAAGAAAGACCAGACAAACCATATTGCAACCACCATCAGATAAGGAACCATGAAACAAACGAGTGTTATGCATTGCGATGGTTGGTCCAAAAAATGATAGATGAGGGGAACTTAAGAGAGTTTATTGTGGGCAATAGAGAAAAGGAAAGAATACCAGAGGAACGCCGGATTCTGGGAACCATAAATGTCATATTCAGTGGTGAAATTCCAACACGGAATGGACAGAGAGATAAGATGAGGAGGACTATGCAGATGCAACAAATGTGCGAAGTAAGCCTTCTACCCAGGGCAATTCCACAAAGTGTCACGAGGTTCAATGATATCGCTTTCACAGAGGACAAAGAAAGGGTAAGTCTTCCGCATGACGACGTACTAGTGGTAACGCTACTAGTAGGTAACCATCTCATCAAAAAAAAAATTAAATTGATTGTGGTAGTTCTATTGATTTATTATTTCGCACCGCTTTAGAAGAAATGCATATAGACTCCATGGTACTGAGATTAGCCAAAAATAATTTATATGGCTTCAATGGAAGCATGACTAAACCAATGGGGGAAATAGATTTGTCAGTATCTGCAGGGCCGGTCACCGCCATGACTATATTCGTAGTGGTAGATACCGCGTCGCAATACAATATGATTTTGGGACGCAAATGGATACATGCAAAGAAGGCTGTCCCATCTACCTATTACCAAGTGGTTAGATTTCCTATTACAACATGGACTTATGAGATCAAAGGAGACTAATCCGCAGCGCAAAACAAGTTATTTCTCTATGGTGAAAGACATGATGAAGAGCAAGGGAGGAGCAACAAGTTCTAAGCCCCAAGAGAAAGCATAGTAATTACAGATATGACTGTCCGCAGATACAGCACAACTGCAGAGCAAGTCTAAAACGGTGGAGGAGGTAAAAATGATCAATTTGAGTGATGGTGATGAAGTGAATCTTACTAATGTGGGGACTTTATTGACAGAATCATGGAAAAGGGCACTGGTTGAATTCTTGTGCAGAAACAGAGATGTTTTTACGTGGACAATAGAGGACATACAAGGTATAGATCCAAAGTACGCCTGTCATCGACTGAATATGAATAAAGACGCGAGGCCGGTAAAGCAGAAGCAAATGAGTGTATGTCCGCAATATGTAGATGGTATCAAAGAAGAGATAGAAAAGTTGCTTAGAGCTGGAATCATAAAAACAATCATGTTCCCACTTGGTTATCTAACATTGTGGTAGTACCAAAGAAAAATGGGAAGATACGCATGTGTATGGATTTCACCGATGTTAATAGAGAGTGTCCTAAAGACAGTTACCAAATGCCTAAAGTGAACGAGTTGGTAGACATAACCGCCTAAAGAAAAGGGGGCAAATATTAGTTGTCCACGGGAAAGGCATGATACGATGATCCAAATCAAAGTTGGGAGCATATATTAGTTCCCCGGACTAGGCATGGTATGCCGGTCCTAATCAAATAATGCAATTGATATAGTGTCTTGCAAATGCTATGTAATGAAAATGATATTTTCTTTTCCATAACATAGATCTTTTTACTTGTTCTCTAAAAGAAAAGAGGGCAAATATTAGTTGTCTCTGGGCTAGGCATGATATGCTAGTCCGAATCAAAGTTGGGGGGAAATATTAGTTGTCCCTAGACTTGGCATGATGCACCAGTCTGAATCAAAGATATCGGGGCGGAGGTCCCTCGACGCGGTATGGTACACCAACCTGAATCAAAGACTCAGGGGCATATAATATTTGTCCCTAGACGTGGCATGATACGTCAGTCCGAATCAAATATATAAGGGCGGAGGTCCCTAGACGCGGTATGGTACGCCAGTCCGAATCAAAGACTCAGGGGCAAATAATAGTTGTCCCTAGACGTGGCATGGTGTGCCAATCCAAATGAAATATATAGGGGCGGAGGTCCCTAGACGCGGCATGGTACGGTAGTCCGAATCAAAGACTTGGGGGCGGAGGTCCCTAGACGCGGCATGGTACGCCAGTTCTAATCAAATACTCGAGGGCAGATAATAGTTGTCATTGGACTTGGCATGGTACGCCAGTCCTAATCAAATTCATAAAGGTGAAAGGTCTCTAGACTTGGCATAGTACGCCGGTCCGAATCAAAGACTCAAGGGCAGATATTAGTTGTCCTTCGACTAGGTAGGAATATTCCAAATTATGGAGGTCCCCAAACTTGGCATGGTATGTTGGTCCGAATCAAAGACTTGGGAGCGAAGTTCCCTGGACTTGACATGGTACGCCGGTCTGAATCAAATACTCATGGGCAAATATTAGTTATCATTGGATGAGGTATGGATATTCCAAATTAAAATTTGTGACAAATATTGTTGGTCTGTGAACTTAGTTCGGCAAGCTAATCCAAGACTATTAAAGTATCCAAGCAAAGGATCAAATTGTGCAATCACATTGCACGCGACGCATTTGTAAACGAAAATAAAATAAAATACGTATGTAAATGATAGGAAAATTGTAAGATGTAACATTGAAATTTGGGATTGGCAAGACAAACTTTTGAGTACATGCTGCAAGTTTACAAAGGAGTATTAATTCCTTGAAGTACTTCCACTGTGATATCAATTCGCATTATGCTCAACCTTGGATCCAATTGTTCTAACTGATAGTTATCTCCTATACAAGTCATTGCAATGAGAATGAGTGAATGAAAATCAGTACAATAGTATTTATATTGTTTTCAATACAAACATTAAAGTTTGGGCAATTGCTTACGCGTATGCGAACAATAGATTTTCTTGGGTCATTACATTAATTTGTTAGAACATTTATGGCTTTTCAGCAGCAAGAGTAATATATTGGATAATAGTAGAAGTTTCTGAGAAAAGATGAGAGATTGGTAATGGCACACGGACTAAAGGGAATGAGTGGGTCCGCGGTATACCTTCTCTAGGCTTCAATTGTTACATGAACCTTCTCACTTCAGTTTTAGTTATAAATTCTACCAATGGACTAAAGAGATGTAAGAAAACAAATAGTAGTGTAATCTACAAGGCAATACCGGACCCAGATGAAATATTTCATTAACTAGGGAATATATTAGATACTCCCAGACTAGGCATGGTATGTGTAAGATCAGATTTTACAACCACTGAAATCACAGACTCTCTCTCTTACTTTCTCTCTCTCTGTCTCTCTTTCTCACCCCCTTTTTCCCTTTTTTCTCATCTCTTTCTTCTCTTTATATCCCATAACCGCTCTCTTTCTCCAACCGCTCCATCTTCTCTAACCGCTCTCCATGATCTTTTTCGTGTCCCACGTCTGCCCCTTGTCCAACCGTCTCCCTAGGCATCGTGTTCTGGCTACTGTGCTCCTCCTGCCTCTTTCCTTAATCCACCTTCATTTAGGACCCCGACACTTCGCGGAATCCTATGCCTTACTAGGTTCCGCGATGTATCTCTATTCCGCGAGCTTGATTCGTCGCTCCCACTCCTTCTCTGGCCGTCATAGGGCAGCTCTCGGCAGTTGTATTACCGCGGACACGATCCGTTATACTAGGTCTCTTCTTTGCTACCCGGCATACGACCCACTTGCCACCTATAACTCCACGTGTCATGAATACGTCCTATACAGATGCCCCTCTCGGTCCCGTTTGATATTCCGCGATATCGTTTTAAGTCCGCGGATAAACTACGAGACCGAGAAAAGTCTCCCCCTTTCCTTTACATCTGTGGCACGTGCACCCATGGCACGCGGCGCTTATCATTACCTCTCGATGTTACGATCCGCCGCGTGCGCATCGAGCCTGTCATTCGGCGCCGCGCCGCGATCGAGCCCGCTTTTCCACTTTTCAAGGCCCCACGTCCCTTTTGTTTCTTGGTTCTTTCCCGAATGAAATAACCTTTTGCCCTTGTCGATTAGTATCCCGCCTCCTCTCTTCTTTTAAAACCTTAAACTCGCGTCTAAACCCTTTCATTTTCTTCTTCTTCCAGTTTCTTCCCCATTTCTTCCCGTTCTCATCTTCAGTGGGTCTTCGATTTTCTACAAGATTCGAACTTCTCTTTCGTTGCTATTTGACGCTTTGCTCCTCAGGTTTGTCTTCCTCCACTTAGTTCTTGTCATTGTTCCGATTACTCTCCATCGTTTTAATGTTCCCATTTCTCTTCCTCCATAGCCTGTTTTTTCACTATTGTTCTTCAGTTTAGGGCGTCTCCGTCGTTTAATTTTGTCATGTCTGAGTCCGAATCGGCGAATTCCTCAACCACCCGACCTGACGGGATCGGAGTCCTCCGCTCCCGATCTAGCGGTCACACCGTGGACATATCGACTCCGGCGGCCGGCTCTGCTTAGCCCCGCCGCGGAACCTTCCACCTCAGGAAGGAAAACCACTCTGCCTCCCCCTCCTACCGCTGTAGGCCCAACTTAGATGCAGTTAAAGCTGCTTATCGCATCCCCGCCCACGTGATCCTTGAGCACGTGCCTGGCGTCTCCCATTTCCCGTATCTAGTCCCACCGCGGTCTGGTTGTCTCATTGCAATTGTTGGTCAGATAGCGGTCGGCTTGCGATTTCCATTAACTCTCCTTGATGTCGAAGTATGTAACCACTTCAACATCCCCCCCTGCCAAGGCATTGGTAATTTTTGGCGTATCTTATATGCCGCAGATCATTACAACAAAACCAATTCTCCCAAAATCCAACTCTGCGATATGATAGCTCACTACTATATAAAAAAGAGTACCAAATTTGGTAGTGTAGGATATCAGTCTTTCTGTACCCGTCCGCAGGAGAAGTCCTTTATCCTCCACCTTACTACCTCTGATAAAGTGTGGCATCATTATTCGTTATATGTGTCTGGTAGTTTTCTGTCCGAATCTGCCCTCTGACGTTTCTCTAAGACATCTCAGTTTCCTTTCTAGTGGTACGTCAAACTTTTTATTCGTCGTGCTCGTTCCTAACTTTACTTTTAACTTGTCTCTCTTTTATACCACAGGTTGGCGCCCAGATTCGCGATCCAAACTTTACAACGGTGTCTACTCAGCTATTTTTCAAAAACTCCGCGACTTGGGAAGTGGACAGAGTGTAGTCCTCGGCATAGATCCAGAAAAGGGCCATCCTCTTCTCCTTGATCCTTCGTTGAAAAATATTGGTCCGTATCAAGGTCCACTTTATCGCCCAGCCCCTCCCAAAGAGAGACTCCCCAAATCCTCTCCTCCCCCAAAGAGAAAGCCCTACAAATCTTTTAAGTATACTAACAAGATATCGCACTCCAGAGCCGTAACCAACGCGTTTTGCGGCTGGCCCAAGGCCCATCCCCCTGCTCCCTATACCGCCCCCTCTTCCTACTCTGCTGTAGCGGATTGGGAAGACGACTTAGATCAACCTTCCTCCTCAGTTCAAGAAGCTTCCATGGCCTCTTCTAAACTCAAATTGTGGGATAGTGACTCTGAAGGGGGATGAACCCGCTGAAGTCACTACTAAGAGCCCTCCCCGCTAAAAGGCTAGGATGCAGCCGCCCAACCCCACCGGAGCCGCTGGCTGTATTGCCGCTGCCCTCGCTTTTCGCTCACCGTCCTTCTCCAAATTCCCAGCCATCCGGGTCGCACCACCGGCGTGCACCTGAAATATGGCGACCTCAATTCAGGGCTAGAGATCGCTGGCAGTAACTATACGACTTCGCCCCGACAATCCCTCTCATTTCGTCTCTTTTCTTCAGTTCTCACCGCCCAAAGATCAAAGCGTGATGGTGATTCCGCAGACTTTGCATCTCATAGAACCTCCATATACCACAGTTGGGAAAAGGTATTATTCTTTTTTTTTTTTTTTTCATCTTCTTAGTCGTTTCAACTCTTTGATAACCCGTGACCTTTTTCAGCTGAGTTTGGATATTGGGTATATGATCCGCTGTCTCACCAACACGCTGGACTCAGTGGAGACCATGAAGCAGGAGATTGATGGACCTGACGGCTGGAAGGCCAAATATGCTGCGTTAGAAAAAGATCGCGATGCTCTTCGAATTGTGGTCGTGAAGGCCCAAAAGGCGCTTCGGGTGGCCGAAGAGCAGCACCGTGATTATGTTTCAGGTGTTTCATCAAAACTGGAGAGCCAACAAGAGGCAGCTAAGGTCGCCACTCAGGTCGCCGTTGATAAAGCTGTTCAAGATGCCGCCGACCATTTTCGTAGCCTTGCGGAGAAGAAGATTAGCCGCGAACTTAAACAACAGCTCGTAGAACTCTCTGCGGTCGGTCGCCTCCTTCCTGTTCAGAGTGCAGATCAAATAGCGCGCCCTCCCACCTTTACATCGACTTCAACTCCTGTCTCGTCCCCCCCCCCAACCGGTTGCATTTGGAGCCCGCGACCCATCATAGTGGATATTCCCCCTCCTTCTGCCGGTGAGGTGGAATCATTGCCTGCTCACCAGAATGTTGGCGAAGGGCCTCAGTAAATTCTAGGAATTCCTATTGATGTTTTGTACTTAAAATGTTCCCCTTTGTACTTTTTACATTTTGTGATTCCCACTTTGACAGTGCTTGATTGTAATATCTATTTCACCTGATTCCTCGGAATGGCCAGCAGGTCTTTAATGTAATCACTCTGCAGTCTAGAGTTCCTCTCTTTATCATTGTATATATCTCTGTTAATTTTATTCTCAGCTGAGTTGTACTCAAAATTCGCAGTAGGTGCATCGATATGAGCGCTGTATTAAACTGTGACGCCTAATTGGACACTTATTCGTACCATCTTGTTGATTTGGACATTTATTGCGCTAAGGGTTTCTTCCCCCTTGTTTTTCTGGTGGCTGTGAAGCCTGGAGGGGCAACTCAGCGTGCCCCCAAGTCGATTTGGACGTATAGTCCGCGAAGGTATCCTTCCCCGCTTTCTCGGGACGGCTATGAGCCCGGAGGGGCAACTTCGGCTTGCCCCAAAGTTGATTCGACACGTAGTCCACGAAGGGCTCCCCGCTTTCTCGGATGGTCGTGAGCCCGGAGGGGCAACTTCGGCTTGCCCCCAAGTTGATTCGGACATGTAGTCAGCGAAGGGCTCCTCCCCCCGCTTTCTCGGACGACCGGTGGAGCTGGAGGGGCAACTTCGCCTTGCCCCAAGTTGATTCGGACACGTCCGTCATGAAGGGCTCCTCCCCCCTTTCTCAGGCGGCTATGAAGCCCGGGCGGCAACTCAACTTGCCCCCAAGTTGATTCGGACATGTAGTCCGCGAAGGGCTCCTCCCGCTTTCTCAGACGGCTGTGAAGCTGGAGGGGCAACTCAGCTTGCCCCCAAGTTGATTCGGACACGTAGTCCGCGGGCGGGCTCCTCCCCCGCTTTCCCGGGCGGCCGCGGAAGCCCGGAGGGGTAACTTCGGCTTGCCCCAAGTTGATTTGGACACGTAGTCCGCGAAGGGCTCCTCCCCCGCTTTCCCGCACGGCCGCCAGGAGCCCGGAGGGGCAACTTCGGCTTGCCCCCATGTTGATTCGGACACGTAGTCCGCGGGCGGCTCCTCCCCCGCTTTCTCGACGGGTTGTGAAGCCTGGAGGGGCAACTCAGCTTGCCCCCCAGCTGATTCGGACTTGTAGTCCGCGAAGGGCTCTTCCCCCCCGCTTCTCAGACGGCTGTGAAGCCTGGAGGGGCAACTCAGCTTGTCCCCAACTTGGTTTGGAGTTCGTTCGTCAAACTTTCTTCTGCTTTCCATACCAACTATAAAGTGGAAGGACTTGTTTTATTCATGGAGAAACATATATTGTACCAGCTATTACACTCCCTCATTTCTCACTTGAAAACTAAACAAGGCTTTCACTATGGTAAATTTTCAACATTCTTACATTCCACGGTTTGTCAATCATTTTCCCTTCTGAAGTCCGTAACTTATACGTTCCAGAAGTTCCCTTTTCCGTCACGACATATGGTCCCTCCCAATTAGGCCCCAGTTTGCCGTTGTTCTCTTCCCGGTGGCCGGTGGTCTAACCGTCGCAAAGACTGATCCCCACATTGAAAGTTCAAGGGCTTCATCTTTTTATCGTCTGTCTTTGTAGCTTCCCGATGATATTCTTTCCGCATCGAATCGCGCCAATTCTTTTTTCTCTATGAGGTTCAACTCCGTGGTTAGAATCCCCTCAAATTTGCCTGACTCCACTGCGCTGGTTCTTGTTGATTTCTCTATCATTTCCACCGGAATCACAGCTTCTACCCCATACGCCATTGAGAATGGTGATTCATTTGTTGATGTTCGCGGTGTTGTGCGGTAAGCCCATAGCACATGATGCAACTGGTCAGCCCATGCTCCCTTCTGCTCCTCCAGCTTCTTCTTAAGATTATCCATTATAATTTTGTTCGACGCCTCTGCCTGTCCATTCCCCTCCGGATTGTATGGGGTTGAGAACCCCTGCTTCACCTTAAACGCCCGAAGGAACTTTCATACCTTTCCCCCAGTAAATTGTGTTCCATTATCCGCGATGACTGTATGTGGCAATCCAAACCTACAAATTATATTTTCCCACAGAAACTTGTTCACATTTTCTTCCTTGACTTGTTGCAGTGCCACTCCTTCCACCCACTTTGTAAAATAATTGGTTGCTGCCAACATAAATCTCCTCTTGCCGCTTGCCGTTGGCAGGGGCCCCACTATATCCATCGCCCACATGGCGAATGGCCACGGACTAAACACACTGTGCAGTGGCTCCGCCGGAGCATGTATCAGCGGTGCAAATCTCTGACATTTTTCACACCCTTTTGCATATCCTACTGCATCCCTTTTCATATGCGGCCAAAAATACCCCTGTGAGATCAATCGGTGTGTGGTCGTGCGCCCTGCAGAATGACTTCCACAGTCGCCTTCATGTACCTCAGCCAGAACTTCTTTAATCTGCGGCGGCCCTATGCATTTTAACATTGGTCCGCCAAAACTTCTCCTATACAGATCCCCATCGAGTAAAGTGTATCTTTGGCTCACCTATTCCATTATGCGTCTTTCCTATTTGTTTTCTATCTCTATCCCCATCAAGAAAGCTTTGATGGGTGTTATCCAACTGGGCTCCATATCAGCGACAAGGCAGACATCTCCCTCTTCCGTGGTACTAGGCTTGCTCAACACCCTTACTTCAATCGATCTTCCCTCTGTCCCTGGTAGTACTGCGGCGACATATGCCAATGCATCGGCATGTCTATTTTCACCGCGGTTCAAATGTGCGAACTTAATATTCTTGAACTTACGTGCCTTTCTCTGCAACACTTCCAAGTATCTCGCCATTCTTGGGCAGCGAGCCATGAATCCTCCATTCACTTGACACACTACTAGGTTAGAATCCGAGTAAACGGACAGTTCGCTCACTCCTAAATCTTGGGCCATACCTAAACCTGCTATCACTGCTTCGTACTCAGACTCATTGTTGGAAGCCGCAAATCCCAGTTTCATCGATAATTCCAACCTATTGTTCTCAGGAGTCACCAAGACGACGCCTATTCCATTCCCTGTATCTGTAGCCGACCCATCCGCGAAAACTCTCCAACCGTTTCGCGCATCCCATGGATCCAATGGGTCGTGGTTAAGCTCCCCTTCGCGATCCATGACCATTTCTTCTCCCCATGTTGGGTCCTCCGCTGGGAATTCTGCTAACACCTCCGCCATCGCTTGTGCCTTTTCTGCGGTTCTGATCTGGTACTGGATTTCGTAGCAACTGAGTATTACTGCCAACTTCAGCATTCTTCCTGACTTCTCCACCCTCAACGCCTGCTTGAGAGGCAGGTTTGTTATCACCACCATGGAATGAGCTTCGAAATAAGGTTTCAATTTTAGTCTTTGCCGAGAATACCCGATTAAAGCGTATTTCTCAATCTGGCAGATCGGGTTTCCGCGTCCAGCATGGTCTTACTCTGAAAGTAAACGGGTTTCTCTATCTTTTCAACGATTCGCACCAATACGAAGCTCACCGCGTACTCTGAAACCCCCAGATACAAATACAGTTTTTCCCCTTGTTCCGACCGCGACAAAAGTGGTGCTTTACCTAAATAACTCTTCAACTCCTGGAAGGCTCCCTCATATTCCACGGTCCATTAGAAGTCTTGTGTTTTCCTCAAAAATCGATACAGCGGTCGACATTTGTCCGATGATTTAGAAATAAATCGATTCAATGCCGCGACTCTTCCCGCTAAACTTTGTACCTCCTTCACATTTTGCGGGGACGGCATTTCTATCAGTGATCTAATTTGTTCTGGATTTGCTTCTATACCGCGGTGTGTTACTATATAACCCAAGAACTTCCCAGACGCTACACCAAAGGTACATTTCGGGGTTAAGCTTCACCGGTGCCTTCATAGTATGTGAAAAGTTTCACGAAGACCTTCCAAGTGTTCGCCTTCCGACATGCTCTTTTCCACCATATCATCAATATTTATCTCCATCCCTTTCGAATTTTCCCTTGGAACATTTTTTTTCTCCTACTCGTTGAAATGTTGCCCCAAAGATTTTTAATCCAAAGGGCATCCCGTATAGCGATAAGTGCCCCCCCTCTACCCGAACGCGTGGTCTTTTCTGATCCGGGCCGTACATGGCGATCGATTGTATCCCATGGAGGCGTCCATGAAAGAGAACACCTTTGAATCCGGCCGTTCGATCCACAAGTTCATCCACCAGCGGCATAGGGTAACAATCTTTTCGACACTCCTTGTTCACGCCCCGTAAAGTCCACGCACATTCTGACTTTGCCATTCTTTTTTGTAACCGCGACCACCACGTTGGACAACCATTCCGTGTATTCTACCTCCCTTATTATCCCCGCCCTTTCGATTCGAATAACCTCCTCACGAATCGCTTCCGGCGTTTTGGGCGTATGCTTCTCATCCTTTGACGAACCGGCTTAGCACCCTCATTCATGTGCGATGATGACATGCAAACTCGGATCCAAACCCGCGATATCCTCTATCCCCACGCAAACATCGCCTGAATTTTCAGTTAAGAACGCGACGAAGTTTATTTTTCCATTCTCCTTGCAAGTCGGTTCCTACGGATGTAAACTTCTCATCGTCTCCTACCCCGGTTAACTAACTACTTCAACCGCATCCGCCGTTTTGACCCAATGGCGGCTCGGATCTGATTGTCTCGCCGCTTCACGTAATTGCTACGCCACTCTTTGTTCACGGGCGACCCCTCTCCCGGGTTCCGTGAACCAAACTCTTCGCAGTTACCTGCTGTATACTCTGCGTGGCCACTTGATCCCCCTTGATTTCATACGTTCCCCCTTTCGTGGGAAAGTGGATCACCTGGTAATATGTTGATGGAATGGCCTTCATTTCATGAATCCATTTTCTCCCTAAAATCGCATTATATTGCGAACCAGTGTCCACCACCATGAACCTAGTGAATACAGTCGCTGGTCCTGCTATCACAGGGAGCGTTAACTCCCCAACGGGCTCAGTCATACTACCGTTGAACCCATACAGATTGGTTTGCGGAGCCTTCAACTGGTTTCTGTCGATGTTCATCTCCTCCATGGCCCCTTTGAACAACAAATCCACTGAACTACCGCAGTCTATCAACACCCTTCGAACCAGGTAATTTCCCATTGCTATGGTAATTACCAAGGCGTCCTCATGCGGCGAACTTACCGACTCTAAATCCTTCGGGGTGAACATTATACTCCCGTCTGTTATCGCGGCCCTACTAACTAACCGCGGTATACTCACCACCTCACACACCTGTCGTAGACTTGCTGCCCTTCTCATCTTATCCTTGTGTGTATTCCTACCTAGCGTCTCTCCACTGAAAATGACATTGATGGTACCCAAGATTCTAGCCGGGGTCGGCACTCTCTCAGCTTGGTGAACTTCTGCAACAAACTCTCTGAGCATTCCCTTTTCTATCATCCTTTCTACTAGCCATTTCAAGGCGTAACACTCATTTGTAGCATGGTTTCTGACTTGATGATACTAGTAGAATGGTTTCCCTTCTATCTCCCTTGGTGTACTTCGCGGCCCCTCATAATATTGGTTCCCCTTGATTAGAGGCAAGATTTCCTCTAAAGGTCTGCTAAAACGTGTCTGTTCTAACTCACGGTACGGCTTCCTTTCTCGTACGTCCCTTCTACCCCGGTCTCCTGTCCTCTCCGGACCTCGGCTCTCCCCTTTATAAGATCCCCCCTCCTTGTCCTCTATCTTTCTTTTACCCTTTCGCTCTTCTCTCTCAACCTCTTGCACTGCCTTTCCCGATTTCTTCTGTTCCTTTGCAGTTCTCTGCATTATATCCTCATATCGTATGTATTTTTCTACTTTCGGGTATAGTGCGTGCAAAGTAGTAATTTCGATTTTAGAAACCGACTCATGGACCCTCGTTCCTGATCTCAATCCGTGCTGGAAAGCTATGACCGCCGTATGCTCCTCCAAATTTTCCACTCTTAGCGTCTCTTCCTTGAACCTACATAAGAACTCCATCAATGACTCTGCGGACCTTTGCTTAATATTGAATAAAGCCGCGATATCGACCACCCTTCTCTTCTGGTGAATGAAGTGGTCGATAAATGCGCGCTCCAATTCTTCAAACACTTTGATGCTCCGCGAAGCCAACCTATAATACGGTCCGAGGCCTCCCCTTAAAAGCTGGCGGGAACATCATCTGGCCGGAGCCCATCATACTTACTCTCCCGCCATAACGGCATTTCTTTGTCGAAAATGGTACAAATGATCCGGTTGGGTCTCCTTTCCCATCGTCTCGCTTCAAATCTGGCCGGAGAACCTCTTAGGCACTTCGAATTCCATATTGAATCGCCAATTGGATTTTACCGAGACTTCGCTACCTCTTTCGAGCCGCGACTCGATTCACTTTTTCGCCCACACGGTTCACTTCCCTATCTTTCTCGATCATGGCCTGAACTACCTCCAAAGTGATACCCGCCGTTGGTTCGACGTCCGGTGGCGGGTACTCCACATTCTCCCCTCGCTTCACTTTGCCCTAGGATCCCCAACTCTGTTTCCCCCGGGTAGTCTCCCCGTCCTTCCTCAACTCGTCATTTTCATTTCTCAAATTTAACTACCTCTTCTGCTCGTCCGTGGCGTCGACCACCACATCTGATAATTCTTCCACTCCTACCCCTTCCAACCCAGCGCTCTCAACTTCCTCAACATCTTCTCTGACTGCTCCTTTCTTAGGTCTTCCTACACCTCTCTTTGCTATAGTGGCCATTTTCTACTACAAGGTCCCCGGCAGCGGCGCCAAAATGTAAGATCAGATTTTACAACCACTGAAATCACAGACTCTCTCTCTTACTTTCTCTCTCTCTGTCTCTCTTTCTCACCCCCTTTTTCCCTTTTTTCTCATCTCTTTCTTCTCTTTATATCTCATAACCGCTCTCTTTCTCCAACCGCTCCATCTTCTCTAACCGCTCTCCATGATCTTTTTTTTTTGTCCCACGCCCGCCTTTGTCCAACCGTCTCCCTAAGCATCGTGTTCTGGCTACTGTGCTCCTCCTGCCTCTTTCCTTAATCCACCTTCATTTAGGACCCCGACACTTCGCGGAATCCTATGCCTTACTAGGTTCCGCGATGTATCTCTCGTTCAGCGAGCTTGATTCGCCGCTCCCCACTCCTTCTCTGGCCGTCATAGGGCGCAGCTCGGCAATTGTATTATTACGATTAACGATCCGTTACACTAGGTCTCTTCTTTGCTACCCGGCATACGACCCACTTGCCACCTATAACTCCACGTGTTATGAATACGTCCTATACAGTATGCCAGATCAAATCAAAACTTTGCAAAATTGGGTCAACACGCGACGCTCATCAATGTATTGTTCCAGCATTGCTAGCTGATCAGGAGAACGATATGGAGTTTTAGATACTAATATCCGGAACACAGCATCGCCAACAACACTCTGAAGCAAAAACTTTGTTAAAATTGGGTTATTCACTAGCAGAAAACCCACCCCACATCCAGCCGCGGAAATGATAGTTTCATTACTAGTCTTCTCAGATGCAACAGTGACATCCGCGGCAAGGTTATCTTGGGCATCCGCGACGAGAGAAATCAGCACAGGCAGGGGAAGAAATGATTGGGTCTCTGGTTCAATAGTAGGCTATATCACAGGTAGAGTTTCCTCTGGAACAGGTTCATAAGTGGCTAATTACTTTTTCGGGTGGGCCAACTCCTTGCAGATTTTCCTTTCCGCATACACGGTGACTTCAAGTTGGTACTTTGTTTGAAGTTTATCAATCTCAACCAGAAATCGATCATGGAGTTCATGCTCTTTCTCGGTCATCCATTTTTTCAACTGCGGACTAGGACTTCTCGAGGGCATCAAGCCTAGACTTCAAAGTCTTAACTTCAGTTCGAGCATTTTCCAGCTGATCCAAAACTATTTCATATTTAGAGCGGAGACCCGGTTTGTTTTCAGTCCCATAGAGTTTAGTCTTTAGTTTTGAAGTTTCGCTAAGAGAGGAGTTGATATCCCAGATAATTAGGTGATCGAACAACATCCTAAGTCACATCTGAAAGGGAAATTGTGATAAACTAGCAATACATGGAAAGGAAGCGATTCAAACGAATGTGTGGTGATTAGAGTAGAAAGATACCTTTTCCAAACTCTGAACGAAAGAAGCACGATGTGCGGGCAAAGAACCCTTCACGGGCATGAGCAAGATCTAGCGGGAGATGGGCACCTTGAAACATTGCTGAGGCAACAACATGAAGCAAAAACACACAAGCGAATAAAAAAGTGCAAGATATATATCCCTTCATTAGATAACTAGAGTTTCTAGAAACAATACTTATTTGTTCATATTGTACTGAAGAAGTGATGAGTACAGGACATATAGGCCAGTGTGCATTAAAAAGGCACACAGAAACTTCTTGGGAGCAATAAGTAAACTAATTAGCTAGTTCAGCAGGAGATAATTGCATTCACTTCGATGAAGGTACCTTTTGTCACTACTCATCAAGCCATTTGCCCTCCTCCATACCATGTTAAGAGTAGCATTCATCAGCCTTCCAATATATTGAATAGAAAAGCCTCTTCAGCATCAATTGTTACATTATACATTAAATAAATTAAATATCTATTGCTGGTTGTACGTTCCAGCCCTTCAAGTGCACGACTTTGCATCGATGTCCTTTGCTGACAACAAATCCATGATAAGACGCTGTATCCTTTCTGCACCAGGCCCAGGCTTAAGCTCAGTTAAGTTTGGGGAACTCATCTTTGTATCTCCATTAGTAAACCATCTATCCACCAGGTACAAAGCCATTAGGAGCACGATCCAAAAGCTCTGAGTCGATCTTGTCAAGTACGATTTCATTACATCCAAATTTCCTTGCAAAAGGCGCATTGCTCTCAATCATCCTTTGGTAGTCATTGACAGTAAGGAAGCGGGGATCGATGCTGCTTGGGAGGGTTGTCCCAAGATATGTAGTGGAAGTCATGGCTTACAGTTGTGTTGCAAAATTCATTAGCATTGCAAATGACAGTATGGAAGTACCCCTCAGGTGAGGATAGGAAGTTGGCGTAGTACATCAGTACTATCCTTGGAAGGTTGTCCCAGCCCCATATACAAAACTCTACAAAGGGACCATAAAGCATCATCTAAGCTGAACCTGATCCAACATTTTCAACCCATTAGACAATTTATGATGGGCCAGATAACTGATCAGTACTTTCTAGTTTCTACAGAGATGATGATGAGAAGAACTTTTGGTTGGTTCTGTTATGTACAAACTAAAAATGAGAAGAATTGTTTATGAGTTCAGTTCACTTCGATAACAAAAGAATTGTCCAGAGCGGAGTCCACAAAAGTCAGTGGGCGGCCACTGAATGAGACAAAGAAGGGAAATTGAGTGTTTTCTGTGGCCACTACTTTTGATTTTCCAAGCTACTCCGCGGACTGCTTGGTTACACCCTTTTCAGTCGCAGGAACATGAGAGGCTTCAGTCTCTTGCACACCATCATTAGAGGAGTCAGAGCTGAAAGGAACTTCATTATGAGATCAAGAACTTATTCCCGATCTCAGACTATAGGAAGGTCGCAAACTACATGCACAACAGGATGTGACTGATCTAATGCTTCACAGAAATGTTGTATAGTAGCAACTAGCAAGGTATGTGGGCATGTAGTGACCATGTTTATAACTATGGAGTGCCTACGTAGATAGGACTCGCAAAATTTCAATTTGGGTATGACTCATAACGCGGATCTGTCCTTGGATAGTAGACTAATTGACCGAGCAAGTTGGGTGTTTAGGAAACTTATTCCAAAAATATACTTATTGTCAAGTAAACAAGAAATCAAATTGATATAACAAATATATCATGAACAAACTTTTAATTCAACAAACAAACAAACATTTTAGTTCAATGAATGAACTTATGATGATCACTATGTCCTTAAGACAAATTTTCCCTCTCACGGTACTTGAAGGTTGATGGGAAATTGTCTCCCAAGATAGAACGGATTTCCTTTTATAGAAAGTTAGCACTTCAATTCTACAGAATCAGCAAACACAACATAGTATTTGACTAAGAACAGGGAGAAAAGAGAAAGATTAGAACTCTGTGTGATATAGTGTCTTTCTCTCCAAATCCATCCACTATTTATAGGTAAGTAGTGCCTCTTCGAAACAACACAGTGACTTTTAGGAAAAAGTAAGCAACTCTTTGAAAAGTCACATGTTTCGAAAGGACATATCATTTCAACATAAAGCACTGTTTCGAACCAGTGTCTATTTCGAAAGGTCACACCGTTTCAACATAATGCACTGTTTCGAACCAGTGCACATTTCGAAAGGTCGCACATTTTCAATATAATGCACTGTTTCGAACCAGTGCACCCTTTCGAAAAGGTTTTTCTCACTTTACGTACTGTTTCAAGATAAATCTATTTCATTTCAAGTGGGATAACTTGGGAGACAAATTACTCATTCATATCTCAATAGATTTGTGCAAATTCATTTTTCTAACAGGGTGTTATTGATATTGCATATCTATATCAATTAGTTGGATGCCAAAATAAACTTGGTAAACTTAGCAGAATGAGTTAAATGATATTTGGTGAGTTTTGATATATTGAAGTTTCCAAATATAAAAGGAAAATAGGTGAGCTTCTTGGCACCACGGACTAACTTAAGTCTATGATATCAAGAGGGAGCAACTGTTACGGCCCAGTTTGAGTCTAATGGGTTTTATAGGTCCGGATAAATAAATGGGTTGTTAGGACGGTCTAGTTTGAGCATAATAGGCTTCATATAGGTTCGGAGGAATGAATGGGCTGTTAGGACGAAGTCCACAGAGGAGGAGTATCCAGAAACCATAGAGCAGAAGATATCGAATAATTGGCTAGGCGGTGGACAGATATGCCACATATTAGAGGACACATAGGAGAACAAAAGTAGATAGAAGAAAGTAAGATCAAGGGTTAGGCATAGAGAGCAGAAGAGTAAGTATAAAATAGAAGAAAAAACCTAATAGAAAGGAGAGTGAAAAAGTAGAGAGGAACTCATAACAGAGAGGAGAAAAAATTAGGTCATAACAGTCTTGAGTCTCCAACTCGAAAATGTCCCGTTCCAATGAGTCTTTCCGTTTACCAAAATTGTTTTCAATGCTTCATGAATCATTCACGTCAAATTTTGTTTACCAGTAAATGTTTATGAATTATGCTGATCATCATATCACATTTCACATGCTGCTCTCCCTATTTCACCTTCTCGCACTGTATCACGTATGACACATGCAAAAAAGAACCTAAAAATGGCAGATGTTCAAAAGGAACCAAAAGAAAGGGTACAATTCCCGATATTGACTTTTTTTCTCATTGGAAACATGACATCAGAACTCTGCGGGCACTTCCGTTTTATTTGCTTTCGATCGAGTCCTAGCATCCCAAAGTTTTGAGCGTGAGACAAGGCATTTCACCATTGATCAAATCCTCGAAATTGGGAAACGGGGCAAGATCCAGAGGTCAGGGACCTTGAAACATTACAAGCCTTTTGTTTACTCAAAAATCAAGAATGATTCCATTTGATGGTCGCACGTGCAGATCCTCTACTCCCGGGATTACTTATAACTAAAACACTTGGCTCCGTGCTTCCGTTCCTCAAGGTTACCTGTAAATGTACATGCAAAAATACAACCGAATCTAGACTTCCAACTACGGTATAATGAAGAAGCCCGTATAACCACGAACTTCACAAAAGTTAAAAATTTCAAGATTTACCAAACACCAATGTCAAACTCGCAGACTCGTATTAGAGTTCTAAAATATTCAAAACATTTTTGAACATTTTGTGAAACTATACAAATTTTTTTTCTAAAGTAATTGATTCCATTGCAACAATTACAAAATTTTAATTTTTCAAACAATTCTTTATTTTCTAATGTTAATGAATCGCATGGAGAGATGGAGACAGGTTCAGGAATCTGTTTTCCTGTTATCAATTTTAAAAATAAATAATACTGTACATGTGGATTTCTAGTTTTATTTTTGCAAAATGCATAACAAAATTGCTTAAAATATGAAAACATAATGTTAGCACTTACCAATAAAGCTGTGTGCTTGATCAGAAAAACCATTCAAGCAGAGTGGGAAATTGAAATTTGGTAACTAGTCAAATGGTCAAAAGTCGAAACACCAATTGTAAGAAATTGAAAACGATTATGGTTGACCATCCGTTTTGGAAAGGGAAAAAGAAAGTGTGAAACTCAAGATGCCCAAGCTGTTTGACTAAAAAAATCAGTGAGCTCAATAGTAGAAAACAGGTCATGTGCAACGATTGTTACATACTAATTTATAACTAAAACAAACGGGAGTACAGGATATGCAGTCTTTAGTTTAATAATAACTTAATCATGGAACTTATATAATACTAGGGTATGCCCGTGCCGTACGGCACTGATAGAGTCGCCTGCGACGCTAACTCTGTAGAAGCAGCCTGAACTTGAACACACCCCCCTCCCCCGTTTGATTCTATTATACTGGCTATTGTTCTATTTATGGTCAAGAATGATTATTAGGCTGAGAAACTCGACATCACACTAACTTGAACCACCTGAGGGGTGATTTGGATAGAACCTCCCCATTATTTGATGACTTTCCAATGTTTTGGATCATGTTAAAAGGCTGCAAAGACAATTCTCATTCAATAAATCGGGTAGTGATTTGCACATATGTTCTAGACTCATTCATCTAAATGGACTTAAACATAGAAGAACATCAATTAAGCCAAATGAAATAAGAACAATATGAGAAACAGATACATAATCAGACTCCCACAAGTGGTTTGAATGAGGACATCAAAACAGTACCAAAAAGAGCACCCACAAAAGTACGCCAAGTACAAAAAAAAGTAGCAAAAGTACAGATAACATTGTTGACAATCATAACTCTTCCAGAAACCCCGACCTCGTTCGCCAATGTCAAGGTCATTATCATAAATCCCAAGCCCTGAGGAAACTTCATCGAAGAAGTATGTAATTATCTGTTTTAAATTCGTTAAATAGAGTGAGTAGGAAATACTATATATACTGAAGAGAAGAAGAAATTGACAATTTAGAAGTGAAACAATGAACGATTGTATTCACCTCTAGACTCTTTTCTAGTTTTGGAACAAGCAAATATGGAACGCCCCAAAACTCAAACAATTACAAACCTATGACACGTGGTTTTTATAGTAAAATTTCGGCAGCATCTCCTTTGTATTTTTGACATTTCATAAATATAAACCTGTCATAACCTGAAAATCACAATCATATATTTCTCATTGGTTAATCCAGTTACTTAACCGTCTCGATAGATGCCAGAGCTGTCAAATAACTAGCTTACAAAAATGAGACCACTTCAACATTATGACTTAGTACGCCAAAGTATTTGAATGTCTCGACTAATGCCAGATCATCAAAACACCTCATACAAAGTCATTACCGAAAACACAAGTAAAATACATACATCAGAGTCCCATAACTATCAAAAGGTCTACACCCATAACAAATGATATTTACAATGTATACATATACCATATTTCCTAAAATTTTCATTGGGGTAGTTCCATAAACGCGACTTTCTGTAACACTAATAAATCAAAGAACAAACAATAGCCACCGAAATGCTACCTACACTAAAATACCTATAAAAGCAGTAGAACCAAATCAAAGCTCAAATCAATCAAAATTAATACTTTTTGACAAACCCAAAACCAAAAAATAGAACCCTTAATAAATAAGCAAATAAATACCTATAACAACACCAGAAGAAGCTCAGACTAAACCTTTACATAGAAGAAAACAAATAATTCATCTCTGGCTAAACGATTTTAAAATGAACTGAATATTTACATGGAAAATCAAAGAGATTGAGTTATAATAGAAGAGATGTTACCTGTTTCACTTGATCTGAGAATCAGCAGAGATCACTAAGTTATAGTGATTGGCCAAGGTCCCATAGTGATTGGCCAAGGTCCCATCGTCACGTTCATGGATGAAAAAAATTAAACAACACAATAAGTAGAGAGACCAGGGAAGGAAAAATGAAAAAATGAAAAGGAACATACCTAAGAATCAGCAGAGATCACTAAGTTTGAAGATATGAGAATTGAAATTTCTTCATTCAGCTAAATACCATATAAACAGACGTCACCATTTAGTAGGAATTGAAATAGATTTGTATAGAACTATAAATTCAGGTGTTGTAAGATCAAAAAGAAGAAATTAGGGGGGAAAAAAACTAACCAAGGTTCGCAAAAAGTTCTTTAACGCAATACTGACAAAATGTAATTACACACCAACTCGCAAAACCTACATAATTTGAACGAAGCAAATTAACCAAGTAAGAGCAAATACAAATGTATCAATTTGATGACTATAACTTCAATGAGAAACTACTCAACACGTGACTATAAATGAAAAGAACTTACGGATTATAGTAAGACTTCTGGGTAAACAAAGTTTGGGGTGTGACTTTCTGAATTTGGAGGGAGGAGAATACTGATTCTGTCTGAAGAAGTGCACCTTGATAGTGCGACATATAATTGACCGTGGCTGAAAACTTTAGTGCGAAGGTCAATCCCCACATACTTCACCGATTGTCCTTGTGACTTATTTATAGTCATTGCATAAGCAACACGCACAGGAAACTGTCTTCTTGTCATATGAAAAGGAAAATCAAAAGACGACGGTGACAAAGATATTCTTGGAATAAATGCATGATTACCCGCTTTTTCACCAGTCAAAATTCTTGTGAAAAGAACGTGAGGTCGACAGTGGACCACCTTCAATCGGGTTCCATTGCATAATCCAACTTTGGGAGCAATATTTTGCAACAACATTATAGGACAACCGACTTTTAGGTTGAGATGAAACGGTGGTAGACCAGCTGGATCAAGTGAGTTTAGGTACTCATTTGGGTATTGATTAATATTGGTTGGATTCGTTGCATCCTCGTCTGCCATCTTGTCTGCAGCTAGAAAGAGAGTACTTTCCCCTGGGAACATATTTAAAGTTGCTGCATTAATATCATTGACATCATCATTGCGTGCAGATAGAATTGTGCGCTCAGTTAAATATTCTGGTGTAACTGTGGTAGGTTGATTTAGCTGAGGATATGTAGTAGAAATGAGATCCTGAAGATTTGCACACCGATGAATTGTTGATGGTAGTTCAACTGTCTCGTTTGGGTCACTTCCTATCTAATTAACCAGAAAATAGTAATGAATATTAGTACGAATAAAAATTGTACAAAGAATGATGCAAATGAATATCAATATTAAGCAAAATAGTACAAAGAAAAATACACAGTTTGGTACCTCCATTAAGAAATTTGCGAACGCAATATTTGCAAAGTTTCCATTTTCCAATCGCATATTTTGGGCAAGAGTTAGAACATGAATGTGACTCCAGAGGAAGGAAGATCGCAAGGAAGCACGCACAATCTGTTCTCGAACCCCTTTGGGTATAACTGGAAGGCATTGACAGAAGTCACCACCAAGTACAACTGTTATTCCACCAAAAGGTTTATTATTGTCGCGAGTATCCCGGCGTGCGATCAATCGCCTCCACGCAAAACTTATTTTGCATTGGGACTTCATCCCAAATAATAAGTTTAGCTTCCCTAAATAATTCGGCATGCATTGAATTCTTACTAAACCCACAAACAGAGGTATCAAGAATATCTAGTGGGATGTGAAAAGTCGAGTGAGCAGTACGACCACCAGCCAATAGTAATGAAGCTATTCCAGATGAAGTGACCATAATAACAATATGCCCCTCAAAGACGACCGCGTATGAAGGCGATTGTGTTGTAAACAAAAGTTTTGCCTGTTCCTGCTGCTCCATTTAAAAAGAAGAGTTTCCCTAAATTTTGGGAAACGAAATCTATCACTGTTTGATATGAAAAGCGTTGCTCTGCATTTAGGAGAACCCTGTTGCCATGTGCTTTTGCATTTTGAGGATCAAACCGAAATTGTTGCTTGGTCCCATATGAGTCGGTTTGCAACAACTAAGTTCCATCTTGTAGTTAACAAAGGCAGCTGGCATTAGAGGGAAATTAGCCGATGATATACCCGACTCTATCAAAATCTCATTTAAGAGAAATAAACCATAATCTTGCACTTCAAGGGGGGTAGGTTCGGAATGTTGAACATTGTCGCGAAGCTTATGTGGAAGGTCATCACATATATTTTCCCAAAAATCATTCCACAATGTTTGGGGTTGCAAAGGATTGCACTCTGCGAGAATAACGCAAAAATAGTTGGCGAAGATGATATCCAACAGATGATGACCGCTTCATGTAGACATTGCACCTATTCGGCCGCCATCTTCCGTAAGTCCACGTGCAACACATGCATCTTTAAAAGTTGGAAGTGGAGGACCATTATCAATCCTTTTCAGATCATCAAATGATTGAGGTCCTTTTACAACGGTTAGAAGTAAGCGCAGATAAAATCGCTCACCGAAATTAGGACTGGCGAAATACATTCTACCAATAGCAAATTTTCCCTCTCGTATCCTTCTTGTCCAAGTCTGAGATTGTTTGTTCCAGACATAGTATTCGGGGAACTCTTGATAAGTGAGGCTTCTTGCTCTTAAATCTGATGCACAACAATCAAAGAAGGCAGTTGATATATGCTTGGAGAACACTACTTAGAGTTTGAACTCTCTAAATTAATGTAAAAGCAATCAAGATTCCTTACTCACGATCTTCGTTTCGTAGAGTTTGAATAAGGATTCGAACTAACCTAAAGCTTAGAACAACTAAAAATTAGATGTTACAATAAAGGGAAATTAAGGAGTAAGGATATAATATAAATGTTAGATTTTTCCTTCCTACACAAACATTAATAAAAACATTAACAATGAAAACATGCTCTTAATACCGAAATAGAAATTTGAAAGAGAAGTTGGAGAGTTAATCATTCTCATGTGAAACTATCATTAGTGTTGATTTGAAAAAGGTTTAGATTCTTCCTAGACTCATAGACAAGTCCCTAACGGAAAAATAGATTTGATCCCTAGCATGCATGGCTCACTAAAGAGCTCATACATGCTAGCAAGTGAAACCAAACAATGACTTATCTCTAAGCTCATTGCTTGATTCCTAACTAAACTCTACACCAACTACCATTTTGGGGTAGGATGTAGAGTTAGTTGTTCTTCCTAAACCTACCAAACCAACAACAATTGGTTTACCCTCACATGAGTTAGATTAACTCCCCAAAAGGGAAGTTAGCTCATGATCCTTAGGACAATGATTTATGAACTAAGAAAAACACAAAAGAGAAAGAGAGAGAGAGAGAGAGAGAAGAAATATCAACAACCAAACTCACTTCTATTATTTTCTAGAAGAACAAGTGTTCCTCCATTAAAACTATTACAAGCTTTTCTTCATAAAAACTAAAACTCCTTCTCATTTTCACTAAGGAACTAAAATAATGTCATGTGAGGAAAATAAGTCAAGGGAGTAAATGGAGTGTCCCCCACCCTTGTCTAATTTCTTCTCCATTTGAGAGAAATCTCATTTCCTCCCACGTGAAATATCAAACCACATTGATTCATTTTTATCTACCACATTAAAACAAAGTGACACCTTGCCTTTTTTCACTATTAACACCTAATCTAATTTATTACATGCAAGGTGTCAACTTTGCACCAATAATTTGTTATCTTTGTCTTGACATGCTCCATGATTGATGACTCATCCAATCTTGTAGCCCCGTATAGTGGGTCCATGTGCACTCCAGTGGCGGTCCGGTATTTTGGGCAATGTTACAATTTCCCGCCTATGCGTAGAGTTCATCGCCCTGATTGTCTGAGCATCTCTCGTGTCGCATTCGGAGTCCTGGTTCGAGAGGTAGGAGCTTTGGAAGTTTGATGCTTCTGTGTGGATTTGGGAGAATTCAGATATATCGCCTTCCTCGTGCTTTATTTCAGGTTTAACCAATATTTCCATGTTTACTGCAAATACCTGCAAAAGTATGAAAACATATTTATTTCATAATTATTACACACATAATTAACCAAATTTATATGTCTCAATGGGGTTTCATAATACACTTTTGGGTGCTTATCACATTACCCCAAACAAACTTTGCTTGTCCTCAAGCAAAGAAGAGACACTAAAATAGATAAGTGGCCAAAATATGTGTAGTCCTAAACTAATTCTCGTTTACAGAGAGCGGTTGCATTGACCATATGCAACAAGGCCTTAAACCACTAGGAATTCCCTAGTGGACGAAGTTATAGCCTCATGAGAGTTTTCCAAAAAGATACTCACAAACTTCATTTATACTACAACGACTCAAAGGACGTAAACTTCGTTTCTAAATTAATCTCAGATATCCATACATCTCCTTAGCAGGGAATGAGGATTTATTTCTTTGAAACTCAAGTTAATATGTATTCATCTACATATGATTATTCATGCAGTGAACTTTTCATTGAAATATACTAGCAGAGTTTTTTCTGGATCCCTTGGAGAGCGTACCTAAATGGGTTCTCACAGGTATGTGTCGAAACACAAATTCACTCAAAAAATTTCCACTCAGGTTTTGTTAGCTCTAGTGTGCAGTGGGCACACGTTTCCTTACATCTCAATGACAGTCAGAGGAGCCGATGTCGATCAATCACGTCTACTACTTATTATCACACCACCCTACTCCTAATTGAGCTAGAGGTCTTTATTAGGTATTGTGGGGCTTAGGTGATAGTGTACAAGAAAATGGAAATGAATAATCAAAATTTACGAGTATGAGAGAATAGGGTCTTCATATATTTACACTAGAGAAATCCTTGTTTCCTTTCCTTCTTCTAGCTGAGTTTTTCCAACCTTGTTCTTAAGCCTCTGGATACTGATGTTTTATATATATATATATATATATATATATATATATATGGGCTTAAGAACATGATTCTATTTTTCTTTCCTGAAGCAAGTAACTGAGTTATATTTAGGACAAGTCTTTCTCTTTATTCTTTCCACATTTCATCATATTTCTCATACTCATCACTTAGGTAGGTTCTTTCATTTGGTTTAATAAATGGGTAAGGAATTTTTGGTGAAAGTAAAAGGTTTGATGAACGGTTCAGTGGAGTGACTAGCGGTAATATTTGTAACAGGTATGAATTTTTAGCTATGTAGATCCAAAGAAGGCCTAAATTCTCGCCTAGGGTTCGGGTGGTGATCAAGTAAGTAGATCGTAATTTCCTCTAATCGAAAAACTACTCCTCCGTGTCATCACACACAAATCACTCATATCAAGGCTTTTGGTTAGATTCTCACAGATTTATAGTTTAAGTAACTAACCGTTGGTTCCGTAAACTTACCGCTATGTACCATTAATGATACTCGCGATACATGAATATTCATGAAAAGATGTATAAACTATTGCATATGTATTACCTAAAGTTTCTTAAAACAAATCCTAATTCGGATACTAATGTGAGATTTCTAGACAATTTTCATCATTGAAAAGGAAACAAGACTTTGTCACTAAGTACAATTATTAATATGAAAATAAAAACTATATATAGGCTACAAGATGCCTAATTTTGGCTCTGAGGTTTAAAGCACCCCAAACGTAATGATGCTTAGTCCTCGAAGGATCAATAATTAAAGAGAGAAAGTACCGAGAACCGTGAGCAAAATTAGGGCTAGATTGCTGGAACAGAGAGGTTGGAGATCATAATATATTATTCAGAAAGAACAAGAAAATGTTCAATAGCACACTAAACATAGCACATGAAATAATGAACCATAGCATATGAAACATGAAAAACCATAGCACACCAACAGAAGGTTTAGCTAGATATATGTACAATGGCAAACTCAAGTTTACCATCCAGCAGGACGTGAAGGTCTGGCATCCTCTTTAAGGAAATGCATTTCCTTAGCATCTCCCCAATAGATAATAGTCTGCCAAATTTCTGCCCATTCTTTGTCTCCGGATTCCCTCAAATTGGTCTTCATCTTTTCGTCCTTTGGGTAACATTGAACATGCTTCAGGTATCGAGCGGGACGCTTCCATTGACGAAACCTCAATGAGCGAATGATTCTGTTTGCTGGGCACATGGAATCTACCTTGACCCAGTCATGAAAAGTGGCTGCAAACTGTGGGAAATGTGTCTTCTTGATCCGCAAGCGGATGGTTGTAAAAGTATATCTGATCCCGAAAAGTCTGCGAGCTCGTTTCAGCCGAGATAACACAACCTAAAATGTTAAATAATGCATGACCCCGAAGCTAGTGCAATCAATACAACAACGCAAGCGGCCTCATTGGCGAGAAAAAATGCCAATCTCCCATAATGTTTAGGAGTACAAATAACATGGCAAATTCCCATGTTCATGGTCATGCTTGCTAATGGAATGGTGATGTTACGCCATGGCACATGGCCATCTCCTTCTCGTTTGATCTCAAGACCATCACCATAAGAGTCGCGAAACGCTTGCCACTGAAAGGAACGGTAAGAATTATGATAGATGTACTGCCAAGATGCAGCGGGTTCGTGGTATGGAAGGTCCAAAGATAGAGCAAGTTGTTGTTCAGAAAAGATATGAGGTGTGTCACCAACTCGGATTGTGAACCCGTCTAAGTAAAAACCATGCGCATGGTTGAATGCTTGTGTGTCATCCATATTAGCATAAAAGTATGCAGCCAAACTTGGAGAATAAGTTTGGTCAGGTTGAAGAATTAGGGAAGACCACCCAATGTTTGTGATGTAATCATGGAAGAGATGGCCATAGGCATTGGAATCCATCATAGACTGAAAGGATTGCTCAGGAATGAGTTTGGGAGGTACCATGGATGATGAAGATGCAATGTTTGATGAAGATGCCATGGTGGATGAAGTAAAGAAATGGGTAACGATACAGGCAAACTGGATGGAAAAATGAGTATGTAAGAAAATAGACCCTCCTGTAGCACATGTTAAAATTATATTAGTCACAATGGAAATGATGACAATCCTATTAAGCATTGCATACAAAAGAAGACAAAAAGATAAGACAAAATACATAGTAAGACGGAAAAACGTAATAACATAGATGATTATATACTTATTGACTTAGTAATATCATGGATTCTTATATTGCTCTTGGAGATGCATATTTTGCACCAAACTGTTTAGGTCTTCTATTTGTTGGCGGAAATTATCCTCGATGTCCCCTTGGTCGGCAGAGAGAGTTTGATTTTCCATTAGGAGAGCATGATTTTGCAAGAATTGAGAATGATTTTCCAAGATCTACTCCCTTGACATCAACATCATCGTTGCTTGACGATCTTGGAAATCTCAAGAGTTGTGATGATGATATTCGACGAGTGTGTAGTTCCCTCAAACCCTCGATGAAGAAGTTTAATGCCTTCCATGGGATTAATAATATTCAAAGATGGCATTTTCATCAAATAAATGGTCAATTTGAGCTTGGGGTGTTATGCTCATCTATCGAGTATCGGGGTCCAAAACCAACGGAGTAGTCTGTTTGAAGTACCTTTATATATGCTCTTTGAAGGGGTGTCTCTGGAGAAATTATTGGATAACCCCAACGCATCATAATCTGCGTAACCAAAGTGGGTAGAGCTGATGAACTTCTTGTTTTCTTGGTGATTACGTTCCAGAGGTGTTGGATCAGACAAAAGTCATCTCTTTGAGTTTGCAAAATCCAAAGTATATGAAGTTGAGGCTTTGTGACTTCAGTTTGGTGTGATGTACCTACCACATTATGTCCCAACCAGTGGAGCACAACACGTTGATTCTGTTTCAAAGAGCGTTGAAGAACCATGTGATGTGTATTTTTTCGGCGCCGCCATGAGATACTGT
This sequence comes from Coptis chinensis, assembly GCF_015680905.1. Classification (NCBI taxonomy): domain Eukaryota; kingdom Viridiplantae; phylum Streptophyta; class Magnoliopsida; order Ranunculales; family Ranunculaceae; genus Coptis; species Coptis chinensis. The sequence goes on from NC_141460.1 coordinate 42,667,505, forward strand.
AGCTTGATAAAGTTTTTTGGAATCGAATGATGACTCTTGAACAAGGGACTCCCCGGTTTTATTGGGATTTGAAGTATGTCGGAGATCATTTCCTTATTCAATTCCAATCGTTGTCCATAGGCATTGAAGTAGAATTTTCCATCTTCATATCCGCTAAATTGGTAGAACATCAAAACCAATTCGGAATAACTAGCTGCTGAATGATATAGAAGAGTCCATCCATCCGCGACGATGATTTCGGTGTCAAAATAAGGAGAAAACCGCCCTTCTTTCGAAAGTTTTAGGTAGTCTTTCTCTGCCGTTATTTTTCTTGGTTGAGTCATTCTTGAAAAGAAGGATAGTGAAAATTGTATGAATAAGAATGGCTTAAAAAGAAGAGATTTATAGGCAATCTATGAGGCTATACCAATCTGGAGTCCAAGTGTATTTAATGACCCATGTGATTATGTATGACATCATAGGGGATCCACAAAGAAGTCTTTGTCATGTCGGATATCCAAATACAATTAATGAGATGGTTTAATGTTTAGAAAATCCGGAGGAAAGTTTCACAGGGTAGTTAAACTTACATAATTTCAGAAATAATGATCATAACTCGATAATAGAATATGGATAGAATAATCGATATGTGTACCTTGTAGCGTCTTGTGATTTTCTCTCAACACTATGTGTATCCATTAATTATTTTGGTGAGTTTTGGATGGCCTTTCTTTGTTATGGTTTGTTTATTTATTTATTATTATTATTATTATTATTATTTTTTATTATTTTTTTTATTTTTTTATTATATATATATATATATATATATATATATATATATATATATATATATATATTTTTTTTTTTTTTTTTTTTTTTGTTTTTTTTTATTATTTTTTTTATAGAGGAAAAGACAACTAATATACACAAATATTTAATACGGAACTTCTCCAATTAATACGTAACCCGTACAAATGTGGGAGAATTATTTAACACACCATACTAATATACAAAATGAAAATCAGAAAAAAGAAAACGGTTACATAGATCTAGATGTTCTGGATCATGTTGTGCATGAGTGACAAGAGAATAATGATAAACACTGTTATCACGATTAATGTGATAGCCCATTCGCGTTGCTCCTTTTCCCATCGCTCTAGTTTATTCATTATGTTCAAGAAATTGAAAATTTGTGAAAAAGAATGTGTGAAGAGTGAGAGAAGGGAATGAGTGAAAGTGGAAAGAAGAGTTGTATTTATAACTTGATTTCTGACCGTTGGGCTTTGAGAGTAGGCCCAATGAATCAATGAGCAAACTCATATTTTTGAAGTACTATATTCGCATAAATAATTTCTCATTCAAACCGTCTGGAGATACAAAATTATGAGAAATCAACCGATATATAATAATTTAGCGCTAAAAAATAAAAATGCAATGCATAAGGGAAATAAATGACATAGTCATTTCTAAACCAAAGGAAATAAACAGCTACTTTGAATCCTCCGGGTTAGCAGAAGATGAACCCGGGTTTCTACGTCTTCGGCCACGACGAACTTCAGGCTGAGCTGACTGGTCTAGAATGTAGCCTATAGATCAGAAAGTAACCGATCTTGAATTGCTGCTGATTTGCCATCATCATTCTCTGGAATTGGCCTTGGCGATTTCTCATTTCTTCTTTGGAATTCATTCGAAGTAATCATCTCTTCTGGCGAAGAAACATCCCACGATACTAGAATTCATGTTCCTCAAGGCATCCATAGGAGTATTGATTCGGGCGCATGGTATATTCATTAAAACAGTCTGGTGGTGAAGGAGGAGGAGGAGGTACGTTATCATGCTCAATGTCATCTCTAGCTACCGGGTCCCAATGGTCTAAAACACAAGTCTCAAAAATTCCAAAATTCTCGAAAAACCTTGTTTCAATGAAAGGAGTAGCGATTTGGAACCCTAAGTTAAGCATAAGCCGAGTAACAAGTACAAACAAGAGGAGTGACCTATTTGACGCGGTCGTAAGAATATGGCCCGTGAAATGGACCATACAGAAAGTGTGCTTCCTCTCCGTAGGATCCATAGCAGGTGCAAGAAAGTCTTGTTCACGTCGACGCGTCTTTGAAGTTCCAATGGCGTTGTCGCCCCGACCCATTAGTGGCGGCTAATTGGTTACGTCGGCGAATCTTTGGTACACGCATTCGAGCGATGTTGTACTCCCCTCGAGAAGCGTGTCAAACATCAAATCCCTCGTGGTTGGATACTCGACAATAACGAGGGTCGGGCTATCGAGTTAATCGGAATCTGGCGGTATTCAAATCAACTCCGGCGTGAGTTCACGTTCCATCCCATCCGCCCGTAATCCAAAATTAAATCACCCGAAACCTCCATTGTTATAAAATTTCAACACCAATTCTTCGAATATTGAGCTGGGATTCGATGCAATAGATATTCCCACTCTCTACTAGCAATTTCCTCATCGAAAAATGGGTGAAACATCCCGGAATTATAGAGATTTGTGAAATTTCTCTCAACTGTAATTCTTCTTCGTGCTGCCATAGCGCGGTGTAAATTAAGTTTTGATGGTGCAAATAGCAAGAGGAGGTGGAGGAGGTGGTGCTGGAGGAAGGGGGTTGAGTTTGGTGGAGTTTGGCCCGTGTGCGCGGGTCGAATTCACTGCTGGTATGCCGCGCGCGCGAGTGGATTGTGGGGGGACCAAGATCCGATTTTTGTGGAAGAAGAAGTGAGGGGGGTGGTCGCGTGGGCTTTGTACCCGGATCTTTGGTTTTAGGTCGGGTCAAAATTTTGGCCCAAGTACAAATGAATTACAGAAATTCCTCTTATGTCCTGAAATGTTCCGAAATTTCAAACGTGGAAATTCGATTCGTTTCAACTCCAAATTGAACGGATGAGATATCGAAACGATCAGTATTAAAAATGCCATCCACTAGAATATGAAAAATCACATTCAAACATCATTTTTTTTTTTTTTGGTTTTTATTTATTTATACTTTTATATACGAATGTACAAGTCGAGAAGAACGTGTCAACAACACCAGAAATCCAAATAAAACAACACATCACAACAGCTTAACTCAGGCAACTTTCATGTCGGCTCTGGGCAAACCCAATCCAGCCAGACTGTGGCTTATCCTTTATGTTTTGGGGGCCTAGGGTTTAGGACGGTACCATCCTTGACCAATGTGCAATGGTCTAATAATAATATTACCCTTAGTACATATGGTATAGCCTCAAACCGCCCCAAAATAGTCACATAGAAAACTGATCGGGGTTGGCCTGGTGGAATCCATTGCCCGTACGAACTAGGAAATTCCGATGGTGCATATCACGACTCTCTTTGGGCACCATTCTGGGTGCTAATAAAACAAAACGAGTATATACATGTTGAGTCTTTTTACGTCAGATCCTCAAGACGAATGTGAGTCTTTTAACGTCAGATCCTCAAGACGAATCCCAACCTGTGCGAGCAACGGGACGATGACGAAGTTTATCCTGTTGAGCTGGTGTCAGACAATAATATACCTTATACCGGCTCATCTCGGATAAAAGATCAAGACACAGACGAGAAAAGGAGTTTGGCGAGTTCATACACCACCCCATCCTTTTTAAACAAATTAAACTTCGAAGCAAAAGTACTACGACCATTACCAATTCGAGATGGGTGAGATTTGGACCAAATGATGAGTTGGAGTTCGCGAGGAAGAGAATAGAAAAGGGAGGAGAAAGAAGGAGTTGAAATTTTTGGTACCCATTGTTTTCCTGGAGGCACATTTGCTCGATTATCAGAAGACATTTATACTCAGTTCTGAAGTAGAGTTTTTGTGGACTAAGGTTCCAGCGCTTACAACCACACACTCTAGGGATTGTTAGAAAAGAAAATAGAAGAGGGCCCGGCTACCCTAATGGCATATTTTTCCTGTTTAAATACATGGAAAGAAGTACACCAAATCTATTAGTCCATTAGACCGGATCATCATTGAGAAGAGTCTCTTTGACATCCGGAGAGCGCAACTCATGATAATGTTTAAAGCAATCGCCATTTACTTGAAATTAAGCTACCATCATTTACGTTTTTCACAGAGATAGCCCCATAAGGAGTGACAGCAGAGACAGTGAAAGGACCAGACCATCGAGTTTTTAATTTTCCTGGAAATATGTGTAATCTTGAGTTGTACATCAAAACTTTTTGACCGACTTTGAACTCTTTTCGCAATATGTGCTTGTCATGCACTCTTTTCATGTTGGCTTTATAGGATTTCGAGAGATCATAGGCATCACTCCGAATTTCCTCAAGCTCATTTAACTACAATTTTCTCTTTTCGCCTGCCACGTTAGTGTTATAATTGAGGCTTTTGATGGCCCATAGAGCACGGTGCTCAAGTTCAACCGGCAGATGATAGGGTTTTTCAAAAACGAGGCGATACGGAGACATCCCTATAGGTGTCTTAAAAGCTGTTCTGTATGCCCACAAGGCATCAGATAATCGTAGAGACCAGTCTTTCCTAGATGGATTGACAGTTTTTTCCAAAATGGATTTTATTTCTCGATTAGAGACTTCTACTTGACCATTTGTTTTGAGGATGATACGGAGTTGCCACTTTGTCGCGTGACTCCATATTTCTTTACTAATGATTCAAAATTTTTATTGCGAAATGTTTTCCCCGTCACTAATTATAGCTTTTGGAACACCAAATCGAGAGAAAATATTTTCTTTTACAAACAAAACGACCGTTTATGATCGTTAACCGCGACATGCCAATGCCTCAATCCATTTTGACACATAGTCAACTGCTACAAGTATGTATAGGAAGCCATGAGAATTTGGAAATGGACCCATGAAGTCGATGCCCCATACATCAAAGATTTCCACAATTAGAATGGGATTTAAGGGCATCATATTGCGTTGAGTAATGCGACCTAACTGGCAGCAGTGATTGCATGCTTTGCAATGCTCATGTGCATCTCTAAACAGTGTTGGCCAATAAAAACCACATTGTAGAACCTTGGCCGCAGTTTTCTTACCACTAAAATGACCACCACAAGATTGTTCATGGCAGAAGGATAACACATCGTTGTGTTCCCAGTCGGGAATGCAACGGCGGATTAGTTGGTCTGAACAATACTTGAAAAGGTAGGGATCATCCCAGAAATAGAATTTCACAGTGGATAAAAACTTTTTCCGGTCATTACAAGACCAAGATAAAGGAACTTCCTCGGTAACTAAGTAATTTACTATGTCTGCGTACCAAGGGGACGAAAAAATAGAGTACAAGTGTTCATCTGGAAAGGAATCACAGATAGGTTCGGTATCAGTATCAACATCACTGACAAGTCTTGATAAATGGTTTACAACCACATTTTTGCTACCTTTTTTATCTCTAATTTCGAGAGTAAACTCTTGCAAAAGGAGAATCCATCGGATCAACCTTTGTTTTGCATCTTTTTTCGCTAACGAGATAGCGAAGTGCCGCGATGGTCGATGTAGACAATAGTTGGAGAACCCACTAGGTAAGGACGAAACTTATCTAACGCGTACAACGGCGAAAACTCTTTCTCGGTGGTGGTATAGTTATGTTGAGCTTCATTAAAGGTTTTACTCGCGATAGTAAATGACAACCGGCTTATCTTCTCGGCGTTGCCCTAGTACAACTCCAATAGCATAGTCGCTCGCGTCACACATTAATTCAAAAGGTTTAGACCAATCGGTGGTTGAATTATGGGAGGCGGTAGTTAAAGCGGTTTTAATACCTCAAAGGCTTGTTTGCGGTGAACTGAAATCAAAAGCGGCATCTTTAAGCGAGGAGATTGGTTAAAGGTCTAGCAACCTTTGAGAAATCTTGAATAAATCTCCTATAGAAACCACCGTGTCCCTAAGAATGTGCGAATGTCTCGAACTTGTTTTGGTATAGGAAGTGAAGCAATTTTTTCTATCTTAGCTTTGTGTCGACTTCGATTCCGTCCTTTGAAACGATATGTCCTAAAACTATTCCTTTAGTAACCATGAAATGGCATTTTTCCCAATTAAGAACAAGGTTTTTCTCTTCACAACGTGTAAAGACTTTTTCAAGATTTGATAGACAGCTATCGAAAGAATCTCCATAAATTGAGAAGTCGTCCATGAATACCTCCATAAACCGTTCAACCATATTACTAAAAATATGAAGCATGCAGCGTTGGAAAGTACCAGGTGCATTGCAAAGGCCAAAAGGCATTCGTCTATATGCAAATGTACCAAATGGACAGGTGAACGTTGTCTTTTCTTGATCAGCAGGTCGATGACTATCTCCGAATAACCTGAATAACCATCAAGAAAGCGATAATAGGCATGACCGGCTAAGCGTTCGACATCGATCGATGAATGGAAGTGGAAAGTGATCCTTACGAGTGGCGGCATTAAGTTTGCGATAGTCAATGCATATTAAGCCATTTTATTGGGATCTGGAAATGCATTCATCTTCATCATTTCGCACAACCGTAATGCCGATTTCTTTGGAACCACGTGTACGAGTCACCCAAACACTATCAGAGATAGGGTAAATAATACCCGCATCTAGTAATTTTAACACTTCCTCTCGGACCACGCCTTTCATGGTAGGGTTTAAGCGACGCCGTAGTTCACGCGACGTCTTAGCATTTTCTTCCAGGTGTATGCGATGGGTGCACACATTAGGTTCAATGCCTTTAATGTCATCGAGGGACCATCCAATAGTAGAACGATGTTGTTGAATGACATTAATTAAACGAGCTTCCTGGTCGTCAGTTAATTGTGAAGAAATAATAACTGGGTGACGACCATCGACATCAAGTCATGCGTATTTTAATTCCGAAGGAAGTGGTTTTAATTCAGGGGTGGGCGGAGTGGGTATTAAAGATTCTTGAGGAAGGTCATCATCCATGTAGTAAACAGATTAATGATCATCCAAGTTACTTGACATCACTGTTGTAGGGTCAAATAATGGTACTGACTCTAATAACTCATTTACTTCTTGTGTGTAATCATCGTCCTCAAACTCAGATTAGCTAAAGGAAAGAAATTGGTACACTTCATCTTCAGGAAAAGAGTTTGTGAAATACTCTTGTGGAATGCTGTCAACCCTGTTGACCTCACCATCAATGTCAGGCTCTGGAAGTTGTTTCATCAACTTGAACACATTCACCTCGACCGAAAGATTTCCGAAGGATGATAAGAGCCCAAAACTGTAGTTTTAACCCCTTAATAATCATACTGTTAGACCAATTATGTGAATAATAAGTAAGAGTTAATACTGATTACGTGTTTTATGCATTTCGGGCTTCAAAGTCCATTATGTGCGAAATGTGCCACTTTAGCGAGATAAAGGAGCAAAAGTCGCAGAACTTCCTAATGCCATATCTTTGGACTCGGACCTCGGAATGAGGCCTACCTTATGTCAAAACGACCGGCTCGGAAAGAGCTTTGCAATGGTCTAAGCCTTGACCTAATCAGAGGAGCAGAAGTGGACAAAAGTCTGTGGAAGCCAACTGCAGCTGAAGAGGCCTTTTGGATTTGAAAGATTGGGTTTTGGGCCCGATTCTCGCCCAAAAACATGGCTCCAAGCCCATGCACGATTTTTGGATCTGAATGTATAAGAACAAAAGCTTAACTCAGTGTTAATGGCAGTTAGGTTAGGTAGATAGCTTAGAATAGAAAGTAGCCATTAGAATAGCTTCTAGATCTAGATTTAATTGTTTTAGTTAATTAGTTTCAAATCCTTTATTAGATTAAACCTTTGGATCTTGTTCTTCATTTGATTAGATCAATAAAGTAGTATTTTTTTATCAATTTCGATTTTGTCATTTCCATTTCTAGATCTAATTTCAATTCTTGTTATCATTCAATTCTTAGTTATTAATTAGATTCCATTATTGTTTCATTAAGTAAATTTCAATGTTTTATATTATGTTTAGTTTAAATTTAAATGGAAATGATTATGAATGATTCAAGGCTAAACCTCCATTAGAGGGGGTTGAGAAACCTTGATGAAAGCTTGATTCCAATTATCGGAGATTGTCGTAGTTTCCTTTCCACTCTAGAAACGTTTAGTTCACCATGAGAATGGGTTTAATCGTTCACATGCTAATTATTAATTGGTAGAAATGCCATGTGTAGTTAGGGATTAGGAAGAACCGATTGTTACGCTTAGCAGTTCAATTCGGATTCTGACGACGACTTCGTCGCTAGTGGATTAAGTTGAGTTAAGGTGAAATCAATCCCCCTCTAACTCCTTAACATCGAATCAACGTAGCATTCCCTTAGTATTCTGATAACCGACTAGTGCATTTCGTGGGTAGTTGCATCGTAGTCTAGTCCCCTTTTCGTAAAGCTCTCATTGACTTTAAGTAGAGTATTGAGACTAGAAAACAAGCATACGGAAGGACTAAGAGTGGAACGAATCACTCTACTCCACTATATCTCATAGGATTGAGAGTAGAAAATATCTTTGATAAATAAGGAACAAAAGATAGTTGTTAGTTTACTTACGTTGTGAATTCATCACTCATTTCGTAGGTAGACTAATCATTTTTACATTATCAAATAGCGCCGCTGCCATCTTAGTTTCACTTTTGTATTGTTTTCGTAGTGTTAGTACTGTTTTTAAAGTCCCATTTCACCCACCCACCCTTGTTGAATCATACTGTGGTTGTCCATTTTATAGTTGAAAAATTCCGGGCAAAATTTACCTTGGCCTTTCTTCTCCTTGGCCGACCACCCTATGTTCTTGGACACAATCGACCCCGACCATACCTAAAAAACACTGTAATTTGAAAATTACTCGAGCACGAAGGCTATCTATCTGGCCTTGGCCATCATTGTTAAATTTTTCGGATTTCGGCTTTGATTCGAACTTTGCTCTTTCATATTTTTCAGTGTTCTAAACTGCTATATACACCTGAACAAAGCGTAAAACAAGACGCTATTCATAAAAGCGAAGCAAGGACGCCTTGTCAGGTATTCCTTTCTTCCACACCTCGCATCTCCTCGTAGAGTTTTATACTAGTATATCATAATTGTTTGGAGTGTTGCATGTTTAGTTAAGCTCGACTTAGTCTTGCATGAGATTAAGGTCCGGTAGAACAAAACACCTAACGTAAATACACAACAACAACAGCAACAAACAAGTCTATCTAGTATACCACACACTACACCTCTAGCTACTATTTCACACACACCACACCGATATAATGGGGAAGAAAGAGAGACTCCTCTCTCGGACTTCTACAAAGCCTTGGCGATAGCCCCAAATCTTGCATCGTTCTAGCAGACCCAAATGGGATTTGAAATCCCTCCAAATATTTTAATTTGTTACCCGTTTTTCATGGTTTAGACCATGAAAAACCTTATCGGCTACATCGCGTAGGATTGAACAAGTCTTAATAACATTCCACCATCCTACGGTTGGTGCGGAACAAATTAAATTAAGGGTATTCCCTTTCACCTTAGCCCGATAAAGGGCGTCTTGGTTAACCGCCCAAGCCCTAATTACGTGGACTCGTGGGCTAAACTTGTTCACCGCTGTTTATGGAACATTTTTACCCACCCCTAAAGACGGATGAGATGCTTTCCAAAATTCATTTCTTTCGACAAAATCCTCATGAATCATTTTTGAGGCTTTGGAATCGTTTCACCGATCTGCTTATAGAGTGTCCACACCATAACCTAGCAAAAGACACGTTAGTTCGTGCCTTTTTCAAAGGACTTCAACATCACCATAAAGAAGTCCTTGACATAATGAATGGGGGTAGTTTCTTAAGTAAAGGAGCCTCGGAGGCTTATAAATTTTTAGAAGACCAAACTAAGCGAAATAATAATTGGGGGGGTAGTGATGATATCCCCCGCTCAGCTAGTTCTTCTTCAACAGTTAAGGCCGCCGGTATGTTTGAAATTAAACACGATTCCGAGCTTAAAACTCTAATCGAATCACTCACTAAAAAGGTAGAGGCCATTTCTGTACAACAAAAGCATATCCCGTCATGAATGTAAATTCAAACCCATATAGTTTCGTTGGAGTCCCGAGCATCCCGACTCCCATCGTCCTATAGCCTATGAACAGGCTTCTTCCATTAATAGTGAACCTAACGCTAACTTGGAGACAAAATCCCAACTTCGGTTGGAGAAATAACCAACAAGTCACACCTCGCGGTACAATAATCAATATGTTAGGCCAACGCACGGCTTTAACCAAGCTCCACTACGACAAGGACAGGGTCAGGGTAATTTTAATAATTATAACAACCAAGTGCAACCTCGACAAGGTCAAGCACAAGGTCAAGGTAATTATAATAATTATAATGCTAATAGAGGTATCGTTCTGGTCAATAATAATTATCAGAATCCACCTATAAATAATTCACGTGAAATAGTTCCAGCCACACCACCCGTGACTACTACACCCACACAACCGGATCGCCTCGACACCTTCATACAAGTGAGCCAAAAACTTTTCCAAACCATGGCTCAATCTAACCAACAGCTTCTACAATCCGTTAATAATTTAACCCAACAGTTGGCTCAAGATAAAGCCCAAACCAAAGGTGTGTTGCCAAGTCACGCAATACATAATCCTAAAACAACAAACACAGCCTTTGAGGTAACGGATAATACTAGTAATGAATTTGAAAATGTAGGTGAGATAAATGCCATCACCACTCTCCGTTCTGGCAGAGTGGTTGATAACAAGGTAACTATGCCTATAGTTACCCCACCAGTAGCCCCTACACCTACTATTTTACTAGATACCGACATAGAAACTGAAGAGCCTACCACTGTAGAGGTACCGGTTACAACAACACACCTAAGAAACAAAGCCATGTTTAAACATCCGGGATGATACCATTGCTAAATATAGACGAAACCACCGTTTCCACAAAAATTAGCCATGTTAACTAGGGATACAAATTACGAGGAGATTAGGGACGTTTTCAAGAATCTAACTATAAACCTTCCCTTCCTCGAAGCTATTAAAAAGCTACCACATCATGCTAAGTTTCTTAAGGAATTGTGTACTACTAGGCGTAAGACAAATATACCAAAAGGCGCCTTTTTACGTAACAATTCCCAACCTTATCCTGAACATAATGGAGTTGTTAAGTACAAGGACCCCGGTCGCCCTCTATCGTATAATGCACCTTAGGAGATTCCTATCTGACGACGCGTTATTAGACACGGGGGCTAATGTTAACTTACTCCCATTTTATTTGTATAGACAAATAGGTCTAGACAAGATGCAACCCACTAAAATGACGTTGCAATTAGCTGATCGGTCTATTAAGTATCCTAAGGGTGTAGTCGAAAATGTGTTGGTAAAAGTTCAAGATTTCTACTATCCGGCCTGATTTTGTAGTCCTCGATACGAAGTCGCTAACGACTCTGTCCCGATCATTCTAGGGCGTCCTTTCTTGGCAACTGCCAATGCGCTCATTAATTGCCGTGATGGTTCAATGTCCATGTCTTTTGGCCATCTTGTTTGTTGAAGTCAATGTTTTAAAACAAGGACCGCGATTACCCGATTAGATACATGGATGGAGAGGTTAGCATGATCGAGAGCTTTGCTCGAGATTATTTCAACAACACGTTCCACGATAGTCATATGCCCAAAATTCTTTCCTTTGGAAAGTCGGACTCCAACATTTTCATCCCTACACTAGTCGATACCGTTATTATTGATGAGGAAGGGATAGAGGATTTTCTCAAAGATGTAAAGGACTACCATAGTAATGTGGATATGACCAATCTAGATGAGGAATTTGATGAGTTTCTTCGAGTAGGTGACAATTCACCCTATCAAGAACTAACTTGCACAACATCCACCTCGACTCCCTCCTTCCACCCTTTCAAAGGAATCTCGAGTTTGCACTCGATCCTTTTGTTTCTCCCCATTGCTTCATAATTTTTTTTTTTTTTTAAATCCTCCTAGCAAACGGATACTTGGAAGGACAAACTATTTGACACCTTCATTTTCAGAATTGAGACAGTCCCTACACACACAATGAATGAGTTCGTTGCTAAAACCACATCCTCATTGTGTACAAGCTGTCTTTCTACAACTTATCCATATCCACCATATTCTCCACACCCATTCACTTTTCCACACTTATTTACTAGAACACCCACTCATTCAAAAAATTAAAAGAAGGTGCATGATAGGTTACACAATAGGGTAATCCGACTTCCCTTTCATATCACTAGGTTGAGTCATAGGGAAAATTGGTGTTTGATTGTGTTTGGATATGTTTTCTGTGATATTTATTTATGGAATGATCCACAACTATTTCGGTTGTTGATATATGATCAATTGCATGTTCATACATATGTTTTAGATAAAGTCTCGAGTATCTGACTATAAACGACTCAATTTCTGTGTTTGGTGCACTTTCTTACACTTTAATATATTGGCGAGTGCACCATTAAGGTAACCGGGCCCTCCCTATGGAGTGTGTGGCTGTAAGTACCGGATCCTAAGTCCACGGTTCACATAGTTCACGTTTTCCACTCTTGCATGTTTTTCTCGGATTTTTGAGTCATGTTTCTCTATGGTGTGAATTATGTCTTTATTGCTTATTGTTTTCTTTCTAAAAAATAAATAAAAAATAAAAAATAAAAATAAACATAGTAATCTAGGAAGTCTCGAATCGACTCTAAAAGACCATCGCTAAAACAAATTTTCTAAGCCGTTGTAAAAAATTTGTTTGGGGGGGGGTTAAATGTTCCGTACTAAAATGTTTATATCCCATTAGAGTTGCTTAGGCGTTTTATTGTATTACGATTTGGATTGACATAATCTATTAATTTAGAGTTCATTCGTTCGCATAGCTTACGTCATGCACGCACTTCGAGGCGTTTTCCACTATCTCGTATGTCATCTGAAGTCGGAATAGAGTGTTTTATGGATCATTGGATAGGAAATTCTCTCCTGATCATTTCCATATCTCATTCGCATAAATCGGACCGGTAACGAAGCGGGAATTTTGATTTGAAATTCGCAAAAAATCGAAAAAATCAAAAATTTCGATTTTGGGCTTGGGCCCAACCCAGCCACGACCGGACCGTGCCAGCCATACTTTACATTCTCAGCAACAGTTCATCGTTTTTTCCACTCCATTCCGCCATTAACAAAGCTCAAAACCCTAACAAAAATAAAAATTAAAAAGAAATACCATAAACTCACGCCAACCATCAAATTTCCAAGCCAAATCTCTTCTAAAACTAAAACCAAACCACCTCCACCAATTTAACCCAACAAAAACCACCAAAAATTCAAAATTTGGTGTCATAGCTACCACCACCACACCCACCACCACCACTGTTCTTTCAGTCGGTCAAGTTAAACCACCACTACCACACCCTCTACAAACCCCAAACCGTATTCAAACTTCAAATGGCTCAACAACGCCGAATCATACCGGAGCAAGTTTTCACTGCCGACCATTTCGCTCCGTTTTACGGTGACGAAATGGCTAGTAGAGATGGAATAGTCTCGGTATTACGACCGAAGCCTTCTACTATGAAGACTTGGTCCGACGGTTCTACAACACCGGGGAGTTGGAGGGGAGTAGGATTTTGTGATGGTAAGGAAGAAGAGAAGGGAGTCTTTCATCGGTTGTTGGTTGAGATTCTAGGCATTCGCCTAGAATCCATCTGAGGCCACCTTCTACAGAGCCCCGGTTTGTGACGGGTAGAGCCTCGATGGGCGTGGATCGCCATCAATGGGAGCTACAATACAAACTCCCATTGTGCGCCAGGGCATCCCTCGGGACCAACCAGTGGCTTCTGACCCTGTGGATTGGTCGGAATGTCCTAGGGAAGGACAAGGTCGGCGACATCGGTCCGACCTGCCTCCATCGCCTATGGATACTCCAGAGCGGCACGATTTACGTATCCCGGAGTTTTTGCTTGAAAGCATGATTAGGGGGTCGGAAGGTCTTTGGCACCTCTTCTTGTGTTAATCACCAAGATCATGCCAAGATGAAAGCGACTCCGGTGCGAGAGGATTTACATTACCCCGCACCGAACACGCGTATCTATAGGGGAGTGTGTCCAACAAGTTTGGAGGAGGGCGGAGGATAGAGAGAAAGAAGAAGAGGATGGTGGGGCTGGGAATGAAGAGGAGGAGGATGAGGATGCCTCCGGGATGAGGAGGGCGTGACCTGCTTTGATCGCAGATGCCTTCCGAGGTGTTGGTCGATCACGAGCGCGCATGGCTATGCTTCATAGGGGCATGTGTTCACTAAACACTATCTGCCTGAGACCTCGGACTCGACAGGCGACTATTCATCACAACTTCGAGATCCGCACCCGAGAGAGGATGAGAGAGATGGGGGCTTGGCGCGGGGGTGAGATGGAAGCCAGCCGGTTTAGAGTGGATATGCTTGCACGCTTCCCACCTCATACTGACTCTGCTTCCGAGGACACAAATACGAGGCATGGCGCCGGTCGTCGGCGAAGGGCGATCTCTTTGGACCTTCGGGAGCCCGGGAGCCACCACTAGAGAGTGTGCCCTCCGCCACCGCGCTGCGAGCTGTTTAGAGAGTCCGAGGATTGATAGTGGTTGTTGTTTTTTTATTTACTTTTGTTGTGTTATTTACTTTTGTTGTTTTATTTACTTTTGTTGTTTTATTGTAATGTAATTTTTATTTCCGTAATTTGAATATTGTAGTGGTACTCCAAATGAAATTTTAATATAAGGGCTTATTTTCATTATGCATGGTTGTTTCATATTGACCCCACCTTCCCAACTTGTTTGGGGGTGGTTTTATCAATTCAAGCATTATTTTTGTATAACCCTCGTATTAGAATTAATTCGCGAGTCAAGGTGAAAATATGGTTGTTTAGGCGAAAATATGATTAAGTATCATTGTAGGATGAAATCTAGATTAAATAGGTACATTCTATCATAAAATCAACCTAAAAGATCTTGGGTTTGAATTAGAATCCGGGATATGAGTTGTTTCGCTTTTCGAGTTTGGAAATTTTAGGATTTCCGGAAACTGCCGTAATTAGTTTTGGCAACTTTCCGATCCTTTTTAGCAACTTTAAACCTATATAAACTTGATACAAACTATCCTCACAACTCACACTACACCTAAACTCCATCACTCACCTTTCACACCCGCGATTCCCACGTTTCGACTTCATTTTCGCAAAATCAACTTCGGGCGCCAGCTTAAGCGAAATAGCGCTTTCACACTTCCGAAAATTTTTGTCGAGCCAGCGCGCCAAGTCAAAGCAAGCGACTTCGCTAAAACACTGGAATTCCAAAATACTAATAGCGCGCCCGCGCCCTCCTTGAGCGCGACTCGCGCCCTAGTTACTGGAATTCCAAAACACAAAGAGCGCGACTCGCGCCCTGGTTGAGCGCGCTCGCGCCCTGACTTGCGTGGACCAGAAATTTTCCAGTTTTTCGCGCGTAGTATCCGGATCATTCGCAGCTATCCCAAAGCGTAATTTTGAGATGACATCTCCAACATTGATACCGAACGATCTTTTTCGAAGATTTGTTCCAAAGCACTACTTACGGTGCTTGGTTTCGCGAGGTGATCACATATGTTGGCTGGGAACCTCTTATGGTAAGACCGGCTGAACTTTATTCTCCAGCACTTGCATCTTATTTTTATAATAACTGCATTTTCTTTGAGAGACCGGATGGAGAACAAGTGTTCTCCATCAACATTGACGATGAACCAATGGAAATTACCAGGTTCTTGCTAGCATTTGTTCTTGGACTTGCTATGCCCGCTGAGATACAAGACCCATGGTGCTATTGGGTCGATAATATGCATGTCTACACTTATGAGTCTTTGCACGAGGCTTATGGGGCAGGCATTTTCCGTATTGAGGACCAAGGGGACTATAACGTTGCCCTTGGTAGCCTGTCCATGAACATAGGAACTGTTATGTTTTGGATTATGCTAAACATTTTAGGGGAATGGCGTTTTTCTTCAGTGAATGACGCCACTTGCAGCGTTTTCCTTGCTTTAGCCAATGGACGCCGGTTCTATGATCTTCCCAGAACTTTGATGTCCAGTTTAGCACGAGCCCATACGATGAGGCATAAGTACCTTCTTATGCCTGTTCTAATTTCACGTATTATGCTATGTTTCTTTCCTGTTTTTTGTACACGTTTCACGGATTGGATTACGGTAGACACGGTGCGACCCACCAATAGTATTATTCGATCTTTCCGTGTAATGACTTGGCAAGGGTGGCGGATACAACCTCACCAGGTTGCACCCTACACCCCATCAGACCAAGTGGCACTTAATAGGTTAGCAACCATAGATGATAAATGGCGTGAAGCCTGGCAAATTATCATAGCATGGCAGGACGCGAAGGAGCCTCACTTCTTTATAGAATTAGAGGATGACGAAGATGACGAATAACAGCGGGAGTGGAGGTAAGTTTTATTTCCTGTTAGTGTCCGCTATGTCCCAAGCAATTTAATTACGTTAACCCCATAATGGGTAGAACTTCATTATAGAGTTGTGTCGGTTTTATTTCCTATATTAGTATGCGTTCTAACCTTGTTTTACGATGTTCCCGAATTTTCACGCTTCAATGGTGGTATTTTCCTACCCTCTTTATTTAAATGCTTTGAGGACAAAGCATGCTTCTTGTTTGGGGGGCATAGAAACTTCGTGTAATTAAGACATCCTGTTAGGATATAGATAGACATAATATGCATTGTTTTCTAGTTAAAATTTCAAAAATTTAAAAATATAAATAAATAAGTCATGATATACACTTAGGAATATTATTATTGTTTCTTTTCCATGCTCTTAACAATCTAGAAGTCTCACATAGCTTTTGCATCGAATAATTGTTAGGAACTTAGGTTAATATGTAGGTAATAATCTTTGCATCTATCTATAAATATATTACATGAGTATCTATGATTGTTTGGCAAGAAGTTTAAAATCTAGGCTAGAGTACTTATTCTACAAATCCTGTGAGAATATAGCCTAAAAAAGCCTTATATGAGCCGAAACATTTGAGAAATGACACAAAGGGAGAAGTAAAATCCGGATAGAGAAATCACACGCCCACTTGCTTGATCACTAAACCATATCCTAAGCGAGAATTTAGGCCCTTTTGGATCGATATAGCCGAAATTCAAACCTATGAATTATTTTCCCGCTAGTAAGCCCCTCGAGCCTTTCATTAGCCCTTCCATAAACCACAATTCCTTTACCCTGTTACAAAAAAAAAAAAAAAAAAATAAAAAAAAAAAAAAAATAAATATATATATATATATATATATATATATATATATATAATAAAAATCAACCTACCCAATGAAGATAAGTCCGAGAATAGAATGAAGAAGAAAGAAGAAGAAAAAAACCTGTGTAAACAAAAATTAGTTAGTTGCTTCAAAAGAAAAGAAGTTTCCATCCAAGGAAAAGAAAAAAAAAAATAGAAATAAATAAAAACTCCAAAAATAGAATAAAAGGGAGTCAAAAGCCAAAAAGAAAAAAAAAAAATATGGCTAAGGATGGAAACAAAGTGTAGAAGCAAAAGTAAATAACAAGGTTTTCTCTAGTTACATAATATGAAGACTCTATTATCTCGGACTTGTCCTTTAGAATATCCGTTCCTTCCTTCTTAAACCATCTCCTAATCCCCTAAACACCTAATAAAGACCTCTAGCTCAATTAGGAATAGGTTAGTGTGATAGTAAGTGGCGATGTGTTTGATCGACTCCGGCTTCCCCGTGTATCATTGAGATTGTAAGGTAAAGTGTGCCCACCGTGTAATCGGAGTAGCTAAACTTGAGTGGAAAAAATCAGTGTTGTTTCTTGACTATTATTGTGAGAACCTACTTAAGGACGCTTATTCCGCGTTCTCCGAAACAAACCTCGCTAAACATTTTATAGTACTACTCATGGTGTATATGTTTATTGTAGATGATAGATTATTATGCATATATTAACTTAGGTTTTTGACTTGGTTATTCTTGTTCATAGCTAGTGAGATGTATAGATAATTTGGAGCATGAATAAGGAACAATAGTTTTATTTTCTTAGTCGTTTGTAGTATAGATGAAGTTTGTGAGTACCTTCACTGGAAAACTCTCACGAGGCTATAACTTCGTCCACTAGGGAATTCCTAGTGGTTTAAGGCCTTGTTGCATATGGTCAATGCAATCGCACTCAAATAAAACGAGAGTAGTTAGAACTCCATTTTGGTCACTTATTCTAATTTCTCATCTTTGCTTGAGGACAAGCAAAATGTCTTTGTTTGGGGTGGTTTGATAAGAGCCCAAAACTGTAGTTTTAACCCCTTAATAATCATACTGTTAGACCAATTATGTGAATAATAAGTAAGAGTTAATACTGATTACGTGTTTTTATGCATTTCAGGGCTTCAAAGTCCATTATGTGCGCGAAATGTGCCACTTTAGCGAGATAAAGGAGCAAAAGTCGTGAGAACTTCCGAATGCCATATCTTTGGACTCAGACCTCGGAATGAGGCCTACCTTATGTCAAAACGACCGGCTCGGAAAGAGCTTTGCAATGGTCTAAGTTTTGACCCAATCAGAGGAGATGAAGTGGACGAAAAGTCTATGGAAGCCAACTGCAGCTGAAGAGGCCTTTTTGGACTGAAAGAATTGGGTTTTGGGCCTGATTCTCTGGCCCAAAACATGGCTCCAAGCCCATGCACGATTTTTGGATCTGAATGTATAAAAACAAAAGCTTAACTCAGTGTTAATGGCAGTTAGGTTAGGTAGATAGCTTAGAATAGAAAGTAGCCATTAGAATAGCTTCTAGATCTAGATTTAATTGTTTTAGTTAATTAGTTTCAAATCCTTTATTAGATTAAACCTTTGGATCTTGTTCTTCATTTGATTAGATCAATAAAGTAGTATTTTTTATCAATTTCGATTTTGTCATTTCCATTTCTAGATCTAATTTCAATTCTTGTTATCATTCAATTCTTAGTTATTAATTAGATTCCATTATTGTTTCATTAAGTAAATTTCAATGTTTTATATTATGTTTAGTTTAAATTTAAATGGAAATGATTGCGGAATGATTCAAGGCTAAACCTCCATTAGAGGGGGTTGAGAAACCTTGATGAAAGCTTGATTCCAATTATCGGAGATTGTCGTAGTTTCCTTTCCACTCTAGAAACGTTTAGTTCACCATGAGAATGGGTTTAATCGTTCACATGCTAATTATTAATTGGTAGAAATGCCATGTGTAGTTAGGGATTAGGAAGAACCGATTGTTCTGCTTAGCGGTTCAATTCGATTACTTACGACTTCGTCGCTAGTGGATTAAGTTGAGTTAAGGTGGAATCAATCCCCCTCTAACTCCTTAACATCGAATCAACGTAGCATTCCCTTAGTATTCTGATAACCGACTAGTGCATTTCGTGGGTAGTTGCATCGTAGTCTAGTCCCCTTTTCGTAAAGCTCTCATTGACTTTAAGTAGAGTATTGAGACTAGAAAACAAGCATACGGAAGGACTAAGAGTGGAACGAATCACTCTACTCCACTATATCTCATAGGATTGAGAGTAGAAAATATCTTTGATAAATAAGGAACAAAAGATAGTTGTTAATTTACTTACGTTGTGAATTCATCACTCATTTCGTAGGTAGACTAATCATATTAATCATTTTTACATTATCAAAGGACATGGTCATGGAACCATCTCGACAGTTAATAAGAGCATTAGCAGTGGCGAGGAACGGACGTCCTAAGATGATCGGAATGGAATCACATGCAACTTCTGTATCCAAAATAACAAAGTCTACAGGATAGAAGAAATCTTGGACTTTTACAAGGACGTTTTCCACAATTCCTTTTGGATACTTTCTGGAACGATCAGCTAACTGTAGAGTCATGGTGGTAGGTTTGAGCTCATGAAGACCTAGTTGTTTAAATAAATAATATGGAAGTAAGTTCACATTAGCTCCTAGGTCTAGTAGTGCGATGGCCGTGTATTTGTCACCTAAGGTGCATGGAACCGCTGGTCTACCGGGTCCTTGTATTTTACTATACCATTGTGTTCGGTGATGGAGGGAAACCGCTCAAATGAGGAACGCTTGTTGAGGAACATTAGTTCTCCTTTTTGTGGTGCACATATCTTTCAGAAATTTTGCATGTTTTGGTAATAATTTTAAGGCATCGAGAAAAGGTAAGTTGATTGTTAAATTTTGAAAAGTCTCTCGAATTTTAGCAAAATTCTCATCAGGTTTATTCTTTGCCAAGCGTGCAGGAAACGGTGCCTTAGGGCGGAATTTGGCAAAGGGGTCTACTTGCTTGTTTCCTACATTCGGAGGTGTTGACTTTGTTGTATCAGGGGAATCTTCTGTAGGTTTATTATTATAACTAGATTCCTTGGAACCCTTTTTTTTCCTTTGGTTGATCATCCGCATAATGATCGATTGTCGGCCAGTTTTTCCGTGATCGTAGAGTAGTGATTGCATGCACCTCACCTTGGTTGGGGGTGCTTGTACCGAGGGCATTGGGTTCAAAGGTCGTGTTTGCTGGTTTAGGGTTTGGAACCGCGCTTGTGCAGAAACACGCCTTTCGGACTCTTTTCTTCGCCATTGCTGAAGTGATTGTTGGATAGACGCGTTAAAATTTGAGACTGCTTCATGTAAGCCAAGAAAGTCTCATTTGTCCTATCCGTAATGGTTGGCGCAGTCAGGCAAATGCGTAGTAGTAGTTCTCGATTATTGCTTAGAAGTTGTTGATTATAGTTGGGGATTTGGATTAGAACAAGGCTGCGGTTGGTCCGATAATTAGCATTAGAATTATTTTGAAATTGACCTTGTTGGTATTGTTGATTATTTCCTTGGCGGTATGGAAAAAATTATTGGTAGGTCGAACAGGTTGATTAAGCTTAAACCAGAGGAGCCCCATTTGTTGGTTATTTTGACGCCTTAAGCGAAATTCGGATGTTGTCTCCACGGTGTATTGGAAATGTTGAATGCACATGCCTCCTCCGCTTGTTGAGTAGGGGAAGCATATAACAAGGGACAATATGCATCAGGATGATCAGGACTAAGACAAAGACACAAGGAGTGGTGTCAACGTTCATGACTGGTTTTGGTAGTTGATCGTTTACTTGAACTGCAAGGGCATCTACTTTTTTAGTTAGGGATTCTATCAAATTTTTTATTTCAGGATCGGGTTTTATCTCAAAAATAGATGTGGCTTTTGTAATAGTATCCTTTGATGATCTAGACGACTCGGTGTTACCCGAAATTATGTACCTTTTTTTTCGCTTGTTTTCAAAAAAGTATAAGCTTCCAAGAGCTCCTTTGTCCATGAAGCAACCTCCGCTCATTATATCAAGAGTTTCTTTTTGATGATCGAATGGCACCATTAAAGAATGAACGAACAAGGACAGCTTTTTCTAGTTGGTGGTGAGGACATTCTAACGTAAGATCGATAAAAGCGACTCCATGCTTCCGTAAAAGGATTCATGAGGATTTTGACTAAGAATTGAATTTTCTAAAGCATTTCAGTTGTTTTCTTACGAGTGTAAAACCTGAAGCATAAAAGCTTGAACTAGTTTATTCCATGTGTCTATAGATTGTGATTGTTGTCCCGCTAGCCGATTGACGCTTTTTCCGCTAAAGTGAATGGAAACAAATTCGAAGCAAGAGTTGTTCCTTAGAGATCGTTGGATGATGAAATGTTGTTGCCACTTGTTGAAGTCTCCACGAAGATGATTATGCGGTTTTTCGTGCTCCAAACCATGATATATTGGTAACAAACTGAAAACGCGTTTGGTGGGATAATGAAAAAATCACCGACAATGTCCTCAAGTTTGATGCGGGGAAGAAGGTCCTTCCCCGTAATGCAATATAGAAGTCCGAGAGGGCTTCTCTGGCGGTGTAGGATAGGATCGTCGGCCATAATGACAGAAGTTGATGGCGACGAAGGATTGTGATGAAGGTAATTAGCAGAAGAAGAACAATTTTTATGTGAGAACTTACGCAATTGCTTATCGTATTTTTTTCGACGATAGGTATGTTCAATTTCTTTAGTGGAACCAGACCTTAATCTCATGCAAGCATAAAATTAGATCTTACTTACAGAAGGAATTATGAGGACTCCAATTTTATTATTATCTTAAGCATTAGGGTTGAACAACATATGCCTAAGCTACTGCTAACGTAGCAGGGAAGTTAGGAATACGTGTGCATAAACCAACGGCCAGGTCACAAGAGAGATATGAGGGAGGCTTTCCGTGCAAGCACGGTTCTAATTAAGTAACCTCAATCTTTCAAGTTTCCTAGACACTATTGGAATATGATTTAAGATTTATGGATTATGCAAAGGTGGTATTAATTTTAATTTAATTTAATTTAATTTAATTTAATTTAATTTTTTTATTTTTATTTTTATTTTTATTTTTTTTAAGGCCCAAAAACAGGCCCATAACCACAAAATGGTTGATTTTGTGGTTTTTTTTTTTTAAGTCTGGAAAATAAAAAAAATATGGAGAGGAAGAAGAAATGAATTTGATTGATGTATATGATCAAATTAATTATTTTGCTAATTTTATTGAAAATGCAGCGGCGCCATTGATCTGACTGTAAGATCATATACATCCTTCTCTTTCAAAGTTGACTTTTGGCGCTCCGCCCTTGATAGTATATCATGTATTGGTTCATCAGCTTTATAAACTATGCGGTGCATTCCAGGGAGATGAAGTGCCAAGCGCACAACTGTGGGAACCTCCTCATGTAGATGAAAACTTAATAATCTCCAAACTGCTTCCGGTGGGCCAATGTATCTCGCATCCAAGTATTATTGGATCTCATCCAACTCATTAAACACTATTGTTGTCATGTCATGCCCTTTAAATATATACTTGTGAATGTATTTAACACAATGGATCCCAGCACAAACTTCGACATTAATATGGCAGTTGAACATCTTAGAAAGATAAGGATTATAAGGAACAACATCCCCTGTTATCAACCAGATGCCCCCTCATTAATATATGATCTACCATTGTCACGACGACGGTAGATAGAATATCCATCTTTATCCATGGTGGTAGCATCTGCAAAAGTCCGGGGATAGTGATGCTTGCATCTACCATTTACCATGCACGGAGAGTTAGGATTATTTAGTCCACATGGACCATGAACCATACATGTGAGGACAGTCCGAAATAACTCAGGTTCGGTTTCTGGATCAGGAAACTCTACACATACAATGCGATCAACTTGAGCAGATATACGGATCTTGTCGGAATGTCGGAGATATATAAGTGCATGCATATGGGGCAACCCGCATTTCTGGAACTCAATGTTGTAGACATGTGCAACGTCAGTACCAAGCACACCTTTCTTTTTAATTTCATTCATCAAGGCCCTTCGCTTTAGTTCAAAGACACGGGCCACGACCTCTGGTCGATGAGTTGCAGTTTGGTGCTCAGACAATGCCTCAACAACTTCGTCCCAGTGCGGATTTGCAGTCATTGTGAGAAATATATCAGGATGCTTATTGTAACGTGTGATGACCATTAAATCTTGAAAATTTTCGAACATGTGCCTAGGGCTGCCGACACAAGATGCTGGTAAGACCACTCGTCTTCCAATCTAGTTTGGGTCGAAAGCTTCAAATCACCGCAACATCGCTGATACCTTGATAAAGTTCAGCCCGGCTTGTCTTGTCAGTAGCCTATAATATCTCATTTTGTTCGTCGTTCGCCCATCCATCCATCCACCGAAACTCTTGAAACAGTTTGTGCCCAGCGTAAGATTGCAGAATATTCTCCAAGGCGTTCAAATATCCGATAAGAGTAGAAATCCATCTGTGTCAATCGGTCATTAGTATTTGAACGCCTCATATCAGGTGACCACCCAAGCTCTCCATAAGGAAACATTAGCACATAATGCAAAGGCAAGTAAGCTGGATGACATTCACTAATCTGCATGAATTCTTGCCCTCCTTTAAGATATATCACAATATCCCTCATATTATCCCGCCACGCTGCCATCCCTGTAAAATGACAAAGAATCTCATCTCAAGGTTGGCAAGTTGTAACGACGTCTATCTCTAGTAGCACTCAGAATGCAAATAAGCAGGTACATTGAAGTTCTCACCATGTTGAAGAGAGGCAGATCTAAGAACATCATATCGTGGCGAAAAGTAGCGTGAGAAACAATTATCTTGGGAGCATAGTTGCATGAATTATCTTGAACATCCGTGTTCAAACGGGGATTACAAAGTTGGCGATATCCAATGCAAAGACTGGGATCATATATGTAAAGCTTGAGAGTAAGTTGGCTGCCACTGATTCGAATTAGAGATCCAGTTCTATGACGTAATTGACCATATATAGTAAAAGGCCTTGGACCTCGTCCAGTAAAGACACGCTCATTTCCTCCAAGGCTCGTAAATGCAAAAGCTTGGTTGTATTGTCTCATGTACTTCCGAAATGACTTTGACTTGCGATCATTTCCATCATATAAAGCTTTAAGGGCTGGAGGTAATGGCCGTAGTGGAGGCAATTTGACTTTCCCTTGCAAACAACAAGTCCCGAATCGAGGACGTGATAATGATGAATCTTTTAGTCGTTCATCCATCCAATGGAGTGCATTACAAAATGGACACTGAACATCCATTCTCCCCAATGAGTGTCTTCCTTGTTCAATCAGACGGTTAGAAACAATATTGTCAACTTCGCCTTCATCATCACTTATGTCAGCATTATTAGCAGAAATTGGACGGTCAAAATCATTATGGTGAAACTCCTCACAATATTGTGCAGGATCCCCAAATGGTTGTTGTCTGCAAGATAAATAATTGTATATATTTAGACAAAGGTGCTATTTTTTTGGTATTCCAATTTCAATAAGTGTGAAGAAGTATACCGCAAATTTCGGTTAGTTGATGATGATGTAGAAGCTGCATTTGTCGAATGTGATGTTGGATGGACAAAGGATGAGGTAGAAGACCTACGATTCGCAGCGTCTTCGCTAAGAAACTTGTGATGTTAGGTCGGATCTTATGGTTTTCTTTGAAACTATAAACCAAACCACAAAGAACCAAGAGAAAGATGTAATAAACCACGTACTAACCTTGCATTTTGGTGAGATGGTGTTGGTACAAAGTTCTCATTGGTTGAATGTGGAATTGCATGAGGTAAGGATACGGAAGCAGAAGAGATACATGTACTACAATGAAACTTGCACAGGTGAGTTATATATAGATTTTGATTAAGGAAAATCGCTAAGTGAAGTACTCACGTGTTGTTTTGATCCGATGAATCAGCATGGGCACTTGATGTGACACGTTCTTTGAGGAGCGTAAATAGCCTTACAGGATTAAGGAATGATAGAGATTTCCGAAGAGACTCTGAAAAAGAAAGACGTCGGTATGGTGTTGCATGAGGTGTAACTGGACTATTATGTGTTTGATGCTTATCAGCTTGAAGTGGAGTTTGTGGAAGTGAATGAGAGCCATTCAATGTTGAACTCATCAGTTGGTGGTCAATGACATGACGTGTGACTACTTGTGCCCCTTGGATGGTGAAGTTTGTGCTGCCAATTAGGTTAGTGCTCCTTTCTCTTTCCCTTCGAGTACGTTGTCCTAGTATTCTATTTGTTATCTGCACCTAATTATAAGTATAATCAACCGAATAGATTGGGAGAAAGAGGAATGCATGGATGATAGCAAAGATGGTAGTTAGTATTAAAATTAGAAAACGTGAAATGTAAAGATGGATGACCACATGCAACACAGTTGGTGGGTAAATATTATACATATAAGCAGGCATTAAATGGAAGTTATTAAATGGCGATGAATTTACTACAATTATAGTGTACAAAAACACCTTTTTGACAATGCATGAGCAATTATAGTATTATTTTAATTAAAGCTTTTCTTACATGAGAACCGGATGGCGGGAGAAGTGCTTGATGCTTGTCAGCTTGAAGTGGAGTTTGTGGAAGTGAAGGAGAGCCATTCAATGTTGAACCCATCAGTTGGTGGTCAATGACATGATAGTTGCCAACTAGTTTAGTGCTCCTTTCTCTTTCCCTTCGAGCACACTGTCCTAGCATTCTATTTGTTATCTACACCTAATTATAAGTATAATCAACCGAATAGTAAAGATATGAATGCATGGATAATAGCAAATATGGTAGTTAGTATTAAAATTAGAAAACGTGGAATGTAAAGATATGAATAAAGTAGTCAAGGATAATAAGTGATCGAAGACCCAAAAATAAAAGCAAATTGTAAATGAATAGATGGATGACCACATGCAACACAGTTAGTGGGTAAATATTATACATTTATACATATAAGCTAGCATTAAATGGCAGTGAATTTACTACGATTATAGCGTACAAAAACACCTTTTGGATAATGCATGAGCAATTATAGTATTACATTTTAGTTAAAGCTCATCTTACATGAGAACCGGATGGCGGGAGATGAGATAGAGGAACACTATCTGATGGGCGCTGCACATTTATAAAGCAAAAGAAGAAATAAGACAATGCAATATACATAAGCAACAGTGTAGAAAAATAATTAATAAGTAGGAAATGAGATTCATAAAGTCGGTATATTAAATGGCAAAGGTGAAACACCTTATGGACACGATACATCAGGCCATTACATTTTTTTTTAACCGGATGGCGGGAGATTAGATAGAGGACATTTATAAAACAAAAGAATAAATAAGGCAATGCAAGCGAGAAATACCTGGAAGCCAAGAGGCGGTTGAAGATTGAGCCTATCTTGGGGGGCAACAAAGACATGTTTGTTTTGGTTTGAAGGTTCCTTAAAGGAGTCCATAGGGCGTTTTCCTTTGTCAAGAATTGGTCGCGTAGGAAGCTATAAATATTTGAAAGAGAGTTCAAAAATGTGATGTGAAACCAATAAGAGTGTTAGGACAATTTGGGTAACTCAAAGTATGTTAATAGAAGTTATCAATACCTGGGGGCGAGCAGGTCGTTGAGGAGTAGGTGGCTGAAGGTAGAGTCCATCTTGAACTGGAACATAAATATTGTTTTTCTTGTTCAAGGATCCTTATAAGGGTCCATTGGACGTTTGCCCCTTATCTATGGGATCCTCAGTAGAAACAAATAGAAATAGATACCTGAATAAAACCTACAAAACAAACATAAAAAGATAGGTGGGGATAACATACCATTGAAAGTCGAATCTGCAATGAAAAAAGGGTGCCTAAAAAAAAAAAGACAAAGCAAAGAGTGATTATTTAAGCATGTAAAGGTAGTAGTACTTAGGCGTAAAACACGAGATAAAAATTAGGTGGCAATAAATAAAACAAAAGGGATTTAAAAAATTAGAGGGTAGCTGATGGTAGTAAACCACGAGCAGTGATTATTTCGCATGTAAAGGTAGTAGTAGGGTTTCGCATGTAAACACAGATAAAAATTAGGTGGCAGTAAATAAACAAAAGGGATTAAAAAAATTAGACGGTAGTAAACCACGCCGAAATTTTAAAAAAAACAAAAAACAAATGAGAAATAAAAATAAGACGATAGCAAGCGGAAGTAAATTAGACCACATATATAAAAGTACCACATATATGTTAATGCCAACCATTGGCTCAATAACCTCCCACTAACTTCCATGAACAAACTTTTAGCTTATTCACACTCCTAAAGCCCAAAGATGGGCAATCGCTAAAAATTTTGAAGAGGCTTTTACATAAACTTGAGACTTACAACCCCTCTGAAGCGCATTAACTTAAATGCATTCAAAACATGATTCTAAACTGGAAGAAGTAGTCTATTCAATGCTTCTAAAAAAACTTCAGATTTGAATTCTGAGGAATGAATAAAGATAATAACATCTGTATGATTAATCTATTGCTAATAAGCTTTTAATATCAATAAAACAGATGTGTCCATTGTACTTGGAAATTTGAAATGTGGAGATATGATCGTCTGATTAGATGGCATCAGCTTAATCAAGACCTAAAGGCAACTTAAAAACACACTAAATCAGTAAATTGATTAGCGAAAAGATGCGAAATAGATGCCTACATCTCACTAAGGATTGCAAAGGATAATGACCACACAGAGCCTAAAAGCGGAAAGGACCACATATATAAAAGTAGTGGGGTAGTGGAGGGTGGAGCACATATATAAAAGTAAAAGAAAGGAAAAAAAAAACATTTTATTTTTTTGGAGTTTGGTAGACATTGACTTCGAATACCAACGAAAAAACATTGATAAAGTCTGGAAGTTTGGTTCCTGTTGTATATATTAAAGGTATTCTTTGCTTATAGGTGTCCCATTGTTCTACACCTTGAGTTCCAATGACCATATAAGAAGACCCATGTTCCCAAATGAAGACTTTAAAACAAAAGTAATTAAGGAGAAGGAACTTCACCTTCTGAAAGGAACTGGTATGGCAACGAAGCCTTGATGGCAAATGTCAGTTGTAAATTATATATGGTTTTGCCCGAGTAAAACGACTATTTTCAGTTGGGTCACACAGTTTGTAAGTTGTAAATTACATGGTGATGTTCTCTGGTAACAACTGTTTTCAGTTGGGTCTGTTATGTTTGATATGGTTTACAAAAGAGAGCACAAAGGACCAAGAAGCCATAACTGAGAATAGTTTCCTCAACATTATAAAGTGGATGTGCCTGTGAATATACTACTCAAACAGAGTGTAATATGTACGTCCAAAAGCAACAGAAGCTATATCTAATGTCTGAACAGATAACAGAAGCATCATAATGTCTGAACATTATGATGTGGTCTCTGAAATATCTAATAAAAAGCAAATATCTATCTAATGGATTCAACACACTTCAACATTGCTTTTGAACTAATGTGTCTGAACATTGTTTTATCAAGTCCCTTCCAAAAACAGTTTGAACGTACAGTTTGAACTAATGTGTCTGAACATTGTTTTATCAAGTCCCTTCCAAATATCTATCTAATGGCTTCAACACACTTCAACACACTGCTCTCGAGTCTCAAACTGTCAGGGCCTTTTTATCCTTCTTTCTACTGTCTCTCGAGTCTCAAACTGTCCTTCTGGGTTGGAGTGAGAGCTGCAACTTTGGATTGATCAGCAGGCTTAACATCCCTAAATTATGATCTAAATTATCTAATAAAAAGCAAATATCTATCTAATGGCTTCAACACACTTCAACATTGCTTTTGAACTAATGTGTCTGAACATTGTTTTATCAAGTCCCTTCCAAAAACAGTTTGAACTAATGTGTCTGAACATTGTTTTATCAAGTCCCTTCCAAATATCTATCTAATGGCTTCAACACACTTCAACACACTGCTCTCGAGTCTCAAACTGTCAGGGCCTTTTTATCCTTTTTTCTACTGTCTCTCGAGTCTCAAACTGTCCTTCTGGGTTGGAGTGAGAGCTGCAACTTTGGATTGATCAGCAGGCTTAACATCCCTAAATTATGATCTAAATTTGCTCCACTCACCAATCTCAGTTAGCGTCTGTGTGCCGAACGATCGTTGATCTAAATCTTTTCCACTCAACAATCTCGGATAGCTGCTGGGTGCCAAACGACACATTTATACCATTGATCCACATATTTTCCACTAAACCTTGGATATCGAGGTTAAATTAACCATTCATCCTTGTAACCCGCTTACAATAAATCTAAGTGGACTACTTAGAACAACAAGATATAGGATATGAAACTCAATTTTAATATTCAGAAAGATCCAAACCAGAAAAATCAAATTGCAGAGTAAAATTCAGGAAGATAAAGACTTTTATTGAACAATTGCTGTTATATATACCGTCAAAATACTACACCTACACTACAAGAAAAATGACTTTTGGCCACAGGTACAGATGAGTGTTAGCCACGGTCATAGGCTGTTGCATAATGCCCACGGGCTTTAGCTGTGGCTAAAACTTTGACAGGTGTGGCCAAAATTCTGTGTGGTTTAAGTTTAATTGGGTTTTTGGCCATGGTCATGTTTCTATCTCTATTAACCGTTGATGTAGACCTGTGTTTTTCTTATCCGTTGATCTAATGCAAAATTAGATGGGGCGCGAAATGAACCGGCCCAAAAATTCTCCCAAATGTAAACCGCTACAAATACTCTCTATCTCCGTTTTCTTCCGCTTTCCTCTCTCACGGCAGTGACGCAAACACGCCACTCCCCTCTCTCTCAGGTAACCCTTTCTCTATTTTTTTTTTCTTCTTCTACTAATCTCACTTCGAACATCCCTAAATCATTATCTTTTCGAGAAAAACTTCATCTTTAATCACTAGGTAATTGTTCTTCGTTTTTCCCCTCAGAGCATATTGTTAATGCCATCTATATATCCGGATATATAGATGGCATTAACAATATGCTTTAAAACTTGAGAGTCAACCAACAGGGTACTAGTTTCTCACATTTTTCAATCTAGGAGAGACCTTAGTTCAAACATTCTTTTGTACAAAGCTTCATTTTTAATCAGTAAATGCATGGATCTACTAATGTATATTTGAAGATTTGCTCATTAATGCTGTAGTTGTGATTGGTATATAAATTGCTGAATGGTGAATTCGAAAGGACCATCATGTGTAAAGGTGTCCGTTTATAGTATTTTAGATTTATATCCAATTACCCAATGACTGAATTATTTTAAACACCCTTTATTATCGGACCTTTATAAGAACTTCGCATAGGCTTTGAAAATTTTGACAACGGCTAATTCAGATATGCTTCAATACACCACGAGTGGTCCGTATTGGTGTTGATATACGGACCAGTTATGCTTTGCAAGAATCATGGTTATATCTGTGATTCCATTTATTATCGTTCAGTTACCACAAATTCTTCATACCTCCTTTGGAAGACGCTTAGCAATCTTGATTGCGCTCATTGTTTTTGTTGCTTTACTTGTCTCTTACTGTCTTTATCAAGTACAGATTTCATTAGATATTATTCAAACTGTATGTGTTGTTCTTCCTTTATTCTAGATTGTGATATTATAAAATTGTAGCTATCTTAGAAAAGAAAAGAAAAATGTTCATTGACAAATTGTATGGGCTAGCTTTTTGGGGAATTGTAGTCAGCTAATGATAATTTAACTACAGAGAAGATGAGACAGTGTTTGTCGATCTTAGTTACGCAATTTTTTTTTTCTGTTCTTTCTTTAATTAAATTAGAGTTACAATACATTCTTTTTTGCATTTAGATTGTAGAGCTAGAATACCTCATTCGAATTTTTGCGGTTTAGTCATATTTCTTAAAGCATTTCCCCCAAATTACTATTTGGGACAGTACATTTCCTTCGCATTCTTTTAGTACTCTGGCATCTTTGCCAAGGAGCATAACCTCAGAGCCCATTTGCCATGTAGTTTGGTTAGAAGTTACAATACCGGTTTGGGTGGACTCGTTGTTCTAGTGCCCTTCGACCCTGCTCCCCTTTTATTGGTGTTCTTTTTCCTAAGCGCCGCAACCTCCACTTCCGATCTTTTTTACCTAACAAGAGAGCATGTCAATCCTTGATCCGCTACTTTCGGTGTTGTGAATCTCGTGTCCTGCCTTTCAACTAAGATTTAGTTCCGATTGGGCTTCGTTGTTATTCCAGACTGGAAATGCGTGTTCGGCTAACCTTCCCCTGGGGCCTCCTCTCTGGCGAGTATTCCCGAGTGGTCGGGCACCTAGCTCCCCCCTCCGCCGGTGTGGATCAAGACCACATATCGACCGGTTCGTGCAGGAATGAACAAAACCCTTTTCTTTGCGAAAGTGAAAATCGTTGCTCGGTTTTCTTTGAATCCCGAGGAGGGGATTGTTTCTAAGTCGATGATGACGAATGGAAGGGAAGGCTAAGGTTCACCAAAGTCGTTTTAGCACTATGTGGCCCCGATCATTGAGTTAACAACGACATATGGTTGAACTATGCAATCGACTACCTATCGCCTAACTAAGTGAAATCCCGAATCCTCATCTAAAATATAAAAATAAAATGGAAATAAATACCTCTCCTACGGAGGCGTTCGGAGCATGGAATGTTGGAAACTTTGAAACTTCTAACCCATAGGAGCTTGAGGAGAATTACTACATCAGCCCGTTCGTCTCCATTCGAAGAAAAGTAAAACCTAGCGTCTCCATTCAAAGGGAAATCCCCACATTGAGTTGGGGGTAATAAAAGACCCTAAGGAAGAAAGAACAACAGCCAAGGTTGGCGGGTAAAGCTAAGAGTGGATGGTGGGGCGGTGCGGGATAACGGAGCATCATCGGTCGATTCCTTCTAATCGGGTGGCTTTCATAAGGGCCACTCGCTAAACTTTTTAAGAAGGACTGGCGGGCATGGCATTGGCGGACAAGTGCCAAGCTTTGATGACCTTAAGCGGTGGTAAGACAATAGAGGAGGCGGTCTTTGCGGCTTCTAGTTATACCAAGCCTTTTGAGGTGCACACTAACCGACGCGCGTCCGACTTTGCTTGGGGTGCTCATGTAGGAAGAACATCCCATAGCCCACACAAGAGAGCCAGAAGCTCAGCGGAATGACGGCGAGATCGCAGCGATATAATAATGCTATAAAGAAAGCTACCGGTCACGGCTATAGAAAGACCCAGCGTCCCCATTGTTTTTACTAAAGATAAAGAGGTGCCCGGTGCAACAAACCGAGATCTTCTAAAAAGCTGCTTCTTACTTACTCGGTTATACATTTCGTTGCCTCTCGGTGCTCAAGCTCGGTCGTTTTGACACGGCATATATCTACCAACAGCCAGTATCTTCATTACTTTTGCTTTCTTTATATATGTAGATGGATCACCCTCTCCCCCGAGTTGGAGCGTTTTCTTGGACTTAGCTACTTTCGATTGCATCGATTCTTGTCTTTCTAGGAGCATTTGATCCACCTTCCTATTGTAAAAAGCATAGGTTCCACCAAATATAATCGACGAGGTAAGCTCCTACTCCCTTAGCTTTCGAGAGCGTTTTCAAGCATTTTCACATTCGGACGAAACCACCGAAAGCGAAGACTTGCCAAAAGAAAAGGAGGAGGTTTATTGCCATAAGCCGCTTGAACGAAACCGAAAAGGAAACTTTTTTTTTTACCCGAGTGCTCTGCCGGCACCTTCGGTGATCTAACAACGGCCTTTCACCGCTAATACAAAAAGAGTCAAGGTCAAAGCCATGAACAATGAAAGAGCGAGTGGAATTTTACCAAAGCCGCTCTAAGCTTGAAACGCGTCGCTCTGTCTTCTCTGGGTTCCTTTCCATGAACTTACAGGTGGACCGCCCAAGAACTAGAAACGAACCCCGAACTAGAAGTCAAAGTGCCATCGATCAGAATCGGACAGATTTTCTTTTAGCCGCCTATTCGAAAGGACGAACGGAAAGAGGTTCTCCCTAAACCGCTTAACTAAACCTTAAGCCTAGCTTACCGTAACGGAACTAACTAACGAAGTGGTCTGTCTCGATTCACGTAGGCACTGCGAAGCTAAGACACAAGACCACGGCACTGTTGCTAGAAGTCAATCAAGCCTTAACCGCTAACCAAAACAGGAATTGATCTCCGCTTCTCAGTAATGGAAAGTGGATGTCTAACTTAAAGCAACTTCGCCCGAAAGAGAAGAAGAAAACCGGAAAGATTTCATTGAACCTAGCTGAAAAGAACCTACTCTCTTATCGGTTGTGCACTAAGATGCTCCTACTTATATATTGAGTGACCCCGAGAGAGACCACTTCACTATCGATTCGGGGATACCACAACACACTTGTTACCTCTTATTGATGGAACAAACTCACTCCCGTGTTCCCTACCTTCACTCACTCTTTGTAAGACAGAGAAAGAAAGTGGGATCATCTCTCACCGAAATCTTTTATTCCAAATTTTGGAGAGATGGAGCTCTAGAAGTTCCAAACGGTATTGGTTTTCGCCATCGAGAGGCCGAACATCTACCCGTCTTTGGTGATCGTACCTCGAAACAGACCTTAGACAAGCAAATTGGATTCAAATATGAATCTGAATAAGAGTATGATACTAGACAACTAGAGAAGAGAGAGGTCCCCTTTGGCGAAGTTCCGAATCTCACCGCTTACTGAGCCCATTTTTTCAAGAACTTTTATTTTTAACAGCTATACTTATTTTACTCCCCCCTCCAATCTACTTGTTCTATCCGGGCATTATCTGTTGGACCTAATGAGGGCAACTCCACATGATGCCAACTATCTTTGGACCACGATCTCGGTTTTGTGTTTTAAGACTGAACTTGTTAAAGCCTTTTGTGAGGTAGGTCTCATGTTTTGTTCTGAAATTAAGTAATGTTCTACTAGTGAATATTTTATTCTTGCATTTACTAATTTTAGCGTGCTTTGATGTGCACAAGGCTGAAGCAATAGAGAGGTCAAATGGTAAATCTAAAATCCGGGTGTATCACCTCCAACCACCGACTCTTCCAAAGAATGTTGATCTGAGAAGTGAGTCTTTGAGGAGGCAACCGGGTGTAGCTTTGAATTACGAGGTAAAGGGAAGATGATATCTTTCACTTTCACATTGAATTGTTTAGATGGTGGCGATAGTGCGTTATGTCGAAGATATCTATGGTGTACATCCGGTGTTTAACATCATAGCTTGGAATAGAGCAATCCTTGTTGACTATAAGTTGCAAATAGTTTTTTCACATATGCTTATCATTTACTGTTTTGTGGGCTATAGTCTCTACAACTTTTACGGTGGTATGTTCTCTGAGAATATTCTAAATTCACCAAGGGTAACATAAAATATGTAGGATAGGAAGACCTTAATTTTCCATAAACCGGAGGAAGGGGTTGTTCTTATTAGCTTTTTTCATTAATTTCTGTGTGAGGAGACAAAGACTTAAATGTATTTCAAGTGCAAGTTTCTAGGTTCTTGTATTTTAGCATAAAATTTTGTTCTATTTCAATATTTAGTCAAGCTATGAACAAATAGATTTAGACTTGGAAGGTGGAGTCGTTCTAGTCAATTCTTGCACCCTCTGTGACATGCATGCATATTTCATCTATTTATTTTCCTACCCTTTGCATGCTTTGTGTTTCGTGGAGTATTACGTGAGTGGAGTGCATTTCAGCTGCAAATCAGTTGGTAACATAGAATTTCAAGAATTTTGATTCCAAATTGGAGATCCAAAACTAGATCCCATCCATATTTCCCTTGCGTTTTATCTTTCAACTAAAGCTATTATGGGTACTTGATGCAGATGGCCTGCTAGACTGGATGTAACAAAGCACTCAGATTTTCAGCATG
This sequence comes from Coptis chinensis, assembly GCF_015680905.1. Lineage (NCBI taxonomy): Eukaryota > Viridiplantae > Streptophyta > Magnoliopsida > Ranunculales > Ranunculaceae > Coptis > Coptis chinensis. The sequence goes on from NC_141460.1 coordinate 42,702,692, forward strand.
TGAAGTCAACATTTACAAACACTCCGCCACATAAAGTGAGTTACTACTAAAGTACAGTATAGTCCACTGTGCTTATCCTTTGAAAGGGATGAACTATATTTGATTTTTTTATTTTGATTTTTGACTTTTTTGAATGGCTCCCATTATCTGTTTTGCCCTAATTTTTCAACGTGGAATGTAGAGAGGTCTGGTCCTGGCTGCTCCCTTCTACCCTAGGGGATCTTAAAGGGGTAAGTTTTCATTTTCTCAGGTTGAAATTTAACTTTGTTGGGTCCAACTTATTGAGATTTATAGCTGCTGATATTGGCGACTATTGTCGTTTAGGGGACCCTTCACTGGTTTTCACTTAGGTGTCTGCTCAGCACAGATATGTTTGACCTCAAGTTCATCCAATATAAGCACTTGATGCTCTTTTACCATTTTTTGTCCAATGCACTTGGAATTACATAAGTTAGTTTCGCGTCGGGGACTTCACTCTTAATTCACGTGACATCCTAATATTTATGTTATGGCATGAAGCTGCCTTAGTACACTAATGAGATATGCATCGTCAGGATTCTCTTTTGATCTCATTATTATTTTGTTTGCCTCTCTTACCAGGTTCTTGCTGGTAGCTACTTCTCGGTGGCTGTGGGTCTATTGAAACTTGGTACGATGAGCATGTTTGGGACACTTCTTGTCATATGGGGCCTTGTCAAGGAAGGGCTTCTTGGGAAACCTGTGAATACAGATCCTGCAAAAGCGTGTTGATTGCGCTAGTATGTGCTTTCACTTGTATAAAGTATGATGTCAATAAAATTGTTAAAAGTAGTCCGGCTCGACTCTTGGCGAAACCCCTGCAAAGATTCTTGTGGGTTTGATTGAAATGATAGAATTTTGTATGACCTGCAGGTGTTATGCAAATTGCATGAATTTAGTATGGCATCAGAATCAATTTTTTTTATCCAATTCAATACATTTGCCACGGCCATAAACCGTGGCTAACCATTAGATACAGTCCAATAAAAGACATTTGCCACGGCCTAGACCTGTGGCCAAATTATAGATCCATTCCACAAAAGGCAGGGGCACGGGGTCGTGTGAGCATTAGCCACGGTTTAATGCTGTGGCAAAAGGGAAAATTCACCACGGCCCATGTAACGGGTTATAACCGTGGCATAAAATGAAGCTTTACCCACGGTCTTTAGCCGTGGCAAAAGATTAGCCACAGGCGCATTGGCAACGGTCGTGCAACGGCTTATAACCGTGGCAAAAGGTCTTTAGCCACGGTCTAAGACCGTGGCAAATGCTCAGTATTCTTGTAGTGCTATTAGTGTTCTAGAAAACGGCCTATTAGTGTTATGTATATGCTCTGATTAAGTTTTTTAATTACATTCTTGGATTGCTGTTATATATACCGCCAAAATACTACACCTATTATTAATGTGTCTTATTATTAATGTGTCTGAACATTAAAACGGCCTATTAATGTGTCTGAACATACGTTGATATCTAATGTGTCTGAACATTGCTTTTGAACTTCAACACACTTGATAACAGAAGCAGCAGATGACCACCACTTAAGCAAATAAAATGTTAGAATCATCGAAAAGCAACAAAAATTTTAGCTGTTTGGCTCCAAAAAGGCCACTTACAGCTTTTTAAATCACCTTCAACAAGAACCAACCAACTTGAACAATTCATAATACAACCAAACTCCTATCTTTTCCTGAAACACTTACCAAAACTTCAAAAATCATTGAATGGGTATGAATATGACAAACCTTTAGATTCGCTTAAACAGGTAGTGTCATTACTCCAAGGCCACTTACTCTCGACTCTTGCTGGACACGTAGACCGCAAAGACGCAGACTCTCCCTTCTCGCAAAAGTTTTGTTGAAGCAGAGAGAAGAGTGAAAGTGTTGAACAGTGGCCAGCTCGGGAAACCTGGTGCTTTGAAATGCTATTGGTGGTTGGTTCTCCCGACCGCAGTTGGCGCATCAATAAATCTAACCGGAAAATAACTTATAAACAGCAACTCTTGACGGCGGCAGGAAGAATAGGGTATTGATGTTTTGTTTGAAGATGAGGAAATAAGATCTAGTAGATCCGAGTGTTAGGGCGTAAGGAAGCATACTCTTTGGGATTGGCTTATTTTGCCATGTCACAACTTAGAAAAGACAATGGTAACCACTGGATGGAGGCACTGCAGGCCCCACACCATTGTGTTTTATTAGATAGATAAATGTATATCACCTGCACAGCTAACTCACTCATCACTCATCACTCTAAGAATGAGATTGTTATAAACCCAAAATACAGTACAAAATTAAAATAGGGTGAACTAGTATTATCCCCCACTAGATGAGCCAATTAGGATTTTCCCCCCACTAGATGGGAAATTAGGGTCTCCCCTCTAAATACACACAAAAAAAATTTGGTCAACCCACTTTGACTTTTTTTTTGTGTGTATTTAGGGGGGAGACCCTAATTTCCCATCTAGTGGGGGGGTAATACTAGTTAACCCATTAAAATATCCAAAGAAAGAAATCGAGAGATCGTGGAAAGATAGAGAATTCTTTGTTCTTGGAAATATGAAGCAAGAGCTCATTAATGGAACCATCACCTATATTTCAGATCGCATCCAATGCTAGCACTGTTTCTTCTAAAGTAGAACTCTCTCAGCATCAAAGTTGTCCATGAAGTTCTCTTTCATTTTAGTACCGTGTTTCAGATCAAAGGCTTAACGTGAATCTTGAAGCAATCTTACACGAATTGTCCATATTAATCTCATTTCCAGGTACGTTGACATATTATATTGATGCTTGAAATTCTTAATCTGAAATGAATCTAAACTTGGGTTGTACATTGTAGCATCGTTGTGTTTTCCATGGAAACTTAAACTCCAAGTGATGGTATTAGGGTCTTAAATCCTGATCAAGGGTTTTCGTGGTGCATGACTTCCCATATCATGATTTTTTTATTTTATTTTTCGATAAACTTCCCATATCATGATAATGCTACAATATTCCCTTTTCTTTTACATTTTTTTTGTCTTTTGCATAATAGGCAGACATGTCATATGTTATTGTTAAATGAATCGGCACAATTACATGAACGAACTGATTTCAGCGTTCTGAATCTGAAATCTGCAAGGACTGAAAAAAAACTATTTTTGATAATCATCATCAGATATATATTAAGAAGGAATATTTACAGAGAATGTAATTACATAAACTCGATCCTCTCGCAGAATGTCCCTAAGCCATACAGAGAGGTTTAGTATCCATTCTGCAGAGTTGGAGTGGAGTTTTCCAAAAGCAGCTATGGTGTGAGCAGTTTTATTACATGTCCTGCTGACCAAAAAAACTTACATTGTATATTTGTATGTTTTGGCAAAATTGTGTCTGCTTTTGTTTTTGCTCTGGGCTTTATTTGTCAAAGAAATGAAGATTGTATTTGGGCTTAGATTTTGTGGGCCTCGGCCTAACTAGAACTAAAGTAAGCTTCAGCTATATCCTCAAACCCGGTTAAAGAGATTAAAAGATTTTTTTTTTTTTTAGTAACTAAAGAGATTAAAAGATTTGAATTAATATTGGGGACTAGGGGAGCATATTCGGGTTGTTTGAACTTTTAGTGTAGAGCTGAGGAATTCTGTACGTTATCTAGCTTCAGTGTTAATTTATCCAAAAATTAGAACCCAAGACCATATCGTCCTTTTTTTCTTTTTTTTCCCGCTAATCACCCTTTCTATTACTTAAACTCGCTTCAAATCACAATTGAGTTTAACAATACAATTTGGAAGAGGTCCCAAGGTCTAGACTTTTAACTGTCGACCTTGCCAGTTCATGGGCCTCCCCATTTAAACTCCTACTTAACCAAAGAAAATAAGCTTAACTCCTTACTCTTGTCTTACTAATCATAGACTTAATAGACCTAATAAAAGGCTCCTTCTGCCAAGCCATACTAGAAGGATCAGTGTCACTTGAAATATCAACCAGGGCTTGAATCACTGCCTAAATATCCCCTTCTATAATGAAAGAAGAAGCTTGAAACGTTAATGCTAGATGAATTGCAGTTTTTGTAGCAATGAGTTCTGCTGCCTCTGCATCTCTCGCCTTGTAGGTTATGAACATTGCTCCTAGTCCTTTACCTTCCATGTCCCAAGCTATAGCACCTGCTGCTCCTGCTCCTCTTCCCCCTTCCCTATCATATGCAGCATCAAACCTAATGTTAATACAATCCACATTAATCTTAGGCATTACAGATATCATATTCACAGTACAAGATAAAGGTTTAGGGAAAGGAGGGGGGTCATCTTGTTATTTATCTGTTTTATAAGCTTCAATACTCTTATGCAAGATAGCCACTGATCCTCTGATTATGCTATCCCTGTTGAACTTCTTGAGTTCAAAGATATACTTGTTTCTTGCCTCCCAAATGCTGCACAACACAATACAACCCAACAAGCCTTTCTCTGCAACTCCCTCCTCTTTGTGAAAACACCAATTTATCACCTCATCAAGCCACTCTCTAATGCTCCAGGTGGCATAGGCTTCAGTTCTAAGATTCATAGGATGTGCATACCATAGCCTTTTAGTCCATTCACACTTTAGAAACATATGCACAGGGGTTTCAATGCACTTTTCACAAAAAGGGCAACTCATATCACCCTGCAAGCCCTCAAAATCTAAAACATCTCCAGTGGGCAAAGCTTGCATGTAAAGCTTCCACATTTAAAATGTTGCCATTTCCCTGAAAGTTTCAACTGCCAAATTCTACTTACAGTTTTTTTTTAAAGGAGAATGTATTAATATCCTAATTCCTTTCAAAAAAATACTTATAAGCTGACTTAACACTTGTTAACAGTGAACCCTCCACTTTTCAAATGATGTCATAACAACTTATCTTCCTGCATATCATGCCTGATTGCCATAGTCTTAATGAAAGTAGTAATATTTTGTGGAAAGAGGTCTAGCATTTTTGGAAGGTCCCAAGAAAGCTCATTTTCAAGAATCAGATCAGCAACCTTCAGATTTTCCATGCCAGTTGGAACTGTCATGGCTTCCCCTAAGATGATCTCATTCCCATTTATAAGCAACCAAGGGTGTTTAAAAACCATGACCTCTTTGCCATGCCCAATGCTCCATAAGAGCCCACCTTTAAACACCTCGTACATTCTATGAATCCCTTTCCATAAAAAGAAAGCATTTAACACCGGCTTAGGATGTTTTCCCAGCCACTTATAACCATAAATAGCATTGAAAGTTCTAGACCAAAGTGAATTTTTATCATGAATCACTCTCCAGCAGTGCTTAGCAAGCAAAGCTTTGTTAATGTCCTTGGCTTTTCCAAAGCCAAGGCTACCCCAAACCTTGGGTTTGTAGATATTTTCCCACCCTATGGTGTGGATCCCATTTACTTCATTCGTACCATGCCAATAAAAATCTCTACATGCTTTGTCTAACTTACACATATATTCACAGGCAGTGAGTAAGTAGACATAGCATATACAGATGTAGCTTGTGCCACTGATTGAACTAACACCGCTCTATCTGCTTGAGCAAGAATCTTAGGTCTCCATCCTCTAATTTTATTATGGACCTTATCCACCAAGTAATCAAAATCCTTATTTTTATTTTTTGAGATCACAATAGGGACTCCCAAGTACTTGTCCCTTTTGTGAAAAATTCTCATTTTTCAAAACTTTCTAAGGATCTTTTGGTGTTTAGGATGCACATTCTTACTAAAGTAGATACTAGATTTCTCAAAATTGATATTTTGCCCTGAACTATCACAATAGTTATTCAAGATCTTCTTAAGATTGCCAGCTTCCTCAAGAGAAGCCTTGGAGAAAATAATAAGATCATCGGCATAGAGGAGATGAGTGATAGCAGGTGCATTGTTCCCGACCTTTATACTACTAATTGTTGGGTTTATACCAATACCAATCGATTCTCCCACTACACAGATAACTTGTATTTAAACACAATTCAACTCCAGACAAATTCTAAATATCAACTACAACCTATACTAACATTCCCAACTCGCTAAGCAACTATTAACAACAGATAATAATGTAAAGCAGGATTAAACGCATACCACAACACAAAGATATACCGTGGTTCAGCCAATGGTGCCTACTTCCACAAGAGCTCGTATTTATATAAAGTGGGAAGAAAGATTATAATCTCTCCTTTCAGTTTCTCACCTTACTAGAACACTCTTATCTCTTTACAGGATTATATCTCTGTAAAGATTATCTCTCAATCTTGATAGCTTTCAAGATTGGGTTTTCTCTGACTTTTGTGCTGCCTCTTTTGTGTTTTTTGGGTGTTAGGTTTTGCCAAAAACTCTAACTCTTATTGGAAACTCGCGGTCCCAATTTCTTCTGAAAATAGACTTGGGCGCGGGTCGTGTCTCGGGCAAGCACAAGTCGAGCGCGGGTCACGCTGAAAGTACTGGAAGTCTTCTACGGCATGGGCGCGGGTCGTGCCTTGGTCAAGGCCAATCTGGGCGTGGGTCGCACTCTGACATTTCCACGCATAATGAAATCCTTTCCTCCTCATGTGAGGGATAAAGCCAACAATCTCCTCCTCCCGAACAGTGAGGGGGGCTTCCTCCATGTAATTTCCAAATCAACAGGAGGAGTGTGCTGCCATTTTGACAATAGCACAACAAACATCAAACTTACCTTTCGGTAAAATTTTGGTCATCATATCCGACCCGTTCTTGTCAGTATGGATCTTCTCGATACACAAATGCTTGTCTTCGAGTACTTCTCTAATCTAATGATAACGCACGTGTATGTGCTTGGATCTAGAATGGAAACTCGGATTCTTGCTCAAATGGATGGCGCTCTGACTGTCACATAGAACTACAAACTGTTTCTGTTTTAGCCTTAGTTCGTCGAAGAACTTCTTCATCCATAGCAACTCTTTACAACACTCAATGGATGCAATATACTTGGCTTCTGTAGTGAATAGGGTAACACACTTTTGCAACTTTGATTGCCAAGAAACTGCTCCCCCTGCAAAAGTAACCAGATAACCGAAGGTGGACTTTATCTAGTCAACATCACCTGCCATGTATGTATCAGTGTAGCCTTCAAGTAAGGGTTTACTTCCACCAAAGCACAAACATGATTTGGAAGTGCCTTTGAGATATCTCAATATCCACTTAACACCTTCCCAATGCTCTTTCCCCGGATTTGACAGAAATCGGCTTACAACGCCCACGACGAAAGCTATATCCTGTCTTGTACACACCATTGCGTACATTAAGTTGCCCACTGCAGATGCATAAGGAATTTTTTCCATTTGACTGCTCATGCTCACTCTTTGGACACATCTCTTTGGTCATGCAGAACTGGCCACCAAGCGGACAACTGACTGGCTTTGCTTTATCCATGTTAAATCTCTTCAACACCTTCTCAATGTAGCTTTCTTGAGAAAGCCACAACTTCCCACTCTTTTTGTCACGAGTGATCCGCATCTCAAGTATCTGCTTTGCTTGACCCAAATCCTTTAGCTCAAAGGACTTACTCAAGTCTTTCTTCAGCTTAGATAACTTGTTGATGTTTGGGCCAACTATCAACATATCATCCACATACAGCAATAGCACTATGAAATCCCCATCTGGAAATCTCTGAACAAACACACAATGATCGGAAGCAGACTTCTTGTATCCTTGCTTCGCCATAAAAGAATCAAACTTTATGTACCACTGTCTCGGTGCTTGCTTCAACCCATACAAGCTCTTTATCAGCTTGCATACTATGTGCTCTTTGCCTTTGACCTCAAACCCCTCTGGCTGGTCCATGTAGACATCTTTTTCAAGGTCTCCATGAAGAAAAGTTGTCTTAACATATAGCTGCTCAACCTCTAGGTTCATACTTGCGGCCATACCCAATACCACCCGGATAGAAGTCATTTTCACTACAGGAGAGAAAATCTCATCAAAGTCAATCCCTTTCCTTTGACCGAATCCATTCACAATAAGGCGAGCTTTGTGCCTTGGGTGAGGATTGTTCTCCTCATGCTTGTCTTTGTATATTCACTTATTCTTAAGAATTTTTTGTCCTTGCGGTTTCTCAACTAACTCATAAGTGTGATTCTTATGCAAAGAATCCATCTCGTCATGCATGACCTTCAACCACTTCTCCTTGTATGTACCCTCAAGCGCCTCCTCTTGATAGTACATAGGTTCTCCACCATCCGATAGTAAAGCACGTGCGTTATGTGGTGGATATCTGGTTGAAGCTAGTCTCTCTCTGTTTGACCTCCTTGCCCCATCTGCTGGTGCCTCAGGAGGATGCACTTCTGCTTGCTCTGGTGGTGGTTCATGCATCTCATCTGCATCTTCTATACCAATAGGTTCTATCCCATCATGAGCAATAGGATTCTCATCATGAGCTTCAAACTCATGGTTCTCTGCATTCTCAATGCCTTCTGCACGTTCCACAGTAGGAACAACTTCTGTGAGACGAGAATCTTTGGAAAGACACCTTGTGTTGCTTTCCTACCAAACAATGAGTACATATATTTAAATGTGTACCTTTAATGTCTGGCAAGGCCATTTGCTTAGCACAGTCTCTTGTGCCACAGTTCGGAGGAAGCTTCTTCTTCTGCCGCATTCACTTCTGCTTTACACAAACGAGCATGTGTTTTGTAAAGAGAGCAAGTTTTCTTCCCTCTGGCTGCTACAATGGAACCTCTACTCAATTTCCATGCCCCGTTACCAAACGAGTTTACAAAGCCATCGTCATCTAATTTTCTAGCCGAAATTAGGTTTAACCATATGTCAGGGACATGTCTTACATCCTTAAGTATCAAGGTGTAGCCGACATTGGTTTCTACATGAACATCTCCAATACCTATAATCTTCGAGACGCCACTGTTATCCATCCTCACTTCACCATATTCACCACAGCTATAGGTAGTGAAGAATCCCCTGTGCGGTGTGACGTGATAGGATGCTCCTGTATCTATCACCCACTCTGTATCCTGACATGAGGTACTAAGATAGCACACACCACAATCTGATACAATTCCCACTAGGTCGTCGACTAGTGCGGTAGTATCTCTGCCTGTATTTCCGTTCCTCTGCACCATGTCTTCATGTACATAGTTATTCTTCTCATCCCTCTTCAGTATTCTGCACTCATATCTGAAGTGACCCTTGGTGGCACAATAGTAGCATTGCCTCTCTGCCTTAGGAGTTCTAGCTTCACCCCTAGATTTAGTTCTGTCATCACCTCTAGAACGAGATGGTTTTTTGCTTTTACCTCTCCCCTGTTTCTCTGTGAAAAGGATCTCTGAGTGAGAAGAGCTGCCTTTTGAACTCCTTCTAGTCTCCTCATTCAACAAAGACGTGGTAGCCATCTCCATGGTAACAATTCCATCCTTGGTCGCTCCGGTGTAGAGGCGCTAATGTCTCCCAACTTTCGAGTAGAGAGCCTAATAGAAACAAAGCCTCAACTTCGTCTCCCAAATCAATCTTCATCAAATGCATCTGATTGATGGTATTCTGTAATTCGTTAAGATGCTCAGACATTGAAGAACCTTCTTGGTACTTCGTGTTATCAAACTTCTTAACGACCAGCACTTTGTTTCCACCCGACTTCCTCTCATAAAGGTCTTCGAGTTTCTTCCACAAACTGAAGGTTGTAGTCTCTTGGGACACATGGTGAAAGACACTATCGTCAATCCACTGTTGAATGTATCCAATCGCTTTTCATCAAAGCTTTTTTTACTCAAATTTCATCGGGCCTTTTTCTGGTTTTACTCCCCCATTCTCAATGGGTAGTGCCAAGTCCTTACAGTATAGCAAGTCTTCTATCTTGGCTTTCCAGATGGTGTAGTTCTTCCTATTCAGACTCGTCATGCGAGTGTTCACGGACTTGTCCATCTCTACAAGTTATTTAAACTCAAATCTTCTCTTAGGAGTTTTGTCAAACACCTTCCAACCAAGATTTGGATAACACCCTAGGCTAATCTAATCTGGCTCCGATACCACTTGTTGGGGTTTATATCAATACCAATCGATTCCCCCACTACACAAATAATTTGTATTTGAACACAATCCAACTCCAGACAAATTCTAAATATCAACTACAACCTATACTAACATGCCCAACTCGCTAAACAACTATTAACAACAGATAATAATGTAAAGCAGGATTAAACGCATACCACAACACAAAGATATACCGTGGTTCGGCCAATGGTGCCTACTTCTACAAGAGCTCGTCTTTATATAAAGTGGGAAGGAAGATTGCAATCTCTCCTTTCAATCTCTCACCTTACTAGATCACTCTTACCTCTTTACAGGGTTGTATCTCTGTAAAGGTTATCTCTCAATCTTGATAGCTTTCAAGATTGGATTTTCTCTGACTTTTGTGCTGCCTCTATTGTATTTTCTGGGTGTTAGGTTTTGCCAAAAACTCTAACTCTTATTGCAAACTCGCGGTTTGATAAGATCCCAAAAGTGTAGTTTTAACCCCTTAACAATCGTACTTTTAGACCAATTATGTGAATAATAAGTAAGAGTTAATATTGATTACGTGTTTTTATGCATTTCAGGCTTCAAAGTCCATTATGTGCAGAAATGTGCCACTTTAGCGAGATAAAGGAGCAAAGGTCGGTTGCTAAGGAGTTCTGTAATTAAAGGCCAATTTTCAGGAAGACAAAGCCTTTGTAAAGCCCGGTCAAAAGCTGAAAAGTCAAAGTCCACGCGGGCGTAAATAAAGACAAAGTCAAGAAAAACTTCCGAAGACCATATCTTTGGATTCAGACCTCGGAATTGGGCCTATCTTATGTCAAAACGACCGGCTCGAAAAGAGCTTTCCAATGGCCCAAGCCTTGCCCCAATAAGAGGAGCAGAAGTGGACGAAACATCTGTCGAAGCCAACTACAGCTGAAGAGCCCATTTTGGACTAAAGAAATTGAGTTTTGGGCCCGATTTTTCGGCCCAAAACATGGCTCCAAGCCCATGCACGATTTTTGGATCTGAAAGTATAAAAACAAAAGCTTGACTCTTTGTTAATGGCCATTAGGTTAGGAAGCTAATGTTAATGGAGTTTAGGGTTAGAAAAAGATAGATCTAGATTAGTTTTTAGATCTAGATCTAGTTTTTTTACATTCATTCAATTAGTTAGTTTAGAATCATATTTTAGTTTTTATAATAAAGTATTAGTTCTTCATTTCAATTTAGATTATTGTTTAAATTCTTATTTAGATTTAGTTGTCTTAAATTCATAATTAGTTATTCACAATCTTAGTTCTAAATTAGTTTTAATTTCAGTTTAATTTAATTATGTCTTATTGTTATTATTGTTCTTGTGTTGGGAATGGTAGTATAGAAATTTCACATCAAATCATTACTCTCACCATTGTTCCTTTTGGATTTGATTAGTTGAATTCAATTTAAGTCTAGACAATTAAGAGTGGAACGAATCCTTACTCATTATATTGCATGATTATGTTTTGAGAGTAAGAAGAATTGATTTAAACGTAAGAACGGTAGGATTACGTATTAGTGTTGTTAACAATTAATATTTAGGATTTTATTGTTTTTACGGTTATCACGGTCCCAATTTCTTCTAAAAATAAACTTGGTTGCGGGTCGCGTCTCGGGCAAGCACAAGTCGAGGCGCGGTCGCGCTTTGACATTTCTACGCAGAATGAAATCATTTTCTCCTCATGTGAAGGATAAAACCAACACTAATCTCCCCTATACGAAACAAAGCTTTAGAAACCAAATAAAAAGGTAAGGTGACATAGTGTCACCTTGCGTAAGACCTCTCTCAAGAAAGATATTATTTAATATAGATCCATTGATCAAAACTCTAAAAGAAAGACCATATCGTTTGTTACTTTGTTTTGTTTAACTTTTTGGATGCTTAAAACACTCTTTCGAGAAAGCTTTGAATAACAGTAGAAACCTATGGTCTGATTAAAAAAAATAAAAATAAAAAAAGAAAGAAACCGATGGTGGAGAAATTTATCCCCTGGTTGCATGCAACTGTGTATATAGGCCGGGCAGATTGTCGGGGCCTAGGCCTGCTCGTATATCAGGGCCTTGTAAAACCCAAAAGAGTCAAACAGAAAATCATTATATATGCAGATCTTTTTAAAAACAATAATTAATTTTATGGCTCTCCTACCATCACAATGTGGTGCTCCCATAGTGATAACCTTAGGTCTTCATAGCTCTAGCAAAAGTTCGACTCCCCAGATCTTGAGTGTGGGCCTATTCATTGGTCTATTATGTCGGGGATCTAGGCGGACTGCCTATGCTGCCTACCACTCAAAGCCGGCATGTGTGTATATACCATTATGTACTCACAAGTTTGTGTTAGTTTCCAACACACAATGTGTGAACTATTGGTACATATTTTTTTGTATCTTATCTATATCAAAATATGAATTACATTCCATATTATTTATTTTTTATTTCCAACAATGACCACCGATTTCTTGTCCAACCCATGCATAATTAATACCTTACCCTGTCAGCATATAAGATTGATGCAAATAACAAAAGCATATAGAAAGATCAATAAGCTGTCACTATTTCTCTAACAAGAAACAAATTGAAACATCACAATATAAAGCCGAGGCCAAAAGATTGTCGCACTCGCTTCTCATTTATTTTACAATAATGTGTATGAAACTTATCCTCCTACCTCCCACCAATTTTATTTACTATGAACAAAAAGTACAACTAATACATGATAAAACTTTCATAGAAAAAAGAGCAGAAAAAAATATGTCTCTGAAAATACTGTATTTCCCTTCTAAGAATTAAAGCAGCAGGCTGTGCAGCGTCTCAATGAAGCAAATAAATCTAAGGTACGAAACAATGCAGAGATGGAGTCACATTCAGTGAGAGGAGAATTGTGACAAAGCCAAATTAAGTTCAGACATGAAGGATGAAATAAATAACAAAAGATACCATTCAGAGAAACTGTTTCATAAACTAAGGTTTGTTTGGCCTTTTGCCTTATTAGAGATTTAGAGTTGTTTTCTGCAACTTTTGCCTTTCGGTGGGTAGTCCCTTTCCTTTACCTCCTAAAAAGGACTCTTCTTTACGTCTTTCAAGAACTAAAGTAAAGAACTCAGATCCAGTAGATTTTCTCATTTTCTTAACTCTTATGTCAAATTGACTACGATTAATCTATCTATACACACAACTTCACAGTCCACACTCCACACACAAATTAGTAAAAAATAACACACAAAAAAAAAACCCAAGAATGGCTTTAACTAAGAACTTAACAATGAGCTAAAAGCCTAAAACTATAACTTCATCAGCAGTTACTTTTATGTGTGAAAGAGAAAGATGATGCTTGCTATTTGGATCACTAAAACATTCTATTGATGTTAACTATTAAACAGTAAAACATTTCCCATGAGGGTATTTCAATTATTAAATGTCATGTTGCTGTCCACTTTTGCCAAATTAAAGGGAGGCTAATAAACACTGCAGTACTACAACCCATGGGAATAACATCTCAAAACTTAAGTCCTCCACATGTAAAACCCACTACAAGACTCCTTTACTTGCCACGTACCCAAAACAATAAATCACACCAAAAGTAAAAACCCACATTTATTAGGTGGCAAGTAGAAACACAAGTAGTTAGATAACACAACTCAACACACGTTCTACAAGATACCAATAGTTCCCATAGATAACGACACTTGAAACTACGAGAATGATGAATCCATTCGTCTTATATTGAGAGAAGTGAAGAGAGAGAGAAAAAAAAAACACTGTTGCCGTACGATCATCTAAAAACTTCACATTTCTCCCTCAATATTGCAGATTATTGTTCAAGAAGTCAAAAGATCAAATGGTGGAAAACACATCATTAACAAGTGCTGATGAATCTACAAAGGTAACAAGAAGAAACCGTGAAGCAGTTGTTGAGGAATCAGTGGATTTAATAGAATGTTCCGGGGAGTATTGTTCATCTTGTACAGCAACTATCGTGGCAGACTGCATTGCTGTTTGTTGTTGCCCATGTGCAATTGCAAATCTTGTTATACTTACATTTGTTAAAGTTCCCTATATGATGGGAAGGAGATGTTTGGGATTAATGAAAAAGAAAGGGAGATTGTTAGGAAACAAGAAAAGAAAAGAGAAGAAGAAAAAAAAGAGGGATGATGTTATTATTGTAGAAAGAAATGGAAACTTGATGAGAAACGAACAAGGGGTAGTTAAGGAACTTCTACAAGTGGATATTGTTTCAAGTGAGAAATCGTCAGAGAAAGAGAACTTCTGTGCAAGGTATGAGGCTGAAAGGGTTTGGTTAGAAATGTATGAGTTGGGACATTTGGGCTTCGGTAGAGTCTCTTTCTCAGGTGTTCCAGACAAGGGTAATTAAGGAATTAGGCTAATTTCTTGTGAAAATATTGTTTGGGGTTGTTTTTGTCTCTTTCAAAGAGATTAATATTACATTACTGCCCTTCTATTTTGGTAATCTCTTAGGGTCTTTAGTAGGAATATTTCCTTCTTGTATTGTTATTTACTTTTGAGGTATTTTCATTACCTTGATCTTGTAATAGGGAACTATTTTTGGATGTCATTGGCATCTGTAAATTTCAATTAGTGGTCATGCACAATCTATGCTGTAAAAAATGTGTTAGAAAATTGTTTGGTGGATTAAAAGGATTATAGTCATGCTTGCTGTGAAGATGATATTAAATAAATTGTTTTTGTATCCCCTTGATGAGTCGTGAGAAGAGCTCAAGAGGTGTAGTTTTGTTTCTGCCTTGATTACTCGTCACTAAAACTCATTCTAAAACTCATTCTAAAACATGTGTCTCTGTTCTACTTTTCCTTTTCTTTTCTCTTTTCTCAACGCCTATAATTCTTTTTCTTTTAATAAAATCTATGCTCACTTAGGGGAAAAAAACTAAAAATCATTATAAATTTTGAAAGGCTGTGGTTAGTGGTCAGTATGTTTAAGCTATGGCAAGGCCTAAAACATGGGAGAGAAATAGAAGACCGCAGCTGCTGACTAGCAAAGTCGGTAAAATCTTTGGGTGATGATATTAGAGGTCTGGGGCTCGAACCCTATCAGCATCAAAGAGTTAAAGAGTTACTAGGAGACCATGAGGAAGGACGTTCTAGAGAGAAATATGTTGAAACCTTCATGAGATTATATTTTGATATTTCGGTTTTTAAGTCTTTAAACGGTCGCACTTTAGGAAAGGGCTATATATATATATTCCGTTTACAACATTTTTTATACAACGTTTTATACAATACCCTCCATTGGACCCCTCAAGATGTTTTAAGGGCTAATTTTTTGTGGATAAGATGTTCTCACCATGGATATGACCTCCACAAACAAATGGGTCCTTTGAACATTTCTAAGTTTGCCAAAAAAAAAAAGGTCCAAAAATCGATATGTCTGGACCGTTAATAAAAATTCATAGGTTGAGAGGAATTTTTCTCATGGTTATGAGTTTTCAAATTAGCTGAATTTTTGTGGAGATGATCTCCATGGTGTGAAGATCATATCTACAATGAATCAATACTTAATTCATATTTCCAAAGGGTATTGTATAAAATATTGTATACAAAGTGTTATATATATAAAACGTTATATATATACTATAAAGTAGATCTGTGCATATGCACCGGCTCTTTTAAAACTTGTTCAACAATCATAACTATACATATAAAAATTTTCTAACAAATTGTGATTCATGTTTTTGTTGCTAATCCGTTTTAATTTCCTAACAAATTATTTTAATCAAGTTTTAAAAACTCGTTTTAATTTCTCAACAAATTATTTTAATTAAGTTTTAAAAACCCGTTTTTTAATTAGGGGAGGGATCTCGTTTTAATTTAGAAGTGTGAGTCCTATTTTTAATAGGAGAAGAACTCTCGTAGAAGTGCTAAAATTTCTCTTTTCAATAGGAGAGGAATTCCAGTTTTAATAGGCATTGATGATTTGGAATTTTAAGATAGTTAGAAAAATACCACTTGTGGAAACTTTAATATTAACTATAAAGTAGACCCGTGCATACGCACCAGCTCTTTTAAGAACTTGCTCAACAATCATAACAAATCGTGATTTATGTTTTCATCGCTAACTGATTTTAATTTTCTAACAATGCAAATTGTTTTAATCAAGTCTTAAAAACCCATTTTAATTTCTCAACAAATTGTTTTAATTAAGTTTTAAAAACCCGTTTTTTATTTGGGGGAGGGATCCCGTTTAATTTAGAAGTGTGATTTCCGTTTTTAATAGGAAAATGATTTACATTTTAATTAGAAGTGTTAGATTTTTCTTTTTTCAATAGAGGAGGAATTTCCATTATAATAAGAGAATGATTCCCGTTTAAATTAGCTAGAATTTCCATTTTCAATAGAAGATAAATTCCCATTTAATAGGAGTTTATGACGTAGAATTTTAAGAAAGCTATAAAAATACCCCTTGTGGGAGTTTTAATATTAACTAGCTTGTAGGTCCGTGCATACGCACCATCTCTTTTGAAAACATTTAGATTTTTTTAGAAAATTGGGACTACCGTTTTAGTCGTTAACCCGTTTTAATTTTCTAATAAATTGTTTTAAATGAAGTTTTAATTAAATTTTAAAACCCGTTTTCAATTGGGAAAAAAATCCTGTTTTAATAAGAGAATAATTCCCGTTTTAATTAGATATGCTAGATTTTCTCTTTTCAATAGGGGAGAAATTCCATTTTAATAGGAGAATGATTCCCGCTTTAATTAGAAGTGTTAGAATTTGTTTTAATAGGTAAGAAATTCCCGTTATAATATGAGATGAATTCCCGTTGTAAAAAAATAAGATTCTCATTTTTCAAATAGGAAAGAAATTCCCGTTTTAATAGGAGATAGCGTGGAATTTTAATAGAGCTCAAAAAATACCCCTTGTGGGAGCTTTAATATTAAGATATAGATATATAGATAGAAAATAGACTCGTGCATACGTACCAACTCTTTTAAAAACTTGCTCAACAATCATAACTATATATATATATATATATATATATATATATATATATATATATATATATATATATAAAAAGTTTCTAACAAATCGTAATTTATGTTTTCGTCGCTAACCCGTTTTAATTTCCTAACAAATTATTTTAATCAAGTCTTAAAATTTTCTCACCAAATTGTTTTAATTAAGTTTTAACAACCCGTTTTAATTTAGAATAGTGATTCCCGTTTTTAATAGTAGAATGATTCCCATTTTAATTAGAAGTGCTAGAATTTCTCTTTTCAATAGGAGAGGAATTTCCATTTTAATAGGAGTTGATGACGTGAAATTTTAAGATATCTAGAAAAAATACCCTTTGTGGGAGTATTAATATTAATATATGAATTTCTTTGTTTATTGAGTACCCGATATGGAAATATTCGATATATCTCCACCGAATATTGTAGTTTTTTCTGGCCGATAGATATCCCATTTTCCAATTTATATCTTATATATTGGTTATATATTCGGTATATATTGTTTGATTGTTTGACCAATTTCTTTGATTGTTTGACCGATATTTCCGATATATAGTGATAATTTGACCAGTTCACTAAAAATGATATATATCTCCGATATTTTTTATATTTCCAATATATATTGGTTTTTGGGTACACAATATATATCCTGATATGGATTTTTTTGGCCTTGAGCTATGGTTGCGGGATATCGGCTACATTGTTAGGGTTCTTGGTCTCAAAAGTTATGATTACAGGAGGACCTTCAAGTTGTTTATAGATAAATCGACCGCCTAACAGGGTTAAATTAAGAGTTTGATTGATTTCACCGCAGTTCATGTTGTTATGGTAATTTATTTATTTATGTTTTTTATTATTTTTTTTACGTCTTACAATTTTTCTGGTTAGTTTATTTTCAACTGAAATAGAATATGTTTGAAGCGGTTGGAACCGGACTCGGAAGACGTTTCCATCACAAAAAAATCTCTTAAAACAATACAAATCCAAGAAAAACTTTGCTTCTATTTTGAAACTACTAAAGTTTTCTCGTATTTGCATTTTTTTTAGGAAGGAACATAGAGGTAGCAACACCATTACATTACATGGATAAATAACCTCAAGCATCTCTACTGTGGCTCAAATTCTTACAAATAAAAGTTCTTAGGTTACAAGTTACATGGGAAAGATTCTCATAGGAAACCTTGCTATTTTTCCATTTTTGATTTCTTTTGAAATTTAATGGAATCAGTGATTACGGCCCTAAGGACAAAACCCAATAATAATTTCACTCCAAGTCTACCCTAAATTTTAATTTTGAATTTAAGGAAAACCGAGCTGATCTGACGTCATCAATCTTACATATAATTTCGACTCAAAGACAAATTTTCATTTATAATTTCGTCTCAAGGACAAGCTGGGCTGGCATCATCATATTTATTTGTATTTATATATGACAATAAAAATTACACGGTTTTCTTTACGTACATATGAAAATTTAAATTTATATAGTATTTTACATATGAAAATTTCAATTTACATTGCTAACGTCAGCCTGTGTTTTTCCTTAAATTCGAAATTAAAATTCAAGGTAGACTTGGGGCGAATTTTTTTGGAAAATTGGGTTATCAGCCAATTACTTGTAATGGAATAAAACTGTAGAGTGTGGAGCAGGTAAATTTACCCGAAGCCCAATCATGCCCTTCAAAAGTAGCATGGCCCTTAAAAGCCCAACACAACTTATATTTGTAACAAGGGCTTGGGCTTGGGTTTGCTTGTGATACTCGAATTCTGGCATGAAGTGTTAATACCCTCAAGATTTTAAGTATAATAACAATTCAACTAGCTTTAGAACCCATTCAACAAACGGGTGCCGTTTTTATGTTTTTTTTTTATTAAATTTAATTAATGAATTATAATAAAATTGATTTACTAAACAACCTGTAACCTAGTAATGAAAATAACTAGAAAACATAATAACTTTTTACTCTCTAATCATGTGTTATGTTTGTGTAAAAGACGATTATGTATTATATATCATATGAACATGTTGTTTGCTTTGCTCTTCAGTGAACATGGAATCAAATGAGGAAGTTGCACTATAAAGATGATCCATAATGTTTATTATTGTGAATCAAATCGGGCTGATGCACTCATAATGTTATTACTGTGAACATAATCGGGTTGATCCATAAGAGAAGTTTCAAGGATGAGTAAAACCATCAACAAAGATACCTTAATGCAGCATGGGATTAAGAACATCCACAATTTATTTTTCTATTAAGAAAGTTTCTCCTAAACTATCTCAACTTATTTGTAAATGGATTAAAAGAGTAGACAAAGGGCCCTTAGTCATTGAATGAAGAAAGAAAGAAATTTAGCAAAAAAACACATGGGCATCTACCGCTTCAAACCAACTTACTCTGTTATCATCGGCAAATCTCTATTTAGATCCTACAATGCTTGTTTAAAAACCTGACTCAAACTTATAGTGCTTGACCTCGAGCCTATTAATTCTTGCACATCGTATGAAAATAACTCCGACACACATGAAATGCCAAATGTTTCTCACCTTGCACAATCACCAATTCACAATGAAACAAATTTATCCTTTGCACTCCTTTAGTCCTAAGAAGGTTTTTCTGTCCTAAACCACTTGTCCGAATAAAAAGCAACATTTTTATGACATTTTCCTGACTATATTTAAAAGAAGTCATACATATTCTAGTAAGTTCACTTAGCATAGTAAGCTGTGGTTTAATAACGATCTCCTGAAGTCAGGCATTTCGAATCATGCATCACTAGTAGAAAAAATGGTTTTTGTGACTGTTTTAAAATGTTATTTGTGACTGTTCTGTTTGAAACAGTCACAAATGGCAGAAAAGGGTTTTTGTGACTGTTTTAAAAAGTTATCGGTGACGTGCGTTTTCGAAATGGTCACAAATGGTTTTTTTTCTTTCTAAAGAAGGTGTATATGTGTGGACAACAATTTGTGACTATTTCACTAAAATAGTTACATATTACCCGACCTTAAGTGACCGTTTGACCCATTTATTTGACGCAACTAGTTTTTGGTCTAGCGTGCCCACAACTCAACTAAAAAAAACTAATTCGAAACACAACACTACGCCACGTTCACTCTCACCTCCCTTTGTCTCCCGCTTCCTTCAAACTCTAAGTACATGCCTCTTAAAAACAAGAAAAAAAAAAACACTTCACGACTCTCTCTTCACGCATTCTCGACCTAAAATAATTTCTCACGACTCTCTCTTCATGTCACAAATGTTTTTTGACATACTTTTTGTAACGTTTACTTTAAAGAGTACATCATGTGTACTGTGGAACATTACCTGTGACATTTCCACTGAAACAGTTATGTATCCCTTGCGTTTATGTGACTGTTTTGATTATTTCTATTTCTATCCATGCACACGCTCAATTAGTTAAAAAAACTAACTCACAAACAAATAGCCCACATCCTCTTGTGCTACCATGACTATCTTTCTCTCCCTCTCTTCACTTGTGCTGCTAGGGTTTCCAAGTTCTAATACCAGTAGGGATTATTTTCTATTAGGGCATCTCCAATGGGGGGTGTAAAATTACACCTCCACCTAGGCTCTACGTAGGTGCCATTAGGATTTTACACCTCTAATTGTATAGTATTGTATAGCTCATAAATATCCACACTCTATACTCTCCAATGGAAGAGTGTAAAAAAAATAGATTTTAAACTCGGACGTCACTCCAAGTGACGTCCCTCTTTAATTTAAACTGGGACGTCACTTGGAGTGGCGTCCGAGTTAAAAAATAAAGCTTCAAACGTGTGTTGAAGTGACGTCCGAGTTTTTAAGTTAAACAGACGTTATTTTAAGTGACGTCCGGACTTTTTATTAACTAATAGCGAGAGGGGAAATTCCCCACCCTCTCTATTAGCTAATACACTATTACCTACGGTTTAGCACCCCCATTGGAGAGAGTTTTTTTATATTTGGGGTGTAAAATTTCCACTCTATACGGTTTACACCCCCCATTGGAGATGCCCTTAGCTCTCCCACGAATCTCTCCTCTTCACTCAAAATCAGCGTTGAAGTAGTACCAGTAGCTCTTTGAAAATCGGAGATTGTGGTCAGTAAAAGAATCTAAACAGACGAGGTTAGTTGATTGTCTTCTTCCTCTTTGCAATTGAGTGAATTCCTTTTTCAAGAACAAGCGAGACACACACTCTCTCTCCCCAATTGCAGGAACAATCGTCTCACGCAAGGTATAGTTTTTCATTTAATTTGTTGTTTGCATTTATTTCTTAAGTACAATTTAAACTGTTAAACTAAATTTTTGTGCGATTCTTTCCTGGTTTTGTATTTTTCATATTATATATTGTTTGCTGGTTAAAGTTTTTGTTGATTTTGGTGTTAGAAAGACAGAAAAATTTACTTCACCAACATGAATATTACCGAAATTTTATTGAGTAACCGAATTATTATGAACAAGGAGCAAAACTGATTTTAGGAATCGTGCCCTAAAATTTTTACCGATTCGACTTAATGAATTGCAAAAATCGAGCGCAGGGAAAGATAGAGAGACTGCATTAGAGTTGTTTTGCATGTACAACGTTTGTTTAGCGTGTTCAAAGTTTTTATCTCCTTGTTTGGAAAACAAACCGTTCCAAGTTCATGTCCGGACTTTGAATTTGGTTTTTTGTAATGAGGCGTGGGGTATGTAGATGCTGAAGTGGAATTATTTGGGATTCTTGAGTCTTAGATCGGTTTATTATATACCCAAAATTGAAGAAGACACGTGTTGTTTATTGCCGAATGTGAACTTGCATGAGGATCCTGAACTTGCATCGCTAATTGTCAAAGTTATTCGGACGATTGTTAGTTGTGCGTTCAAGAGCTGGAGAAAGGAAGATGTAGTGTTTAAGAGAGTGTTGTCTTTGGTTCATCAGGCTAGGTCGTGGTTCAGGTTCTAACTTTTTTAATATATTTTTTATTTGGAATGGCAAAACAAGTTACTAACGCTATTCTTATAAAAAAATCTTTAGGCTTCTTGATTCTAAGACGTTTGATGGATTGCACTCCTCTCTTGTCACGAATCTTTACAATTGCACTGTGCTCATATTAGAGGAGGATGCATGTTTAGACGGAGATTTAGTAGACCTGTTTTGTATGACAACCTTTACAGAACATCTCAAGTCATCTGCCAAGGATCATTTACTCGTGGTACTGCGGAATTTGTTTTTTTTTTTTCACTCTCTCATATTACTCCATGCTTTTTGAGGACCTTGTATCTTTGGAATTTGCTATGTGCAGAGAGCCGACAACATATTCGTGGTGGGGATGATCTTCTATACTTGAACGATGTGCTTCGTTCTTTATCATATTATTTTCATGGTGGATCCAATAGTTGTGTATCACGTGAGTGTTATGTAAGTTGCAAGCATGAGCACGGAAGGGTTTCTTTTCTTTCATACTTAAAGGCTTTGGCATTCGATCTTATGTCATCCAATTGCAGAATTAGTCACTAGCTCAAGCAATACTCTTCTCCCTGAGAAGAAATTTCCTACATTTTCTCCCAACCTAACTATTATTCTAGATGCATTCCAACAGTATTCTCATGCTTTCCATACTCATTTCAGGTATCTCCTTGGTCACTTTTCGGTATATTTATTCTTGTTCACAACACTCATGATATTTTTCATAATAGCCTTATGTTATAACCTTTGTTGTTTCTTATATTCTAGCTAAAAAATCTTAGCCATAAAAAGGCTTTCACCGACAAGGAGATAAATGAAGTTCGAATGGATTTTGTTAAGTTCATCTAAGAATATATTATGAACTATCCTCAAGACGAAGATGAACCATAAGGCTGAAGACATATGTGGGTGATCGACTTTGACGAGATTATGTTATTTTTTCATTTGGATTTGGATTAGGCTGATTAAATTTATATAAATTAAATTGGAAATGTGTTATTTACTTCATTACATTTTATGATTAAGTGCAAATATATATTGGTTATCTAAGGGGATTGGAATGTTTCAATGAAATTAGCAATATATACGAGTGTTACTTGAAATTTAATGGATCATATTCAAGTATGTAGTTTATTCAGATGTGCAGTTTATTGCAGGTCCCCAATTTTGTGAGTTTTCAATATATATTCACGTTTTTTTTTTTTTTAAAAAAAAAAAAACAATATATACATATCACGGTTTTACCCAAACTGTCATGAATAATGGTACTTTTTATGACTTTTAAAAAGGATGAATGCATAACAGTTTATTTAAAACCGTCATAAATTATATGATTTGTTGTAATGGTTTTTAAGCAATTGTTACCGTTTTTTATGGTAGAGAGAGGCTAGTCTGGAACAAATATTTGTGACGGTTTTTGGAAAAAATAAATAAATGACCCCACTCCATCACGGTTTTGAAAAAAAAAAAAAAAAAAAAAACAAACAATGAATGACAAAAGACTTTTTATCACTATTTTTAACAGTGATATAAAACTTTTTTTCTTGCATAACATATGATGTTCTAAGATCGTCTCTGTCTATGAACTGGATGTCCAATTCTTCTCAACTGTAACCTCATTCTTCTTCTCATCAATTATAAAGAGCATATATCGATGCACCATACAAATAAACTCAAGATGGCACCAACCACGTACAACTCCTCATAATAGTGTAACCTAAAATGAATATGGTTAATGATTATTATTTTAAATTCTTCCTTTATATTGAAATACAAATGGAGTTGCTAACTTGTAAAATGAAACGAATGTTGTACGATTGTATGCTCTACCATATATGTTATGCTATGCAAAAGGGGTTTGGTATTGGGATACATAATTTGTATAACAAAAAAGAGAAATAAAGAAAAGCAGTTCACTTGGTTCGCGTGATGTAAAGAAGGATTAAGATTGAAAATACAAAAAGCGACTCAAAAGTTGGTTGCATTGGATAATTTTTTTTGGAACGACAATTTTGTTGCATTGCACATTTAAAAGTAAAGTTGAACCATTAATTAGCAATTCAAAAGATTCCTTAAAAATGAATAGGCTAGGTCGAAGAATGGTAAGTTGAAGAATTCAATTCGAGCCTACTCCTCCAAATTTAAACTTTACAAACAAATTTTTGATCATTTTACTCACATCCTAAATGCTTTTTAGAGGAAACCAATGGTAAGTTAAATGAAATAATTTTTTTTTTGGATAAAAAACTTAAAACTATTTGTAGTTAAGCCGAACAGCATAAGCATATATTTAAAATGTCAAACAATATAATTTTAAACATATTAGTTAAGGTTAATAAGATCAGCATTTTCTCCAAAAGTCATAATTTTTGTTAAAGGGAATGAATTTTGATAATCAAAATTAATACTTTTTTTTTAATATTCAAAAATATGAAGCCGTGATGATACTACCATAGAGGATGAACGATTTTAAGTATCATAATTAACAGCCTAAGTGAATTACCATGGTTGATAATTTCTGTTAGTTTAAAACTCACACAACCAGCGCAATCTCTTAATCTTGTAGTCAAGAAAGTTTTTCTTGAGTTAACATTCTCCAGTAGTCCATCTCATAGAAATATGATTAGTATAATAGATGTTATGATATCTTGTCTAAAAAAATAGCCATATATGTGTCCGTGTGTGTAACTTCGAATTTGGCAAACATTTCCTCAAATTCTTGAGCACACCAACTCCTACTTATTCAGATCTTTACAAAAAACTTCAATTGGGCATAAAGCTAAAATTTTCAATAATTTATTAATATTTCTTAATCTATGTAACTAAAATTATGAAATTAATATGGCATATTCGTAAGTGATGTGTTGGACTGGTTTGCATAAGATATTTACACAGTATGTCATTCTTAACCTAGCTTTATAAAGTGGGTGAACTTAGGGGTTTGTAATATTGGTTAACCCTTATAAACTTGGTAAGAGAAGATTCTAATGTACCGAAGGCTCGATACTAAACATCTAAGAGATAATTAATAATGCAAAAAAAGAATTTTTTCGCAACCAAACCCATGAACTATGGGAGGTTTCTGGTAATATCATTAGGCACTGGATCTGCCAAAGAAGAATCGAAGTTTGATGCTTCTATGGCTGCCAAGTGGGGAACGTTTGCATGGCTGCACAATGGTGACAACTCACCTCTGTTGGATGCTTTCACTCAAGCAAGTGCAAATATTGTTGACATTCATGCTAGCATTCTCTTCCAAGCACTCCTCAGTGAAAAGAATTATCTGCGTATTAAGGTACAGTATCACCAACACAACTTTCTACCATCATCATTGATTAAAAAGGATTATTTGTTATAACAGCAGACCCCTTACGTCACTGTTATGAACTACACTAATCTCGTTATCTAATACCTCATTTTGTTTTTGTATCATTTACACTTTCTAAACCATCATACGATACCAATTTATTCTAATGAAGTTACAGCTTACCTAGCAAAAAAAAAGTGTGAGTATCCACTCAAATAATAGGGAATGGCGACTTGGAAAAAGGAAAACCATCAGGTTAAGAGTTTAATCACTTGTAGTGAACGATAATTATGTCTACAATACCTATTCAGGTATTTGACAACATGACCTGAGCCTCAATATCTCTATGGGACTTGGGACCCACA
The DNA here is from genome assembly GCF_015680905.1 of Coptis chinensis. NCBI lineage: Eukaryota > Viridiplantae > Streptophyta > Magnoliopsida > Ranunculales > Ranunculaceae > Coptis > Coptis chinensis. The sequence continues at coordinate 42,728,297 of NC_141460.1, forward strand.
TTTAGAACCACTCGGAGTGTAAAGCCTAAAGAATAAATAGTGAACCAAACTCCTAACTATACTACTATCAACAAAGATTTTGACATTTATCTCATCTTTAACTTGGCAATTTAGTTGGAATTGCTTCCTCGGTAGATATAAGAGCAAAAAAAAAAGCACTGAAGAGAACATGCAAGATCTGATCAAGATAGGTAAAGACCTTCTGACGAAGCCATTGTCTAGAGTTAACTTGGAAACAGGAACATACGAAGAGGTGAAAGGAGAAGGCACCAATGCAGAAGCGTTGATTCGTTTTGCCAAGCTTCTCTTAGATGAAGGCAGTTTAAGACAATCCATATAAATAAACCCCTCTTGAAGATGTCCCATCAACTTTCAAAGAGAACTTATTTTGCAACTCCTAAAATGGTGTGTTGGGGTGAGAAGTGTGATTTCACCCAAGTTTTCAAACTTCAAGTACCGTGATATGGTGGTATAAGGCATGTACCTGAAACTGAAAAGATACATTGCCAACAACTTAATTACTTGAACTTTCACATATAGCAACCACTTCACAATAAACCTTAGATATAGATTTAAAGTGACACCTTTCTACAATTTCTCCTTTATTTCTTCTTTTACTACTGCACTACTACTTTCTTTATACTAAATAAATCGATCTCAACTATAAAAGAAAAAAATCACAGCAACACTGATGTGGAATTGGCTGGGATCCAGCTCCGAACAACACTACCTTGCAAGAGACATACCTAGCAAATTCTTACTTGATCATCGTGTAAAACCTTTTTCATCTTGAGAACTGAAGCTCCTTTTCTTCCAATCTAAAAGTTCTGCATATGAAAGAATGAAATAGGAAAAAAAATCAAAAAGAGAAACAAACGCTTGGATATAAATTTATCTTTCTAACATATAGCTCACAAACTTGGTCTTAATGTGTCAATATCTAAATGCATGCTTAACTAACCATTTAGCTCAAGAACCTTATTGTAAATTTTTTTTCCTCGTTAACGAATTTGTGTTGTTGCTATTGTTCTGCCACATGACACATAAAACTCCAGTTAAAGTTGAATATATATATTAATATATATATATATATACTATTCTAAATCTTCTTTCCAGTTTGGTAAGTTCTAATACTACCTGCATCTTGAATGCTTCGAACTAATTACCAATATCAACACATCTTTGCAATATGGAAATGACTGGCTAACTAAATTTGACTTTCTAGGCTCTCATAGTAGTGTACTCGCTAGTCGCTACTATACTGACTTGGGAGTTAGGACTTCTTCCCTCATATCAGATTGGGACTTGGGTTACTCTTTACTCAAACTGTCTCCTTTCCCTTCCTTACTGTATCTATTCTAGTTGAGCAGTAACAAATGACATTTCACCTATATATAGTAATGGTCTTTATCATTTGGGGCAGAGTGATATCAAGCATTGACGCATATATAAATACACTACACAAATAAATCGTTGTTCATTGCATACGCTGGCAATAGTAAAAAACCAACTATTATATAAACCGTAGTCCCTAAAGAACTTTGATATGGCATTTTCCTTCTCACCCAATTTCATCAATCTCAACTCCCAACTTAAATTCAAATGATTCATTTACATAGGACTTCATAACTATTGAAAGACGAAAAGTAACAAAGGACTTGGTTTTCAATAACCAAAATTAACAAAAACAAATAACACGCAACCCAGCTTACCCTGATTATCATAATTTTCAATTACGCGAATTTCGCGGCATGTTAGGAGGCTAACCCGAACCATTAAAAGTGTGAAACTAAGTTTTGATTCGCTCTTCTTCTTTTTTTTTGCTCAGTAAAGTTGAATCTCATTAAAAGTGAAAAGAAAGTAGGCTACCCCGTTAACAACCTCGCTTGCCAATCAAAAAAAAAAAAAAAAAGTAGGCCGGCCGAAAAGCTACTATTACAAAGAAACAAAATAAAAATAAAAACATAGCCACATGAGACTAACCTGAGAACCACAAATTATTTTACATATAAATTCAAAAGTCTATCCCACCTCACGACAAATTACTCGCTGTTTTGATTCGCTATTCTTATCCTGAGCTATAGCTTTTATGTTGCTCTAATCTCACTTAATCAACCAATCAATTCAATTCTCTTAGATTCAACGGAATAACTTGCTAATGAACAACGACTTGCTAATGAACAATGATTAAAGCAAAGCAACTACTCATGCCATAACATATTTTGTCAAAAATAAATATATAATGAAGATGACCAAAACAATTATAAATGCTAAATTCATAGGAATGAAATGTACCTACAAAGAGTCCACCAAGAAGGTTGAGCAATAACACAGAGTCCTCTATTGTTAACTCTTAACTTCCTCATCATGAATTTGCATATAAGCCCAAACCCTTTTTCCTTCTCATCAAAAGAAATCATCACAACACAAACACAAATATAATTCATCAGTTGTACTTTGAGAAAAAAAAAATGCAATGGCACATTTATGATGAATAGAGCGGCACACCTATTATTTTGGTTTACAAAACTCATACTAATAGAAAATCTGCCAAGTCTAAAAATTGTTGAAGAATGATACGTAGAATTAGCATCATTGAAAAATTAAATTTTATTTAATTCAAAAAATACATCATGTCGTTGAATATCTTTGAAAAGAATTCAAAACTTTCATTGTACTGTTGGTAAGTGCAAACCACAAATCCCAAATTTTGGGTTGTAAGTATCCAATCAAACAACTTCAGTTTTAAAAGATAGTAAATATACCTACAAAATCAAATAAAGTCAGTTAAAAAGTCTGGAGAACTTTTTTGTATATTAGGCCAACTTCCAAATCTCAATTTCAGCACAATATTTCCCCCCTTGAAGCTCTTCATGAATCCCCGAAACCTATCCATCAAAAATATTACACTTCTTGAGTTGCTAACTTTCAACATAAACCTAACTTTCCCTTTGTAAAAAAAATGTTTCTTTCAATCAATGAATTTATAAATTTATTTAGAAATGGAATCGCAACCCTTGCAGTAGCAAACCAAGGTTTATTTAAAGAAGATGAGGAAGATCATTACCTTTGTTTTAGCAAGCTTCAAACTTGAGTATGTTGCTGATGAACACAGTACACGCTCTTATAATTTTCGATTCTTTCTTTCTCCACTTTGAAGATTGAAAGAGAGGTCGAGGAAAAGAATTGATCAACGGTGTACCGGCGGGGTGAGGTTTTTTTTGGTTTGCTTTTGTTTTTTTTGGTTGGGTTTGAGGAAGATTTTCTTATGTCATTCTATTTTTAAGTTGTTAATTACTTACTTACACCTAGCGTACATTCAGCGTATATTTGGTTTATAAGAACTTTTCTTATATCATTCAGCATATGTTATTTTCAAGGGTATACCACTTTTCTTAAGCGGGCAAGAACTTTGGTTGTGGATTATCTCAATACATTTGTTCTCGACTATTGGAGTGGAATTCATTGAACACGGTTGCACAACCTATGAAGTGAAAAGTTCTGTGTTCTAATGTATTTTATGTGTTCTAGGCCAATCCCTCTCCCCTTGAAGGGGAACAGAAACCCAAGGTTTAGACAACTAAAATTGGGAATAACACCTAAGATGCATCTGACACAACATGGTTTCACCCAAACTGGGATGAAATAAGAATCTTAAGCTACCTCATTATAAAATATTTAAGATAATGAGTGAGTAAAGTTCAAGGACCTGAGAATAACATTATCTCTGACTAAATTATCCATTAGCAAGGTAATAAGAGATTTCCAAGCAATAAACTCAGCAGCATCTTTAGCCTGCAAAGTGCTAACAAACAAAATTATAGGTTTCAAGGTTACTGGCTGGACTCAATAACTACACCAAAAGATTAAAAAGGAAATTAGCATACATGACCTCATTGTTGCGAACACAACTCTTTAATTGTGATTTTCTCCAGACAACTCTTAATAACCAATCAAACAATCACATGGTATCATGTTTTTTAATCTAATAGATGGGGAAGAACCACAAACCTCACTTCTCACGTTTACAGTGCAATAAGTGATGCCATTAATTATGATCCCATATGGCAGTTCTTCATGCAACTAGCACTCATACTACTCTGATTGTAAATGTGATTGATCTATTGAATTATGCCCATGCTAAAAACTACAAAGTTAAAGTGAATTGGCGAAAACCAACAGTAAAAAATTATAAGTCATCTATGCCCAAGACCTTTTTCTATTTTTTTGCCTTTTTGATTTTGCATTCCAATCAACGGTCACACATAAAACAAATTACACATTAAAGAAAATTAAAAGTTTGAAGCAAAAAATCATATCTTAAAAGAATAAGAGAGGGATTAAAGAAGAGAGTGTAACTTACCAGTTAGACACTTATTGTACGTAGAGTTCTTGCGGCACTTAGAGAGCATATCCAGGTAGAATGGGCACTTGCTGATGTTACTCCCATTGGCGCTAATGTAATATCATTGAATGCCCTGTAGTGCAACTTGCATGCATAAGAGCCATTGAAGATTATAACGAAAAATAATACATTGGATGACAAATACATTAGTAAAGAATGTATGAAAAATTAAGATTGCTTTCTTTACAATATTTATAAGTTTATCCAAAAGTCTAATATAATAGTACAACATGACCTTAATGTCAAGTGCAAACAGTAACAATGAGTGACCTCAAGTAGTGCGATGATTTACTTTCATTTCATTCATAAGCAGCATCGTTTAGTGTTAGTTAGGGCTTTGAGTTTATCACGCAACTTTCTGACACAATTAGTTGATGAATTAGAATCCCATATCACTTAGTGTTAGGGTTTTAGTTGAGCCAATGTAGAGACTAAATAGGTTAAATGGGGCATACTTGACACAGATTAATTTCCTTGATAATCAAACAAAGCACAAACTAACTACCAATATGAAAACCACAATGTTTTCTCCAAATAAGTAAAACTCCTTCATACAATCATACACGAAATTGGTTTAACAATGCTTAACTTCTAAATAGTGAATTGAACGCCATGTGAATGATCTAATATGTACTATGTGAGCAACCTCGAGTGCACATACTCTATAACAGATAAGACTAACTTGTATGTAGGTTTTACCTGATGGAAAAAAAAATCTATTTGCTTGGAAAATCTGCATGCCGCCCTAGCACCCACCATTGACGGGACCTGCTCAAAACGTGCCTGATTAGATACCTGAGAGCAAAGCAAACCTGATGATATATAAACTGAGGTTCAACATCATTTCCATGGAACAAAGCAAAACCAATTAGAAATGTAGGGAAATGGTTTGGAATCCAAAGCTACAACATGCAATTGACAAATATTTCCATGATCCAAGTTATATCAAGCAGTGGGCTAAGCATAGAGCAAAGCAACGGCTAACTTATGCAAATCGTAGGGATATGAAATCCTAAATATGAGTTTACATATATCACGATGCATAATTAGATATTATTTGGGCATTCACATTTCTAAAGAGGTTTGAGTGTCTCCATTCGATTGCGCTTAAGGCACAATATATATACCATAATGAGAAGTGAGTACATAAAGAAAGCATGCAGCATTCGCTTCGTAAGAAAATAATACTCTGGAGATATATGAGTGCTAAGGTGAACTTATGTGTCTCTATGGAATTGGCAAAACTTGGAATCTTAACGCATAAGATACTTAATGAGCAGTACTAAAATAAGGTAAATATTACAAAAGACATACAATACATCTTCGTGTAATTCTAAATTTGAAAATATCACTTTGGAGACATATCAGCAATCAAGCACTGAACAAACATAGAAAACAACCAACTGAATTACAATTGAACTCAGCCTATTAGAGAAATCACTCAAATTTTGGAATTATACCTTGTGTGCAACACAAACCGTGCATATTAAAGCAAAAGAACTCAAACCCTTTATGCCATTGCTGATTCCAAACACAATCAGTTCATGTAAAACAACCACATGCAAATTGAAACTGAAATTGAAGATAAACTTCTCAAAATTGAAGCTTATGAAAAAAAAACTGCTTACTTGTTTGAACTGCCTAGAACAACAATGGTGCCTTCTTGTTGTTGTAATTGGGGGTTTCCAAAGAGAATTCACTTTTACATATGCAAATGTACAATCAATAGAAAAAACGCCACCTTTTATAAGAATCAATCCAAAGATAAAAAAAATTGATCAAAGGAAATTCAATTGATAAAAAAATAAATAAACTAATAATGGCCTCCCCAAAAATACCTAATCAAATAGCAAGTCCTCCAACAGATATATTGACATTAAGAAAGTTGAAACGACAAGGATGGTGGCGGTGCTGTTAATGTTTATGGAGAAGTTTTGGCTGGCGAGAATTAAGATTTTTTTTTGGGTTTTGCTCGTTTGGGGTTTTCATCTCGCGGAGGGCAGTGTATTAGTCTTTTTTTTTTTTTTTTTTTTTTTTTCATATGTGCGATGAAATTGGAATTTGGGAGGCAAACTTAATAACGTAAAGTCATATCATACAAACCTCATTAGAAGTGCAAGGAACAATCTGATCTGCTTGGGATACAAAAATCCTCCACTCTACATCCTATGATGCATTTAATATCCTTTTTATGATTTTATCTAATAATCCCCTAGTGATACAAATGAATCAATCAATGAAGATAGTTTAATCTAACATTATAACATGCAAAACTCAATCAAAATAAATATAGGAAACATATAATTAATCATAGAAATGGTGCATAGATTAGAGAAAAAATAATAAGAAATGGTGCATTTATATTTACCTCAAGCAGAAGAAAATGTTTTAGCTAAACTCAAGCATTCCAATACCCTTGTGACCTTCAATGCTTCAACAAAACAACTATCACCATCTCTATAAAAAAAATAGTAAAAACGATTTGCAGCAACTTGGTGCGTCGCAGTTCACTGTCAACTTCGCCAGTGAGCTCCTCTTTTCCTTAGAATTACCAAGAATGTCTTTACATAATAGCAAGAAAAAAGCGGCTCGAGACCTCATGGACACAGATCCTTCCACTCCTGTTGTTGTTTAGGTTCGGCCGCTAAAGGACGCACCCGCAATGTATAGGAAAGTGAGAAAAATAAGATGCAAAAAATAGTATTGTCAGCTCCTAAATGGTCCATTGTGCTCTACCGCTTGGAAGATCAAGCGGTAGCAAAGGCTTCTCTCAAGGACGCCTTTAGTAATGCAAGGATTTAGAATAAACATCGCTCACATTCTTAACAGTTCCTACAATTGAACCACAAAGGAAAAAAAAAATATAGTAATTAGTATTAAATAGAGTAAATGACTATGAATAATATATTTTTTTAAATACTACTGAACCGTACAACTTTCTCCCTTCTTCATGTCATGTATATATGTGGTGTGCCTGTGTTGTAAACCAAAACTTTGAGTTCAAATTAGAACTTATTTAAGTCATTGAAAAAACACAAATGGTTCACATGAAAGTAAAGGGAAAGTACCTTTTGTATGCCACTTCCGTTTACGTGTATCCTTATACTGCTACATCGGTTGCCACTAAAATTGGAGCCTGACAACCATTCTTAAATTAGCTCAATGCATGCTTCTTTTCCTGCAAATACAATCATGACTTGGAACACATTAGAATAAGACTATAAAAAATGTCACCATTTTTGTATTGGTCTTTAACTTAAAATAACTTAGAAGCTTATCTAATACCTAAATTTTTTATCACTTCATTTCTTTTCCCACGGAACATAATGCCTAAAAGGGAAAACAACAAATAACTACTTAACACATGCCTAAAAGAAGAAATAAGCATATTGTTACACTTTTAGTTTAAACTTAGCATAGTGCCGATTGAGATGAAACCAAATAACTTTATAACAAAGTAAAACCAATCCGTCGAAAGGGATTACATACTTTTTGTATGACCCTTCAAAAATTATTGATCAACAATGATCAATTACTGACCAACACTAAGCTACTCAACTTGATCAGGTTTAGAGTAAAAGATCAGATGGTAAGAAATCCTTACTATCCATTGCAAAGGAATTCCCCTACCCAAGCAGAAAACAAAGTAATTCTTAATCTGAGCTTAACAATGAAAGATAAGAAGAACACCAAAGAGAATAAAATAAGTAACCATTGAAGAAATCAGCATACAATTCCAAGAGATTATACTACACATGATTTTGTTACACGTGATTTAGGTAAGCTCCAATCATAAAAATTGTAAACATTGAATTACCATAGAAACACAAAAACTAATAAGAGTTTCACTTGGATCTGAAATGCATTCTCAACAGCAATTAAAATGGGTGCCAGCCAATGATAATGTGTTTGCATGTAAAGCCTAATAACAAACAAAAAAGGAATCTACTGTACCCAAAAAAGCCTAGTCTACCAACTTTCGATCTTTTTCTTATATCTAACAGTCATCACTGAAGTTAATCAAGTTGACACAAATACCCTAAGGGTAGGTCATTTTGGCGCAAACCAAAATTACATGTGCTAAAATCCATTAGTGGTTTTGGCTTTGGATATTCAATTCCGAGACTGAAAAATAATACAAAGCTTTTTCCATCACCCGAATTAAGCTTAAATAAGCACAACAATAACAACGACTAATAAAACTAATAGTGATGTTGTTTTTCTTTTTTCTTTTTGCTCTTCTCACCAATGTAAATAATCTAACAAACAACCGAGTCCCTAATATCAATCACTTGGACTGGTCAGTAAATTTCTCCACCATTCACATACTTACTTTCACCATGTTGTTCCACTTTCTTAAAAGAACTGACACACAAATTAAGAAAATAAGAACCCCATCAACGATTTGGGTTAAACCCCATATATCAAAAAAAATAAAAAATAAAAACCGGAACAGATAAGAAGACAAAGCAGACATTTTACTTGACAGAAGATGAAGACATAAGAAGTTGATAGGCATGAATACCTAGTGACGGAGAAGAGGCTAAGCTTCCCAGAAAAATCATACCATAAAAGCCCACCTCTTGAATGAATTGATTACTGTATAATAACCCCTTTTTATGCAAATAACAATTCCCCAAACCAAAAAAATAATCACTGAAACAACACAAAAATGAAAATCATGATGAGATATATATATATATCATTAATTACAGTCATCATATCATTACAAAATCTCGAATCAAGGTTGTAAAGAGATGCACTATAGGAGAAGTGCATGTTTGGAAACTTAAAAAGGCTTACCTCCTTTTCATGTTAACACCACAGCACTTGAGGCATAATATACCACGCCTTAATTAAGTTCTGACAAATGGCATGGTGTTAAACACTTAATAGTAGGTAACGTATATCATTCCAAATATAGAAAGAAATAAAGAGATTGGGAATGATTTATGCTCTTCCTGAACTGTACACTTGCAAATCATGTTTGAATTTAAATCCCGCTAAAAGCGTTAAGTTCTCTCAATTAACTACATCTGTTTTTGGACTTTTCTCCTTATATCCAAGGCCCATTTACCCCTAGTCCAACCATGAACCCATTTTTATGCAGCTCATAAACCAACTCTAAGATCAATAAAGCACAACAAATCAACAAAGAATATGGAAAAATAGTTTAAATTCTATTGGCAAAGAAGACTTGAAATAAATGGACCATGTAATTCAAACACAATTAGAAGTAACTATTATTTTGAAATATTTGTTTGAATAATCATTGAGAAAGAAAAGAATAGAACGAAAACAACAATAGATGCTACGTGGCACAACCTTCGTCAATGAACCACACATAGACACAACATTGTAATATAGATGGACTTGATATAAAGAGCAAGTATGAATCACATTTAATACTTTAATAATTTTAATGGAACTCAGCAGGTGACCAAATAGATTAGAGAAGACGCTATATTCAGACAAAGCCTAGCTACTTCTACCAAGCTACAAATTTGATCAATAAGCTATAAATAATTAAAAATAAGAAAAATATGATGATGAGTAGCTCTAATTACTATCTTCATGCATGTTTAAGCTTATTCATGTATTTCAGTCTGATATGATTGACTGAGTTGATCTAAAGGTAGTATATAAGTTCCAGGATAACACACCAAGATGGCCGAAATGAAAACTATTGATGTGCCAGCTGATAAGCACCCAAAACTGTATTATAAAACCCCGTAGAGATGTAACATTTCGGTTAATTTTGTACTTAATAATCATGAAATAATCGTATTTTCGTGCTTTTGTAGGTTGAAGCAACCAACGTAAAAATGATAATAAAACCAGTATTTAAGTATGGAATAAGGAGTATACATAAAACTTTCCAATTAAGCCATGTGAAGCCCAACAAATTCGGACTAAATCCCAAAGACTCAAATAGGACAAAATCAAGTTAGAAACGGGATTACGTGCACAGAAACAGCAAGCTTTCGAAGCTCATATCTCTTGAACCAGGACTCCGAATTCGGCAAGTGAGCTGCTCAGACGATCAGTGTGACGAACTCTACGCAAAGGCGGGAAGTTATAAAAATGTCAAAAGACCGGCCCACCACTGGACACAGCACATGGACCCACTATGCGGGCCTGCAAGATTTGATAAGTCATCATGCAAGTCAAGACAAATGTGCAAATAATTGGCACAAAGTGGACACCTTGCATGCAATTAATGAAGTTAGATGGAATTAGGTGCTAATAATGAAAAAAATGCAAGGTGTCAAAATGGTTTTAGTTTTTAGATAAGAAGATAGTTAATATGGGGGGTGGGGGGTGCTTCACGTGGGATGGAGAAGGAATTCCCTCATATGAGTAAAGAGAAAAGCTAGCATTCATTCCATGTTTTTAATGTAATTTTTCCTTTTTAAGAACTAAACTTAGTGTAATAGTGTTAATGGAAGGTGTATCTACCAAATTCATGACCATGAGGATGACATGTCCCATAGACCGAGGTAACTTAAGGCACCAGAGAGTGAGAGCACAAGATACAGGCCACGACACTTGAGGCAGTAGTGGACAGTTAGCGATCATGGGGAGGGAGAGGTGGAGATTGTGGAATCGAGAGACGGTTAGCGGTTAGGTAGTATAAAGAGAAAAGAGAAAAAAAAAAAAAAAAAAAAAAAAAAGGGAGGAGAAAGGCTTAGGATTTTAGAGGTGAGAAAATCTGATCATACATTTGGCGCCGTCTGTGGGGAACGCTGGAGTAACCTACGATTTAGGGGCAAGAAGAGAGGGTTATAGGATGGCAACGATAGCTAAGAAAGGGAGAGGGAGACCAAAAAAATGAAAGATGAAGTTGGTGAGGAAGAGGCTCTGAGTGTGGAGTTGGAAGAAACACAAGAGGAAGCTCAAGACACGACGGCAGATGCAACTAGACTCCTGTAGGAAGAAGTAGTGAGGTTGAGGGATGAGAATGATGATCTTAGAAGAGAAAGGGAAACTACACAGAGAGGGGAGGGGACTAGAGAGCCAGAGAATAGTGAGGTGGGGGGCCAGAGCGAGGAAGTGCCTCAAGGGCCAAGAGGTGATCTTGAGGGAGGGGTCACGCTGGAGGTGGTCCAAGCAATGATTGAAAAGGATAGAGAAATAAATCGGGCGGCAGAAAAAGAAAGCCAAGGGGCGGTGAAAGAAGGTGGTGGCGGGGACTTAATCGAACCCGCTAGCAGATTCTCGCTTTGGAATTCGAGGTGCCAAAGAGGTTCTCACAACCGAGATTCGAAATGATATGACGGGGAAGGGGTGATCCTGCGGACCACTTACACCACTTTAGGCAGCAGATGCCGCTGTGGCAAGAGAGTAAATATGACGGACTCCGCTGCATGATGTTTCTCGCCAGTCTGAAAGGGGGAGCTTCAGATTGGTATTATCGATTGACGTCACGAAGTATAAATAAGTTCGAGGAGTTGGAATAGGCATTTGTGGACCATTTCATTCATCAGAAACGGAGAGTAGTGGATATCGTGGACCTTTTCAATGTCAAACAGAAATCCACCGAGACACTGAGGGAATTTTTGTGTAGGTTCAAGGATGAGACTTTGGGGGTGGAGAATTTGGATGAGCACACCGCGGTAATAGCATTCCAGCATGGGTTGAAGCAGGGTACTAGAGTCCACGAGTCTGTGTCCAAAATCGAAGTCACGACGTTACATGCATTGTATCCAAAGGTCGAGAAGTACATACGTTATGAGGATATATTGCAGAGAACCGCCAAAGAGCCTAGGAAGATAGAGAAATCAGTGCAGAGTGTAGGACAGGACGACCGGAAAGACAGAGGAAAAGCTACGGCCCGGGAGGGGGGATCTTACAGGGAAGAAACACACAAAGCTGAGAGAGGTCGAGACATGGCTAGGAGACATTCGTGAGAGAAAACCATACCGCGATATAGCGGCAACTCCTTTGAACAAAACGTTAGAGGAGATGTTGCCGCTAATCAAAGGGATGCAGTATTTTGAAGGTCCGAGAAGCACGCCTAGAGAGTTGGAAGAGAAGCCGTTTTGCGCATACCACCAGATCCGAAACCACAAAACCAATGAGTGTTTCGCGTTACAGTGGTTGATAGAGAGGATGATAGAAAGGGGGTTGCTGAGAGAGTTCATCAGGGAGGCACATCCGGTCAAAGAAGCGCCAGCCGTGGCAAGGATCCTAGGAACCATTAATGTCATCTTCAGTGGGGAAACAATAGGAAGGAATGCTCACAGGGACAAAGTAAGGAGGACGTCCAGCTTACAACAGATAAATGAGGTCTCGAGTATTCCGCGACCAGTTCCAGGAACCATTGAAGGGGATGGGAGGATAGAATTCACACCAAAGGATCTGGAAGCGGTAATCTCGCCCCACGAGGATGCACTAGTAATAACAATAGCAGTGGGTAACTACATGGTGAAGAGGGTATTAATAGACTGCGGAAGCTCAGTTCATTTGTTGTTTAGCGGCGCGATGGAGGAAATGAACATTGAGAAGAAGCAGTTGAAGCCTCCCCGAACCAATCTGTTTGGATTCAACGGTAGCATGACCGAACCCATAGGGGAACTAGAGCTACGAGTGACAGCGGGTCCTGTAACGGTGTTCACCCATTTCATGGTCGTGGACTCCGCTTCGCAGTTTAATGCGATCCTGGGAAGAAGATGGATTCATGAGATGAAGACAATTTCATCCACCTACTATCAAGTGATCCGTTTCCCAACCAAGGGAGGAATGTATGAGATACAAGGGGACCAAGTTGCAGCTCAAAGAATACACTAGGTGGTGGTTCGAGAATTGATCCGCGCATCAGATAAGGGGGCGCAGAGAGATGGCGGACCCGAGGCATAGCAATCACAGACCGCGGTATCGGACCAAGAATTGCCGGTGGAGGCAAAGACAATGGATGAGGTTGAGACAGTGAACGTAGGTACTAGGGAAGAAGGGAAATTTGTGTCTATTGGGGCCGATTTACTGGAGAGTTGGAAAACAAAGTTGACCGCTTTGTTGATAGAGAACAACGATATTTTCGCATGGTCCGTAGAGGATCTGGTGGGACTGGATCCGGAATTTGCTTGTCACAGGTTGCATATGAGAGAAGGGGCCAAGCCCGTCCGGCAAAAGATGAGAGGCTTAAAGCCGCAGTATGCGCAGGGGATACGAAAGGAGATACATAGGTTGAAAGCGGGGGGATTATTCGCGAATGCAAGTTCACGGAATGGCTCTCCAACATTGTCGCGGTTCTGAAAAAGAATGGGAAAGTGAGAATGTGTGTCGATTTCACGGATGTCAACTTACAATGCCCGAAAGATTGTTACCCGATGCCGCGGATAGATAAGTTGGTGGATCGGACTGCGGAGTTTAAATTTTTCTCTTTCATGGACGCATCCATGGGATACAATCAGGTGTTCATGTATGAGCCGAACCAGGACAAAACTGCGTTTATAGTAGAAGGGGGAGTTTATAGTTATACCCGAATGCCTTTCGGATTGAAAAACGCCGGGGCTACCTTTCAGAGGATAGGAGAGAAGATGTTTGAGAACAAAATCAGAAGGGGAATGGAAATCTACATAGACAACATGGTAGAGAAGAGTATGACCGAGGAGGAATATCTAGAGGGATTGAGAGAGACGTTCGCGATACTACGGAAATACAAGCTGATGTTGAACCCTGACAAATGCACCTTTGGGGTGACGTCGGGAAAGTTTTTGGGTTACATCGTCACATATCGCGGAATAGAAGCAAATCCGGACCAGATCAGGGCTTTGATAGAAATGCAATCGCCCCAGGATGTGAAAGAGGTCCAGAGGTTGGCAGGAAGAATCGCGGCTCTCAACAGGTTCATTTCAAAATCCTTGGACAAGTGTAGACCTCTGTACCTACTCTTGCAGAAAACAACGAATTTCCAATGGACCGAGGCGTGCGAAAAAGCTTTCCAAGAGTTAAAGGTTTATTTAGGAAGAGCCCCTATCCTGTCGCGACCAGGGCTAGGTGAAAAATTGTATCTATACTTGGGGGTGTCGGAGTACGCAATCAGCTCCGTGTTGATAAGGGTGGTGGACAAGACAGAGAGGCCGGTGTATTTTCAGAGCAAAACCATGTTAGATGCGGAAACCGATATAGCGGGGATCGAAAATTTGCTCTGGCTTTGGTTTTCTCAGCTTTGAAATTAAAACCGTACTTCGATGCTCACTCAGTAGTGGTGGTGACAAACTTGCCACTCAAACAGGCCTTGAAGGCGGACAAGTCAGGGAGAATGTTGAAGTGGGCAGTAGTGCTGAGTTCTTACGACATAGAGTATCAGATCAGGACAGCAGAGAAGGCACAAGCTATGGCAGAATTTCTGGCAGAATTCCCAGCCGAGGACCCTACGTGGGGAGAGGAAATGGTTATGGAACGAGAGGGCGATCCCACTCATGACCCATTCGACCCTTGGGATATGAGGAACCGGTGGAAGGTATTCGCAGATGGTTCCGCGACTGACACCGAAAGTGGGATCGGGGTGGTATTGGTTACACCAGAGAATAACCGGTTAGAGTTGTCGATGAAGTTGGGGTTCGCAACTTCGAATAATGAGTCAGAGTACGAAGCGGTGATAGCAGGGTTAGAGATGGCCGCTGATCTGGGAGTGAGTGAATTGACGGTGTATTCAGATTCCAACTTGATAATATGTCAAATGAACAGAGAGTTTGCGGCCCGATGCCCCAGGATGGCAAAGTATTTAGAAGTATTACAGAGAAAGGCTAGCAAGTTTACCCAGATCAAGTTCGCTCATCTTGGCCGCGGTGAGAACAGACACGCAGACGCTTTAGCATATGTTGCGGCGGTGCTTCCGGGAACCGAGGGCAGAGCCGTTGAAATCAAGGTGCTGAGCAAACCAAGTCCCCGAGAAAGGGACAGGGTGGATGGAACCCATAAAGAGTTTCCTTTCGGGGTCAGAGATCGAGGACAAACGAGAGAGAAAGAGAATGGAACAAGTGTCCCAAAGATACACTCTGATAGATGGTGATATGTACAGACGGAATGTCAGCGGACCGTTATTGAAATGTATGGGGCTTCAACAGGTGGAAGAGGTCTTGAGTGAGATTCATGAGGGGGATTATGGAAGTCATTCTGCGGGTAGGACGACAGCACACCGATTGTTATCGCAAGGGTATTTTTGGTCACACATGAAGTGAGACGCAACGGAGTATGCCAAGAGGTGTGAGAAATGTCAAAGATTCTCACCGCTAATACACGCTCCTGCTGAGTCTTTGCATAAGGTGTTTAGCCCTTGGCCTTTCGCCATGTGGGCGCTGGATATCGTTGGACCGCTACCCTTGGCTAGTGGCAAACGAAGGTTCGTTTTGGCCGCAACGGATTATTTTACCAAATGGGTTGAGGGTGTGGCACTGCAGCAGGTTAAAGAGGAGCAAGTCAAGAAATTCCTGTGGGAAAACATAATTTGCAGATTTGGGCTGCCGCATACCATAATCGCGGATAACGGCACTCAGTTTACTGGGGGCAAAGTACGTGATTTCCTCCAAGCATTCAAGGTGAAGCAAGGATTCTCAGCTCCTTACAATCCGGAGGGGAATGGTCAGGCAGAATCCTCTAACAAGACTATAATGGATAATTTGAGGAAAAAGTTAGAGGATCGAAAGGGGGCATGGGCAGACGAGTTGAATCAGGTGCTATGGGCGTACCAAACCACACCGCGAACCTCCACTCAAGAGTCGCCATTTGCCATGGCCTATGGAGTGAAGGTAGTGATTCCTGTTGAGATGGTGGAGGCGACCACTAGAACCAGAGCCGTAGAAGAAGGAGTCAATGAAGTTATATTAGCTGCTGAACTGAACCTTACAGAGGAAAGGAGGGATATGGCGCGCATCAAATTGGAAGAATACCACAGGAGATTGCAGAGGCAATATGACAAGAGGGTAAAGCCACGGCAGTTCAAGGTGGGGGACTGCGTTTTGAGACGAGTGACCCCAGCCACCAGAAAAGAGAAAGACGGAAAACTGGGGCCCAACTGGGAGGGGCCATATACTGTGGCTGAAAAGGGGGGCGCCGGGACCTATCGGTTGCGGACTCCGAAGGGAGAAGACATCGCGAGACCTTGGAACATAAGAATGCTGAAGAAATTCCATGAGTGATGCTTTGTACAGTGTTATTTTAATGAAAGACAAACTCTTAATTCACCAGAGATTATTATTCGAGTGTATGATGATGTTTTGTGTCACACATTTTGTCATTGAATCAAGTGCAATTGAGATCAAAGAATTTGGTGTTATAATGGCCGTGAACTCACAATGTAACTTGTACGCGGATGATGAGGTCCAAGACCAACTTGTGGCAAACTGAGCTGCCCCCAAGCAGCCTCACGGCCGGTAAAGACATCGAAGGGGATGAGCCCTTCGTGGACGACGAGGTCCAAAACCAACTGGGGGCAAACTGAGCTGCCCCCAAACAGCCTCACGGTTGTAGAGACAGCGAAGGGGACGAGCCCTTCGCGGACGATGAGGTCCAAAACCAACTGGGGGCAAACTGAGCTGCCCCCAAACAGCCTCACAGCTGTAGAGACAGCGAAGGGGACAAGCCCTTCGCGGATGACGAGGTCCAAAACCAAATGGGGGCAAACTGAGCTGCCCCCAAACAGCCTCACGGCTGTTAGAGACAGTGAAGGGAACGAGCCCTTCGCAGATGATGAGGTCCAAAACCAACTGGGGGCAAACTGAGCTGCCCCCAAATAGCCTCACGGCTGCCAGAGACGATGAGATGGGAAGCCATCTACGGATTCAGATGTCTAAAACCAAATTTTGGGCAAACTGAGTTGCCCCCAAACCAAATCATCGCAGATAGCCAAGCATAATACAGATGAGTAAGTTGGGAGAATGCAGAATTCAGGGCATAAGTTTGAGCAAATTGATAAAACATATTCACACATGAAAATATCTGAAATACATCAAGATCAGCAAAAGTGGTACCAATAGTGAGTAAGGCAATAGCCCGCTGGGAACACCCAGAAATACGGGACACACATAGTACCCAAAACAACAAGACAACAACAAGGGTGGAAACAAAATGTATTGAGACATAACACAAAGAGGCGGAACACCAATTACTGCTCCTCGGCCGGTGCTTGCGTAGGGGGGGTCTTCTAGCATTTCTTTCTGGGGCGAGCCTTCAGATATGTCCACCACCGCATCATTTGCCGGCGGGACAGTGTCGAGCTCTTCTTCAGGCAGCGGAGTGGAAGTAGCAGTGGGTTCGGCGGCCTGTGATGGCGAGGGAAGAAGTCTCCCAGCAGCGGTGAGCTCGGCCAGCTAACGCTGGAGTTCTCTAGCAATTTTCTTTTCGGCCAGAACGCGGAAGCGATCGGAAGCAACTGCCAGGGACCGATCCAGAGTGGCCTGAGCGGCGGCCTCCATTGCTGCCTTCTCGCTAGACATTTTAGCCTGAAGGTCAGTCATCTGCTGGCGGAGAGCCCCTTCCGTGGCTTTATGGTCGTTGTATGCCTTGAGGGCCGCGATACGAGAATCATCACGCTCCTTCTCCAGCCTAGCATATCGAGCTTTCCAGCCGTCCTGCCCATGGATCTCCTGCTTTACCGTCTCCAGAGTGTCCAAAGTGTTGGTCAATCCACGGATGACATAGCCTACATCCAGGCTTAGCTGAACACAAAGGGACGTTAGATATGACACAAAGTAAAAATGCATGGCAAGAGAATCAAGATGAGACTCACCTTCTCCCACCCAGTGTAGATGGTAGCGCGATGGGCGACAAAAGTTCCCGAGTCGCCATAGGCTTGATCTCATGGAAGATGGGGGTGAAGAACAGGGAGGCAGCCACTGCAGCATTGTCCAAGGCGGAGTCTCTAGTGGTGACGGGGCAATCCCTAGCCTTGAACTCGGGATGCCACACTTCAGGCCCAACGGGCACGAGATCCTTGCCATGACGGCGTGAAGGGGCCAACGGCCGTGGGGCAGCAACGACTGGGGCAGAGGGGGCAGCAGGAGTAGAGGTATTTCCCGCAATTTTACATCTCTTGGCAGGTGGCCCCTGCGCCGCCGATTCAGTCTGCTCATCTTCAGGGTCGTTGTCCCATAATTTGAGCTTATTGACATCCATGTTCTGGGTGGGCGGAGGAGAGCCGGAGACTACAAACTCGTCCTCTCAATCAGCAAGGGAAGAATATGAGCCGGGGACCCCTATTGGGATAGATGAGTCAGGAGTAGCGGTAGGAGGTTTCTTGGACCGAGAGGCTGCGGCTCTTAAGGCCTCGGCTTGAGAATGGGAGATCTTCTTGGTGTAGCCCCTCTTCTTAGGCTTGGGGGGAGAAGGTTTGGGTAATCTCTCTTTGGGTGGAGGCAGACGGTAGAAAGGGCCTTGATATTTGCCAAAGTCTTTGAGAGATGGGTCGAGAAGGAGCGGAGTGGCTTTTTCAGGATCAATGCCTAGAAGGCCGCACTGGTCGTTTCCTAGACCGCGGAGTTTCTGGAAGATTTCGGAGTAGACACCATTGTAAAGTTGAGAGTGAGAGTCAGGCCTCCAACCTGTGACGAAGAAAGTTAGCTGCGATATCAAGAAAAAAAAGTAAAAGGACACACCAACTGATCAGTTACACTTACCGCTCTTGAGGAAGTGTAAGTGCCTGAGAGAAACTTCAGGAGGTATGTCCGCTGACAAAAGTTCCCGAACACATACAAAGGGTAATGGTGCCACACTTTATCAGATGTGGTGATGTGAAGAATGAAAGATTTCTTTCGCGGACGACTACAAAAGGATTGGTAGCCTATACTGCCAAACTTGGTACTCTTTTTGATGAAGTAATGGGCAATGATATCGCGGAGTTTGATTTGGGGAGAATTGGTTTTGTTGTAAAAGTTGGCAGCGTACATGACACGCCATAAATTGTCAATGCCTTGACATGGCGGAATGTTGAAATGATTGCATACTTCCACATCGAGCAAGGACAAGGGGAACTTTAAGCCGGCCACTATTTGCCCAACCATAGCGACCAGGCTCCCTGGCCGCGGTTCCACAAGATGGGGAAAATGAGTTACTCCCGACACATGCTCTAACACCACATCATCGGGGATGCCGTAAGCGGCCTTGACCGCGTCTAGGTTTGGTCTGCGGTAGTATAAGGGAGGTGGGGGAAGCTTAAACGATCTCCCCGAGGTAGAGGGGATAGCGGCAGGGCTTGTCAACCCGGAGGCGGGGGACTCTAACTCGTTCGCGATGGTGTTACTAGATCTAGAGGGTGGGGTTTCCGATCTGTCAGTGCGGACGACGGAGGAGTTCAATGACTCCGAAGCAAACATGATGATCAAAAACAGGTGACGCAAAAAAGAAATGATTTCCCAAAATGCAATCAAGATAAAAGATGTCACAAAGCCTAATGGGCGGGGGGAAGAGTTAACCGGTGATCGGAAACTAGAAAACAAAAATGGAAAAGAGTGAAAAGGAAAAAAAAAAGAGCAAACCTGACTTTCAATGCAGCTGCAAGCCAAGGAAGAGAAGGCGTGGAAGACTGGGACGATGACTGGTAAGAAGATCACCTAGAGAAGAAGCCAACAGGAAGAGCGGGACAGGGGAGAGTAGAGGAAGAGAAGGGAGAGAGGTGCTGAGGTTGAGAGAATAAAGGATGGAGGAATAATGGGAAAGATGAAGGGTTTGAGCGGGATTTAAAGCATCGGGGGCAAAAGGGTAATTTCCCGGGTGGTACAGCCCAAAGGCCAAGAGAGATGAACCAGTTGATGGGTGCCACGTGGATTTTGAGGAACGAGAAGTCAGCGTTCTGCAGATAATTGATATATGCTTGGAGAACACTACTTAGAGTTTGAACTCTCTAAATTAATGTAAAAGCAATCAAGATTCCTTACTCACGATCTTCGTTTCGTAGAGTTTGAATAAGGATTCGAACTAACCTAAAGCTTAGAACAACTAAAAATTAGATGTTACAATAAAGGGAAATTAAGGAGTAAGGATATAATATAAATGTTAGATTTTTCCTTCCTACACAAACATTAATAAAAACATTAACAATGAAAACATGCTCTTAATACCGAAATAGAAATTTGAAAGAGAAGTTGGAGAGTTAATCCTCCTCATGTGAAACTATCATTAGTGTTGATTTGAAAAAAGGTTTTGATTCTTCCTAGACTCATAGACAAGTCCCTAACGGAAAAATAGATTTGATCCCTAGCATGCATGGCTCACTAAAGAGCTCATACATGCTAGCAAGTGAAACCAAACAATGACTTATCTCTAAGCTCATTGCTTGATTCCTAACTAAACTCTACACCAACTACCATTTTGGGGTAGGATGTAGAGTTAGTTGTTCTTCCTAAACCTACCAAACCAACAACAATTGGTTTACCCTCACATGAGTTGGATTAACTCCCCAAAAGGGAAGTTAGCTCATGATCCTTGGGACAAGGATTTATAAACTAAGAAAAATACAAAAGAGAGAGAGAGAGAGAGAGTGAGGAGAAAGATGAACAATCAAACTCACTTCTATTTCTTTTCTAGAAGAAACAAGTGTTCCTCCATTAAAACTATTACAAGCTTTTTAATAAAAACTAAAACTAACCTTACATTTCTTTCACTAAGGAACTAAAATAATGTCATGTGAGGAAAATAAGTCAAGGGAGTAAATGGGGTGTCCCCCACCCTTGTCTAATTTCTTCTCCATTTGAGAGAAATCTCATTTCCTCCCACGAGAATTATCAAACCACATTAATGAATTTTTATCCACCACATTAAAACTAAGTGACACCTTACCTTTTTTTTCACTATTAACATCTAATCTAATTTATTACATGCAAGGTGTCAACTTTGCACCAATAATTTGTTATCTTTGTCTTGACATGCTCCATGATTGATGACTCATTCAATCTTGTGGCCCCGCGATGGGTCCATCCATGTGCCCAAAGGCGGTCCGGGTATTTTTAAGCAAGTGTTACAATTTCCCCATATCGCGTAGAGTTCATCGCCTACGATTGTCCGAGCATCTCTCGTGGTCGCATTCGAGTCCCGGTTCGAAAGAGGTAGGAGCTTTGGAAGTTTGATGCTTCAGTGTGGATTTGGGAGAATTCAGATATACTGCTTCCTCGTGCTTTATTTCAGGTTTAACCAATATTTCCATGTTTACTTTGCAAATACCGCAAAAAGTATGAAAACATATTTATTTCATGATTATTAAACACATAATTAACCAAATTTATATGTCTCAATGGGGTTTCATAATACACTTTTGGGTGCTTATCACACTACCCCCAAACAGTACTTTGCTTGTCCTCAAGCAAAGAAGAGACACTAAAATAGATAAGTGGCCAAAAATGTGTAGTCCTAAACTAATTCTCGTTTCGCAGAGTGCGGTTGCATTGACCATATGCAACAAGGCCTTAAACCACTAGGAATTCCCTAGTGGACAAGTTATAGCCTCGTGAGAGTTTTCCAGAAAAGATACTCACAAACTTCATTTATACTACAACGACTCAGTGACAGAAACTCGTTTCCTAAATTAATCTCAGATATCCATACATCTCCTTAGTAGGGAACGAGGATTGATTTCTTTGAAACTCAAGTTAATATGTATTCAATAATTAAAACATCTACATATGATTATTCATGCAGTGAACTTTTCATTGAAATATACTAGCAGGGTTGTTTCTGGATCCCTTAGAGAGCGTACCTAAATGGGTTCTCACAGGTATGTGTCGAATCACAATTCCACTCAAAATTTTACCACTCAGGTTTTGTTAACTCCGATTAATGCGGTGGGCACACGCTTTACATCTCAATGACAAATCGAGGAGGAGCCGATGTCGATCAATCACGTCTACTACTTATTATCACACCACCCTACTCCTAATTGAGCTAGAGGTCTTTATTAGGTATTGTGGGGCTTAGGTGATAGTGTACAAGAAAATGAAAATGGATAATCAAAATTTACGAGTATGAGAGAATAGGTTCTTCATATATTTACACTAGAGAAATCCTTGTTTCCTTTCCTTCTTCTAACTGAGTTTTTCCAACCTTGTTCTTAAGCCTCTGGATACTAAGGTATATATATGGCTTAAGAACATGATTCTATTTTCCTTTCCTGAAGCAAGTAACTGACTTTTATTTGGGACAAGTCTTTCTCTTTATTCCTTCCACATTTCATCCTATTTCTCATACTCATCACTTAGGTAGGTTCTTTCATTTGGTTTAATAAATGGGTAAGGAATTTTTGGTGAAAGTAAAAGGTTTGATGAACGGGTTCATTAAGTGACTAGCGGTAATATTTGTAAATGGTATGAATTTTTAGCTATGTCGATCCAAAGAAGGCCTAAATTCTCCTAGGTTTAGGTGGTGATCAAGTAAGTAGATGCGTAATTTCCTCTAATCGAAAAACTACTCCTCTGTGTCATCACACACAAATCACTCATATCAAGGCTTTTGGTTAGATTCTCACAGGATTTATAGTTTAAGTAACTAACCGTTGGTTCCAGAAACTTACTGCTATGTACCATCAATGATACTCAGTACATGAATATTCATGAAAAGATGTATAAACTATTGCATATGTATTACCTAAAGTTTCTTAAAAACAAATCCTAATTCGGATACTAATGTGAGATTTCTAGACAATTTTCATCATTGAAAAGGAAACAAGACTTTGTCACTAAGTACAATTATTAATATGAAAATAAAAACTATATATAGGCTACAAGATGCCTAATTTTTGCTACAGGTTTAAAGCACCCCAAAACGTAAATGATGCTTAGTCCTCGAAGGATCAATAATTAAAGAGAAAAAGTACCTGAGAACCGTGAGCAAAATTAGGGCTAGATTACTGGAACAGAGAGGTTGGAGATCATAATATATTATTCAGAAAGAACAAGAAAATGTTCAATAGCACATTAAACATAGCACACGATACATAGCACACCTAAATAATGAACCATAGCATACTGAAACATGAAAAAAAATAGCACACCAAACGAAGGTTTAGCTAGATATATGTACAATGGCAAACTCAAGTTTACCATCCAAAGAAGACGCGTGAAGGTCGGGCGCCTCTTTAAGGAAATGCATTTCCTTAGCATCGCGCCAATAGATAATAGTCTCATGCCAAATTTCTGCCCATTCTTTGTCTCCGGATTCCCTCAAATTGGTCTTCATCATTTTTCGGCCCTTTGGGTAACATCGAACATGCCTCGTGCTCGAGTGGGGCGCCTTCCATTGACGGAAACCTCAATGAGCGAATGATTCGTTTCTTTGGGGCACATGGAATCCACCTTAACCCAGTCATGAAAAGTAGCTACAAACCTGTGGGAAATGTGTCTTCATGATTCGCAAGCGGTGATCGGTAAAAGTATATACTTGTCCCGAAAAGTGCGAGCTCGTTTCAGCCGGAGATAACACAACCTAAAATGTTAAATAATGCATGACCCCGAAGCTAGTGCAATCAATACAACGCATAAGCGTTTCACCTCATTGGCGAGAAAAATGTCAATCTCCCATAATGTTTAGGAGTACAAATAACATTGCAGTCCCCATGTTCATTGTCATGCTTGCTAATGGAATGGTGATGTTTGCGCCATGGCACATGGCCATCTCCTTCTCGCTTGATCTCAAGACCATCACCATAAGAGTCGCCAAACGCTTGCCACGAAAGGAACGGTAAGAATTATGATAGATGTAATGCCAAGATGCAGCCGGTTCGTGGTATGGAAGGTCCAAAGATAGGGCAAGTTGTTGTTCGTCGAAAAAGATATGAGGTGTGTCACCAACTCGGATTGTGAACCCGCCTAAATAGAAAAACCATGCGCATGGTTGAATGCTGGTGTGTCATCCATATTAGCATAAAATATGCAGCCAAACTCGAGAATAAGTTTGGTCGGGTTGAAGAATTAGGGAAGACCACCCAATGTTTGTGATGTAATCATGGAAGAGATGGCCATAGGCATTGGAATCCATCATAGACGAAAAGGATTGCTCGTGAATGAATGAGTTTGGGAGGTACCATGGATGATGAAGATGCAATGTTTGATGAAGATGCCATGGTGGATGAAGTAAAGAAATGGGTAACGATACAGCAAACCGGATGGAAAAAATGAGTATGTAAGAAAATAGACCCTCTGTGAGCACATGTTAAAATTATATTAGTCACAATGGAAATGATGACAATCCTATTAAGCATTACATACAAAAAGAAGACAAAAAGATAAGACAAAATACATAGTAAGACGTGAAAACATAATAACATAGATGATTATATACTTATTGACTTAGTAATATCATGGATTCTTATATTGCTCTTGAGATGCATATTTTGCACCAAACCGCTTAGGTCTTCTATTTGTCAGCCGAAATGCATCTGAATGTCCCCTCACCGGGCAGAGAGTACAGTTTGATTTTCCATTAGGAGAGCATGATTTTGCAAGAATTGAGAATGATTTTCCAAGATCTCCTCCTCGCTCAACATCATGCGTTGCTTGACGATCTTGGAAATCCTAAAGAGTTGTGATGATGATATTCCGGACGAAGCGTGTAGTTCCCTCAAACCCCGATGAAGAAGTTTAATGCCTTCCATGGGATTAATAATATTCAAAGATGGCATTTTCATCAAATAAATGGTCAATTTGAGCTTGGGGTGTTCTCGCTCATCTATCGAGTATCGAGGGTCCAAAACCAACGGAGTAGTCCGTTTGAAGTACCTTTATATATGCTCTTTGAAGGGGTGTCTCGGAGAAATTATTGATAACCCTAACGCATCATAATCTGGCGTAACCAAAGTGGGTAGAGCTGCCGACCTTCTTGTTTTCTTGGTGATTATGTTCTAGAGGTGTTGGATCGACAAAAAGTCATCTCTTTTGAGTTTGCAAAATCTAAAGTAGGTGAAGTTGAGGCTTTGTGACTTCAGTTTGGTGTGATGTACGCACCACATTATGTCCCAACCCGATTGGCACAACACGTTGATTCGTTCAAAAGAGTTGAAGAACCATGTGATGTGTATTTTTCGACGCCGCCATTACGTCTCATTATGAATCGAATGATGACAACAAGAGACTTCGGGTTTTATTGGATTTGAAGTATGTCGGAGATCATTTCCTTATTCAATTCCAATTTCGTTGTCCATAGGCTTTGAAGAGAATTTTCCATCTTCATATCCGCTAAATTGGTAGAACATCAAAACCAATTCTAGGAATAACTAGTCTTGATATAGAAGAGGCCCATCCCATTATGATTTCGGTGTCAAAATAAGGAGAAAACCGCCTTCTTCGAAAAAGTTTTAGGTAGTCTTTCTCTGCCGTTATTTTTCTTGGTTGAGCCATTCTTGAAGGAAGGATAGTGAAAATTGTATGAATAAGAATGGCTTAAAAAGAAGAGATTTATAGGCAATCTATGAGGCTATACCAATCTGGAGTCCAAGTGTATTTAATGACCCATGTGATTATGTACAAAGATCATCGGGGATCCACAAAGAAGTCTTTGTCATGTCGATATCCAAATACAATTAATGAGATGGTTTAATGTTTAGAAAATACGGAGGAGGAAAGTTTCACGGGGTAGTTAAACTTACACGTAATTTCAGAAATGATGATCATAACTCAAGTAATAGAATATGGATAGAATAATCGAAATGCATGTGTGACAAGTGTTATGTGTACCTTGTAAAGCGTCTTGCGATTTTCTCTGAACACTATGTGTATCCATTAATTATTTTGGTGAGTTTTGGATGGCCTTTCTTTGTTATGGTTTGTTTATTTATTTACTTATTATTATTATTATTATTATTTTATTATTATTATTATTATATATTATATATATATTATTATTATTATTATTATTATATATATATATTATTATTTTTTATATATATATATTTTTTATATATATATATATATATATTTGTTTGTTTTTTTTTTTTTGTTTGTTTTGTTTGTTTGTTTTTTTTTTTTTTTTTTTTTTAGAGAGGAAAAAAAAGACAACTAATATACACAAATATTTAATCTGGAACTTCTCCAATTAATAATGCGAACCCGCACAAATGTGGGAGAATTATTTAACACACCATACTAATATACAAAATGAAAATCAGAAAAAGAAAAACGGTTACATAGATCTAGATGTTCCGGATCATGTTGTGCATGAGTGATAAGAGAATAATGATAAACACCAAGTATCACGATTAATGTGATAGCCCATTCGCGTTGCTCCTTTTCCCATCGCTCTAGTTTATTCATTATGTTCAAGAAATTGAAAATTTGTGAAGAAGAATGTGTGAAGAGTGAGAGAAGGGAATGAGTGAAAGTGGAAAGGAGAGTTGTATTTATAACTTGATTTCGACCGTTGGGCATCCGACCGTTTGGATCGATCATTTGGGTTCGACCGTTGGGCTTTGAGAGTAGGCCCAATGAATCAATGAGCAAACTCATATTTTTGAAGTACTATATTCACATAAATAATTTCTCATTCAAACCGTCTGGAGATACAAAATTATGAGAAATCAACCGATATATAATAATTTAGCGCTAAAAAATAAAAATGCAATGCATAAGGGAAATAAATGACATAGTCATTTCTAAACCAAAGGAAATAAACAGCTACTGTGAATCCTCCGGGTTAGCAGAAGATGAACCCGGGTTTCTACGTCTTCGCCACGGACGACTTCAGCCGAAATGACCGGTCCGAATGTGGCCTATGACTCAGAAGAATCGATCTTGAATTGTCTTCTTCGATTTGCCATCATCATTCTCCGAATTGGCCTTGGCGATTTCTCATTTCTTCTTTGGAATTCATTCTGAAGTAATCATCTCTTCTTGGCTTAAGAAACATCCTGCGATACTAGAATTCATGTTCCTCAAGGCATCCATAGGAGTATTGATTCGGGCATGGTATCTTCATTAAAACAAATCCGGTGGTGAAGGAGGAGGAGGAGGTACGTTATCATGCTCAATGTCATCTCTAGCTACCGGGTCCCAATGGTCTAAAACACAAGTCTCAAAAATTCCAAAATTCTCGAAAAGACCTTGTTTCAATGAAAGGAGTAGCGGATCAAACCCTAAGTTAAGCATAAGCCGAAAGTAACAAGTACAAACAAGAGGAGCTGACCTATTTGACGCCGGGTCGTAAGAATATGGCCCGAAATGGACCATACAGAAAGTGTGCTTCCTCTCCCCGTAGGATCCACAAAGAGGTGCAAGAAAGTCTTGTTCACGCCGACGCCTTTGAAGTTCCAATGACGCCATGCGCCCGCCATTAAAGTGACGGCTAATTGGTTACGCCCGAGCGAATCTTTGGTACACGCAGATTCGAGCGATGTTGTACTCCCCTCGAGAAGCGTGTCAAACATCAAATCCCTCATGGTCGGATACTCGACAATAACAGTGGTCGGGCTATCAAAGTTAATCGAATCTCGCGCGCAGTATTCAAATCAACTCCAAATGCGGAGTTCACGCTCCATCCCATCCGCCCGTAATCCAAAATTCGCCACCCCGAAACCTCCATTGTTATAAAATTTCAACACCAATTCTTCAGAATATTGAGCTGGATTCGATGCAATAGATATTCCCACTCTACTAGCAATTTCCTCATCTAAAAATGGGTGAAACATCCCGCATTATAGAGATTTGTGAAATTTCTCTCAACTGTAATTCTTCTTCGTTATGCTGCCATAGCGGTGTAAATTAAGTTTTGATGGTGCAAATAGCAAGAGGAGGTGGAGGAGGTGGTCTTGGAGGAAGGGGGTTGAGTTTGGTGGAGTTTGGCCCGTAATGCTTGGGTCGAATTCATCTATTTGGTATGCAAGCCTGAAATGGATTAATGGGGACCAAGATCCGATTTTTGTGGAAGAAGAAGTGGGGGGGGACGCCATTATGCCCCGCCCAGCGGGCTTTGTAATACCCGGATCTTTGGTTTTGGGTCGGGTCAAAATTTTGGCCCAAGTACAAATGAATTACAGAAATTCCTCTTATGTCCCGAAATGTTCCGAATTTCAAACGTGGAAATTGATTCGCTTTCAACTCCAAATTGAACGGATGAGATATCGAAACGATCGAGATTAAAAATGCCATCCACTAGAATATGAAAAATCACATTCAAACATCATTTTTTTGTTTTTATTTATTTATACTTTTATATACAAATGTACAAGTCGGTAAGAACGTGTCAACAACACCGTAAATCCAAATAAAACAACACATCACAAATGGCTTAACTCGGGCAACTTTCATGTCGGCCTGGCTTAACCCAATCCAGCCCGGTCGTGGCTTATCCTTTATGTTTTGGGGGGCCTAAGGTTTAGGACGGTACCATCCTTGACCAATGTGCAATGGTCTAATAATAATATTACCCTTAGTACATATGGTATAGCTCAAACCGCCCGAAATAGTCACATAGAAAACTGATGGGTTGGCACGGTGGAATCCATTGCCCGCATGAACTAGAAAATTCCGATGGTGCATATCACTCTCTTTGGGCACCATTCGGGTGCTAATAAAACAAAACGAGTATATACATGTTTGAGTCTTTTTACGCCGATCCTCAAGACGCAATGTGAGTCTTTTAACGCCGATCCTCAAGACGAATGTGAGTCTTTTAACGCCGATCCTCAAGACGAATCCCAACCTGTAGAGTAAATCGGGACGACGATGAAGTTTATCCCGTTGAGCTGGTGTCGACAATAATATACCTTATACCGGCTCATCTCGATAAAAGATCAAGACACAGACAGAAAAAAGGAGTTTGATAGTTCATACACCACCCCATCCTTTTAAACAAATAAGCTTCGAAAAGCAAAAGTACTACGACCATTACCAATTCGAGATGGGTGAGATTTGGACCAAATGATGAGTTGGAGTTCGCGAGGAAGAGAATAGAAAAGGGAGGAGAAAGAAGGAGTTGAAATTTTTGGTACCCATTGTTTTCCGAGGCACGCTTTGCTCGATTATCGAAAGACATTTATACTCGGTTCGACGTAGAGTTTTTGTGGACTAAGGTTCCGCGCTTGCAACCACACACTCTAGGGATTGTTAGAAAAGAAAATAGAAGAGGGCCCTTTTACCCTAATGGCATACTTTTCCGTTTAAATACATGGAAAGAAGTACACCAAATAATCTATTAGTCCGGTAGACTCGATCATTGAGAAGAGTCTCTTCGACATCCGGAGAGCTTAACTCATGATAATGTTTAAGCATACCGCCATTTACTTGAAATTCGCTACCATCATTTCGTTTTTCCGCAGAGATAGCCCCATAAGGAGTGACAGCAGAGACAGTGAAAGGACCAGACCATCAAATTTTTAATTTTCCTGGAAAGATGTGTAATCTTGAGTTGTACATCAAAACTTTTTGACCGACTTTGAACTCTTTTCGCAATATGTGCTTGTCATGCACTCTTTTCATGTTGGCTTTATAGGATTTCGAGAGATCAAAGGCATCACTCCGAATTTCCTCAAGCTCATTTAACTGCAATTTTTTCTTTTCGCCTGCCACGTTAGTGTTATAATTGAGAGCTTTTGATGGCCCATAGAGCACGGTGCTCAAGTTCAACCGCAGATGACATAGCGTGGTTTTCCAAAAACGAGGGCGATACGGAGACATCCCTATAGGTGTCTTAAAAGTCGCTCAGATGCCCACAAGGCATCGATAATCGTAGAACCAGTCTTTCCTAGATAGATTGACAGTTTTTCCAAAATGGATTTTATTTCTCGATTAGAGACTTCTACTTGACCAATGGTTTGAGGATGATACTGAGTTGCCACTTTGTGCGTGACTCCATATTTCTTTACTAATGATTCAAAAATTTTATTGCAGAAATGTTTTCCCGTCCACTAATTATAGCTTTTGGAACACCAAATCGAGAGAAAATATTTTCTTTTACAAACAAAACGACCGTTTTATGATCGTTAATACGACATGCCAATGTCTCAATCCATTTTGACACATAGTCAATCGCTACATGTATGTATAGGAAGCCATGAGAATTTGGAAATGGACCCATGAAGTCGATGCCCCATACATCAAAGATTTCCACAATTAGAATGGGATTTAAGGGCATCATATTGCGTTGAGTAATGCACCTAACTGCCGGCAAAGATTGCATGCTTTGCAATGCTCATGTGCATCTCTAAACAAAGGTTGGCTAATAAAACCACATTGTAGAACCTTGGCCACAGTTTTCTTACCACTAAAATGACCACCACAAGATTGTTCATAGCGGAAGGATAACATATCGTTGTGTTCCCGTCGATGCAACGGCGGATTAGTTGGTCCGAACAATACTTGAAAAAGGTAGGGATCATCCCGAAATAGAATTTTACAAGAGATAAAACTTTTTCCGGTCATTCTGAGACCAAGATAAAGGAACTTCCTCGTAACTAAGTAATTTACTATGTCTGCATACCAAGGGACGAAAAAATAGAGTACAAGTGTTCATCCGAAAGGAATCACGATAGGTTCGTATCAATGATCAACATCAATCGACAAAGTCTTGATAAATGGTCTCGCAAACCACATTTTCGCTTACCTTTTTTATCTCTAATTTCGGTGAGTAAACTCTGCAAAAGGAGAATCCATCGGATCAACCTTTGTTTTGCATCTTTTTCGCCAACAGATAACGGCGTCGCACGGGTCAGGCAGACAATAGTTGAGAACCCATTAGGTAAGGATCTAAACTAATCTAACGCGATATACAATGGCGGTGAAACTCTTTTCTCAAGTGGTATAGTTACGCTGAGCTAACTAAACTCTACACCAACTACCATTTTGGGGTAGGGATGTAGGAAGTTAGTTGTTCTTCCTAAACCTACCAAACCAACAACAATTGGTTTTACCCTCACATGAGTTGGATTAACTCCCAAAAAAGGGAAGTTAGCTCATGATCCTTGGGACAAGGATTTATAAACTAAGAAAAAGAGAAGAGAGAGAGAGTGAGGGAGAAAGATGAACAATCAAACTCACTTCTATTTCTTTCTAGAAGAAAACAAGTGTTCCTCCATTAAAACTATTACAAGCTTTTTAATAAAAACTAAAACTAACCTTTTACATTTCTTTCACTAAGGAACTAAAATAATGTCATGTGAGGGAAAAATAAGTCAAGGGAGTAAATGGGGTGTCCCCACCCCTTGTCTAATTTCTTCTCCATTTGAGAGAAATCTCATTTCCTCCTTAATGAATTATCAAACCACATTAATGAATTTTTATCCACCACATTAAAACTAAGTGACACCTTTTTTTTTTTCACTATTAACATCTAATCTAATTTATTACATACAAGGTGTCAACTTTGCACCAATAATTTGTTATCTTTGTCTTGACATGCTCCATGATTGATGACTCTATTCAATCTTGTGGCCCTGCGTAGTGGAGGTCCATGCGGCAGTCCGATTGTCCGTATTTTAGGCGGTGATGTTACAATTTCCGCCTATCGCATTAGAGTTCATCGCCTGATTGTCCGAGCATCTCTCGTGGTCGATTCGGAGTCTGGTTCGAGAGGTAGGAGCTTTGGAAGTTTGATGCCATGTGGATTTGGGAGAATTAGGTATATCGCCGCGTCCTGCTTTATTTGAGGTTTAACCAATATTTCCATGTTTCAAATGAATACGCAAAAAGTATGAAAACATATTTATTTCATGATTATTAAACACATAATTAACCAAATTTATATGTCTACCGATGGGGTTTCATAATACACTTTTTGGGTGCTTATCACATTACCCCCAAAACAGCACTTTGCTTGTCTCAAGCAAAAAAGACACTAAAATAGATAAGTGGCCAAAAATGTGTAGTCCTAAACTAATTCGTTTACAGAGTCGCGGTTGCATTGACCCGTATGCAACAAGGCCTTAAACCACTAGGAATTCCGTGGACAAGTTATAGCCTCGTGAGAGTTTTCCGAGAAAAGATACTCACAAACTTCATTTATCTTCTGGCAACGACTTCGATGTGAAAGCTTCGTTTCCCTAAATTAATCTCGAGGATATCCATACATCTCCTTAGTAGGGAGCGAGGATTGATTTCTTTTGAAACTCGAGTTAATATGTATTCAATAATTAAAACATCTACATATGATTATTCAAATGCGTGAACTTTTCATTGAAATATACTAGCGGGGGTTGTTTACGGATCCCTTAGAGCGCGTTTCAAATGGGTTCTCACAGTATGTGTCCAAATCCACAATTCCACTCAAAATTTTACCACTTTCGGGTTTTGTTAACTCCGATTAATGCGGTGGGCACCGCGTTTCTTTATCTCATAGCGGTCGAGGAGGAGCCGATGTCGATCAATCACGTCTACTACTTATTATCACACCACCCTCACCTAATTGAAATAGAGGTCTTTATTAGGTATTGTGGGGCTTAGGTGATAGTGTACAAAGAAAATGAAAATGGATAATCAAAATTCACGAGTATGAGAGAATAGGTTCTTCATATATTTACACTAGAGAAATCCTTGTTTCCTTTCCTTCTTCTAAGCGGAGTTTTTCGAACCTTGTTCTTAAGCCTCACGGATACTAAGGTATATATATGGCTTAAGAACATGATTCTATTTTCCTTTCCCGAAGCAAATGGCCCGACTTTTATTTGGGACAAGTCTTTCTCTTTATTCCTTCCACATTTCATCCTATTTCTCATACTCATCACTTAGGTAGGTTCTTTCATTTGGTTTAATAAATGGGTAAGGAATTTTTTGGTGAAAGTAAAAGGTTTGATGAAGCGGTTCGATTGGAGTGACTAGCGGTAATATTTATAATGATTATGAATTTTTAGCTATGTCGATCAAAGAAGGCCTAAATTCTCCTAGGTTGGTGTGGTGATCAAGTAAGTAGATCGTGATTTCCTCTAATCGGAAAAACTACTCCTCTGTGTCATCACACACAAATCACTCATATCAAGGCTTTTGGTTAGATTCTCACAAGATTTATAGTTTAAGTAACTAACCGTTGGTTCCAGAAACTTACTGCTATGTACCATCAATGATACTCAGTACATGAATATTCATGAAAAGATGTATAAACTATTGCATATGTATTACCTAAAGTTTCTTAAAAACAAATCCTAATTCGGATACTAATGTGAGATTTCTAGACAATTTTCATCATTGAAAAGGAAACAAGACTTTGTCACTAAGTACAATTATTAATATGAAAATAAAAACTATA
This sequence comes from Coptis chinensis, assembly GCF_015680905.1. Taxonomy (NCBI): domain Eukaryota; kingdom Viridiplantae; phylum Streptophyta; class Magnoliopsida; order Ranunculales; family Ranunculaceae; genus Coptis; species Coptis chinensis. The sequence continues at coordinate 42,761,850 of NC_141460.1, forward strand.
TATAGGCTACAAGATGCCTAATTTTTGCTCTGAGGTTTAAAGCACCCCCAAAACGGAATGATGCTTAGTCCTCGAAGGATCAATAATTAAAGAGAAAAGTACACGAGAACCGTGGAGCAAAATTAGGGCTAGATTGCTTGGGAACGAGAGGTTGGAGATCATAATATATTATTCAGAAAGAACAAGAAAATGTTCAATAGCACATTAAACATAGCACCGCGATACATAGCACCACCTAAATAATGAACCATAGCATACTGAAACATGAAAAAAATAGCACACCAAACGTAAGGTTTAGCTAGATATATGTACAATGGCAAACTCAAGTTTACCATCCAGCAGAAGACGTGAAGGTCGGGCGCCCTCTTTAAGGAAATGCATTTCCTTAGCATCAGCCAATAGATAATAGTCACATGAAATTTCTGCCCATTCTTTGTCTCCGGATTCCCTCAAATTGGTCTTCATCTTTTTAGATCCTTTTGGGTAACATCGAACATGCCTCGGGTATCGAGTGGGGCGCTTCCATTAATGAAACCTCAATGAGCTTAATGATTCTGTTTCTTTGGGCACATGGAATCCACCTTAACCGATCATGAAAAGTAGCTACAAAACCGGGAAATGTGTCTTCATGATTAAATTGGCGGTGGTAGT